>NW_026517055.1:0-488319 GCF_026229845.1 Diaporthe amygdali | reverse complement strand
TGCACTGCATATTCGTAGGGGTTTCAAATCAACTCGATTGGCCGCGTGGCGGGCAATCCCTAGGGGTCACTTGATTACGTAGCCCGGCACGTGATTTGTGATACGTGCCAACTGCGCTGGGCGCAGCCCAGGGACGGCCCTTCTATGTAGGTAAACAAAACAAAACCAACAAATATTCCCTCCGTTTCCCGTCCCTCTGTTTTCCTCCTTCTTCTTTCCTAGGAGTGGGTGGGTGGGTGATTTTAAATGCAGTGCAAGCGTGGCGTGAAGGCGGATGACAGGTGAGGAAGAGGGGAAAAGCCAAGACAGATGCAGGCGGGGGACGCACTCCTTTTTGTCCGCCCGCTTCCGTGTACACAGACATTGCCAGTGGTGGTGTGAATCCATAGCTTATGTGGCTTGGCAAACCGCGCGCATAGTGTCGAGGTACCGAAAGGGCATTCGCTAACGGAGCCAAGATTCGCGGCCAACCCCCCCCCCCCCCCAAGTCTGTTCAGCGAAGTTCCGTTTTCTTTTTCTGTTGTCATTCTTATACAGTCGAAACTCGGCTATATTAACGACGAGTTGTGGGGTTCTCAGCTGGGCTGCCAGATGAGTTGAGAAAACAAGTCGAGAGGACACACAGACGCGCGCACAGGCAGCCTTTAAACAATCTAATCATCGCACCGCATTGCTCACTTAAAGGCGGCAATCGCCAAGCAACTTCAGCAAGTAGGAAAAGATAAATATCTCAATGATCGTAAACCAGGTAAACTTGCTATCATAACATAGATATCAATACTATTATACCTAAATCATCGCCGGATTAGCCTAAATCTGTCAGAGGTGGAATTACCTGCTCGGCACGCCAGTTTTCCAAGGCTTTAATAGACGAAGAGGTGTCTGGATGCTCCGTTCCCAGTACTTCAAGGCGGATTTGGACGCATGAGTCCATCAAATCAAGAGCATCAGTGATGCGTTTTTGAGAATACCAGGTGAAAGCCAGGTTGGCCATGCTGGTAAGCGTGTCAGGATGGGTAGGCCCCAGTTTCTGCTTGCACATCTCCATCACTTTTACCTCCAGCTTCTCCGACTCTTCCCATCGGCCTTGGTTCCGGTATGTTACAGCCAGGTTACTCATGCTGATGAGCGTGTCAGGATCTTCCTCCCCAAGAACCTCTTGTCGTATGTTCACTGACTGGACTGCGCTCAACTCCGCTTCCTTCCACTGACCGCTGTAAAGAAAATAACCTGCCATGCGAAGTAAAAGACTGGCCCTCTTAATTTGCTGACTATACAACCCGGTTTCATTGTTACCGAGCACAGCAATAGCATGAGGAAGATAGTCCACACAAGCCTGCCGAGTCTCATGGCGTCCATAAGGATATGCCTCAGACACCGTCTTCAGAGCGCGTTCTGCGAACTCAGCAAACTTGTCTTGCATTACAAGCCACTTTCGTGTTACTAGCTGGACCAATCGGTGCATGTCAATTGTGTTGTCTTTTGTCTCTGCCACGAGTGAAAATGCTTTGAGGGTACCTAGTGCTTTGGTAACCCCTGCTATACTGGTCTGTTGTACGCTTTTGCAACTCTCATCACAGTAGCTCATAATAAAACTTTTCGGAATGGCTTGGCGGTCTAGGAGACTGATGAAGGACAAGATCTCGCTAGCGAGAATGTCTTGTCGTTGGATCTGATTGAAAGAGACGATCCATGTAGCTGTGACTGCATTTGGTGTATCCGAGTCCCTGCCGACTGTTTCAAATGGCTCATTGAGCTGCTCAACAAATGTATCTTCGTTCTCGTCCAGGATTTGAAGGTATTCGTCGGTCGATATGCTGTTCTCTTGAATGAATGCGGCTGCCTGCGCGATGGCCAGCGGAAGATACTCAAGGCGTGCAAAGAGACACGCGGCCTCTTCCGCAGGGATCCGGTCGCCTAGTGTCTTGTGTAGCAATCGTCCTGCCTCGCTTTCGCTCATCTTATCGACTTCAACCAATGGCGACTTTCCCTGCAAGAATCTCACTGCCGTTTTCTTGTCCCTAGTTGTAATCAGGATAGATCCGTGTGTGCAGTCTGGAAGATAGTCGCTCAAGCGGTTCGATGTCGTGGCGCTATTTGCCGCGGCGGTGTCAGCTTGCTCTGACTTGGATGGGAAGAAGAGCTCGCTATTGTCGGCGTTGTCGATGATCATAGCCCATCGGCCACGCTCTCTCTTCTCTAACCATCTGCGCACGAGCATTGGCACGTCAGACTTGGGATCGTCCCACCCGGGAACCTGACACTCTTCTGCAATAGAGGTAAATGCTTGACGAAAGCGGTCTGCACTGCTCGCATGAACCCAAAAGACAGACGTGTCTAGAAGGTTATCGTAGATCCAATATGTGAAGGCAAGCGCGATCTGAGTTTTCCTATATTGCTTATTAGAATATAGTATGATGGAATACATGACTTGAAGTTCACATACCCAATTCCACCAAGGCCGAAAAGCGACACTCTGGGCTGCCGCGCAGCCTGGCTTTTGCTATAGCCAAATTGTTCTTTGATTTTCTCTAATATCAAAGACCGGCCAATATAGTCTGGGTTTTGGTTATATGGTACGAGAACTGATTCATTTAGTACCACTCCAAAAATTCTAGCCTGCGACTCGTTACATACATTTCGTGCTGTTGTCCCTAAGCCGGCGCTGCACACCAAGGGCGCGTTTTGCAAGGCCTCGGAGTCTTTGTAGTGTCTGTTCGTATTCATGGTCCTCCTGCCCAAACTTGACCATGTCTGAATGCGACCGGTTGATGGCACAAATATGCTCTGGCCCATCCTCCCAGGGCCGACAGTGTGTGGCTGAAGACTTTGCAACAAGTACTGCCTTTGGCCCAGCCATACGCCACCTGCCATTTTCATCCTCTTACAGGTTAGCAGTAGTCATTAAAAGCGGGTGTGATATGAATACCTGTAGAGCCGTTGGCGATTCAGTAGTCTCATAGAAACAAAACACTTCTGTGTGACCTTCTGGCCCTAGCGCCTTATGGAAGTCTCTTTGTTGAATGCTGAGGATCTGCGAGTTGATCCGGCTGATAGAACCAATAAGCTCGCGGTTTGGCCCATCCTTTACCATCGGGATAAGTGAGCCGATGTCCATACCATCGTGAGGAACTCCAAAGAAGACGATTCCATAGACGGCTCGAATGATTCTCTTATGGGCTTCCTCTTTCGACTGTGCTAGTGTGATAAGAGCCTTACTTGCGAGTCAGCACAGTGATAGTCATAAACCAGCATCTAACCACCAACCTGCTTCACAATCAATCCACCCAGGCTATGAGCGATGAAGATTAATGGCCTAGCACTCCGGGAAGACATGAGCGTGTCGAGGCTTTCGCGGAATGACGTGGCGATGTCTTCTAAATTTTGCATGCTGCTGCTGTTCGCAACCGCAGACTCGTAGCCATATGTAATCACGCGGGCCATCGGACAGCCGGTGTGCTCCCAAAGCAGATGGCACGGCAGAGCGTCCCGTAGCCACATGTGCTGGCCTTTTCGTTCTTTAAACGATCCGAAAGCATGGCTACCTAGACCAGATATGGCCAAGATGCTGCTCTAGTTAGTCTTTTGTAATTTTATTTGCCTGAGGAACTCCACTTGGTGGTCCTCTGGTGCAGGAGAAAAAAGGGTGGTAAGCCCAAGAAAGCGGGTGTCAAGTACGAGGGACTGTTCGTCCTTTTCAGGCTGTGGGCTATCCACACGAAGCGTCTCTGGGGGCTTTGTGCCACTCTGGAATGTGATCGTTCCAGTCTGCGAGCGACCATGTGTTTCAATGGCGAGTGATTTCACAGCTGGACTTATGCAACCGTCGTGTTCTGCCAGGAATGTTTGCAGCTGAGCTTTATTCCATGTGATAGACACACCACGGATACGGTAGGTTTTGCTTTCGCCCTCTTTGGCTTGTACCAGTGGCTTCGTGAAAGCTGATGAGCGTGATGAAATCAGGAGTCGGCGATAAATTACAATACTCAGGATCGCAAGGACGGTCAACAGTCCGATTGATTTGAGGTCCACCCGGGCCATGTTCAAACTTATGAATAGACGAAGATGATAAAGGATCCGCGGCTGCATGACTGTTCGATATACTATTTTCAGCAGATGCTTGTCGACAAGTGAATAGAGTTGAACTTGTGGTGAAGTGAGTCACCTCCACATTATGGTGGGGTGAAGCCATCTTCCTCGGGCAGCTGAAAGCCTTGTGGAACAATGGCGGCTTACGTGAGGTAGCACAACAGGCAATAAAAGCACTTAATCGGACCGGTGGCTCCCTTGACTGATCAGGCTGTGAGAGGGCTGGTTAGGCAGCAAGGTGGGGTCACTTCCAGCGTTTAAGCATCTGGTGTGTCGTGAGAGACATTATACAGGCGGGTGATAGCTGATAGCCGGAATAGTTGAGACCAGATAAAATGAGAACGCTCTCGTGACTACACAGATGCTTGCCGCATTATGCGAATCTGTCTGATCGCTGTATTTGATGGTTGATACAAGATGAAACAGGAAGAGCCCCAGCCAAACAGCCAGCACAACATCCACAGCCCCAAAAGCAAACGCCATAGATATCAGCGCAACACCGTGGGACAAGCCTGAAAGCGATCATGGTGTCCAAGTTTTGACCATGTCTGGCATAGTTACTGGAGACATATAACGAGTAGATAAACTACCGGCGGGGTCTGGGATGGCTAAGTTCTTCCAAAGTCTTGTCCTTGATCGATACATGGTCGGGCTTTGGAAGCGCGAGCTCGTGCTGGAACTGCAATAGGTTGTAAAACCCTGTTACTGAGGCAAACAGCCCTAGCTCAAGAGCGTGGAAAGTGCGATCTATTGGCAATCCGGGAGTATGGAAAGTCCACGATGGTTATGGGTCTCCTTCACCCAACCAGTCGAATGGCGTGGATGGCACGGCGAGTTCAGAGCGGATGCGAAGATATTGTCGACTTCTTGTAAACCCACCCACATCGGCGACCCGCTGGGTTGTCCCGAAAGGGATTCAGAGACAGGGGCAGCTTCTCTCAATATGTCAATTGAACTTAAGTCGGCGCTACCTTTTATCAAAAGAGGGGCCTTCTTGAGAGCCGCAGAGATCTGAAGGGCGGTGGGCGCCTATGTAATCAACTGCCAGCCAGCTGCGCTACACCCACGCGCACACTCTCTCATTGGTTGAGTCAAAGAGAGGCCTCTCTGGCTGCTCGGAATCAAAATATAACCTGTCTTTGCTCTGAGAAATCGCATCCGAGAATAGACCCTGATCATGATAGTTACTCTGGGCGTGTTGCAAGTAGTGGACTCGACAGAACCATCTCCAAACGCGTCAGACACGGTCTACGCGAGAAATTAAAGGTTCTACTGCTGCTTGAGCGATTATCGCCATTATGTGGACACCCCAGGTCCCTCGAGTGGCCTGGTAATTGAGCCGCTTGATCTTGAATTGAGGGCTTTTCGTTGCCTTGGTTATTGGAGAGAGGATGGGTTTTCCTCTAATTTTGATGATTGCTCCTGAGATGTCACTCTGGCTTTATAGTACGTGGCCTCGAGAATTGCACCAAATTGTGTGGATTTTACAAACGGAGTGTTCTTTCCTTAACTTTTCTCTCCTCATGATAACAAGACAACCAACCGCTGCTATGGCTCAACAGTTGTATCGGTATTACGGGAATTTGTGATGTAGTCGTTCGGTTTCCTAACGACGTCCTAAGCTTTAATGACGGCTGTGATTATTGGTAGGGCTTCGTTGTGCGTACGCACGGTAATCGCTAGCGATTGGGTTGATTGGTGATTCTTGGTTGTTGGTCTATGGTGTTTCCGACTACGCGTGGGCGTGCTGCGCAGGTTTGTTGGGCTACGCGGCCGCCGGGCCGTCGCCAGCTGTTTGCCAGCTCGCGGGCCAACCTACCTACGCACCGCCATCGCTACCAAATCCACAGTGATCAACTCCGACATCATATTCGCCGTCTCGTGCCGACAAGTCTCTGATACGATATGACATGACTCCACACATACATTAGGAGACACCGTGTACTTATATGCGGTATTGCGACTTGTTTCAGTGCCATTGGTGGGACTACCCTCTACGACAGGCTGGCCCAATAAGCCGGGCGTTGCGATCTGCAGCTGCCACCTTGGCAGGGCGGCCGGGTGGGAGAAGGCTCGGGACTGCACTTCAAGCTTTATAGTCTTGTATCCGACAGTACTTGTTAAGATAGTTCCGCCATTTAGCCTTTCAGGCGAAAAAAAAAAGTGAATGGATGTCTTCAACTATAACAGTGACAATGACGTCTCTTGAATACGCCTCTTTGCGCAAGCCTCGAGAATTTCGTCTGATCAATATTCGGCCTGGTGCCGCAACCGATCCTCTGAGTCTAGATCTATCGCAATCAATATTGGATGAAAAAGACAACCCGTGTTTGAGGCCTTGTCCTACGTGTGGGGATCTCCCAAGGACATGGCCACGGCTCAGGTGCTAGTCCAAACCGAAGATGATACCACTGCCACGAGCCATGTATCGATTGGACAGAACCTCGCCGATGCGCTGAAGCACCTCCGTCGCCAATCTGAGACCAGAATGTTTTGGGCTGATGCCATCTGCATTAACCAGAAAGATCTTGCAGAGCGGTCACAGCAGGTGTTGCTGATGGGGGTTATTCACGGTCTCGCATCCGGGGTCGTCGCATTTCTCGGACCAGAGGCTGGTGGTAGCAGCGCTGCCCTGGATTTGATTGAGAAGACCGGAAGTTTGGTAGACCGGAAGTTTGGTAGAGGTGAACTTCCTGTCAGGACAGGTCCTCCCAAGTGTCATGGGTCACGACTGTGGAGAGCTCGGATGGGCAGACATGCAGCAACCTCCGCCATTTGGCCGCTAAGAACTAGAGTCGATCAGCCTTCTTCTGGGTCGAGAGTGGTTCGAGAGGCTCTGGATTCGGCAAGAGATCGGTCTTGCAGGGCCGAGAGGACCGTATAAAGGATTAAGCTCGCCCTTTCGTGTTGAACTCATAATTTCTTTAGTTGCAGCGCTTATAGAACGGCCATATCAGTAAGCTTTATCACTGTACAGTGTGGGCACAGAAATATACCTTGGACTCTCTTCTGTAGAGCAATCTTTGTCATCCGAAGAAAGCTAATGGTACCGGGCTTGACGAGCCGAGGCGAGACAAGGGACTTCCAGAGTTGCTTACAGGTTGCTGACAATGTGGCCTTGCAGGCCATGGGAGGGTATGGGCTTCTTCCGCTCCGGAAGCAGGCCGGACACGCCAAATGCGCAGACCCCCAGGACCGACTCTACGGACTTCTTAGCCAGCACCCTGAACGCGACCGCGCTGGTATCGTGCCTGATTACAAAAAGCCCGTTTTTGATATCTACATCGAAACAACTCGCGATCAGATACGCCGTCGCCGTCGACTAGATATTATTACAGAATGCGAGCTGGACGAGCGAGCATCCGCACTTGTCCTTCCGCACTTGTCCTTCCGAGCTGGGTCTCTGATTGGTCTACGCCCATCGACACGGCAGATATCCACGATTTTACACCAGAGCTGTTCCATTTGGGACCTTCCTTCACCTACATCGACAGCACAGTGATTCATGCCACGGGTGCCCACATATCCCGTGTTGCTTGCGTTATATACTTTGACAAGGGGAAGATGTATAGCGGCAGTGACGCCGATACGGCAGTCTATTTGCGCACACTATTCCTTACGCTAGCGGAGAATCAGTATTCTCAAACCACCAACCTGATCCAGCGGCAGCACTTTTGGGAGGCATGCTGCCGGACTCTATGGTTCAACAACTTTTCGGAAAGATGGGTTCCCCCTGTGGTTCATGAACCACGATATCACGAGTGCCTGGAAATGATCAAGATGCTGGCAAACCCTGACAGCTCAGTTGATGAATTCCATAGTCTCTCAGACGCGAGCCTCTATCTCCAACGCTGTCGGGACGCCTGTACATCTCGCGCACTTTACTGAAGACGGCCACCTCGGGGCCGCGGCTGAGTCGGTCTCTGTAGGCGGTCAGGTTACTGTCTTGTCTGATTCCTTTACTCCAGTAGTCCTGCGGCCAGATAGTCTGGCCATCAAACAATACCGCGTTCTCAGCGCCTGTTATTTGGATCGTGGGATGCACGGCGAATCGCACTTAGGAGACTTGCCAACAAAACTTCATGGCGTGCTAAATGGCAAGGGTTCGAGGATGCTATGGGGTGCGGCGTACATGGATGTATATACCAGAGTCATATACCAGGATGACCCGAGGAATGAACCATTCCGTCTGGGACTACACAAGAGGGGCTTCCTCGCGGAGTCGTCGTTGGTGGAGCTCAAACCGGCTGGGGCTTGGGATGTTTTGAGCAGGGCTGGATTCCCTGTTCAGACTTTTGAGCTGATCTAAAGGAACGTAGTGGACCATGTTTTGCCTTTCTACATAAGTTCTCATTCCCTGGTGGATAGAGACGAGCCAGTGCCGACAAGTTGAGCGACCGAGTAACCCAAGGCTACAGTTGAATCTGCACATCACACGGCCTTGTCCCCATCGACACAGACACACAGTTGTCAACAAGTCTCTGCAAGCTTCGGCAAAGACAGCTTCACGAAACCACGTAATGGTAAAGAACTGCGGGATCTAGCTACTATTAGCTAGAAATCCCAAGACTCCTCTGCCAACGGGAATAGCATATCCATGGCATCCAGTTTAAGAATGACAACTTATACCTTGAAATGGAATTACCAATTCAGTACATCAAACTTCAAGTTTCAACACTATGGGAGTGATTACTGCAGCTTTCAGATATTAATAACCAAGTCAATGTGAGTACAGATGCTAAAGGAGAGAATACACTGCAATACTGGGCTCGGCTATAGGAATAAAAGCTTGATTTATTGTATTGCTAGGAGCCATATTCAGACATCCGAATTGATAAGTTCCCAAGGTTCAAAACGGGAACCATGGTATTCGGAACGGGAAAGATTTCAAATAAGAGGCGCAAAAAGGTTCAGAGGTACCTCCTTGATGCTTCCATGATTCGCGAGATCGAGAGGCCTTTTTAGCTTTCCAAGATCCTAGACGGCAAAACATCTTGCCTTCTGGGATTCTTCTTGAGTTTCAAGATATATATATCTTGCTGCACAGCCAATTCGCAGGGATCAAGAGTACGTCTTTTAACAACATCACATGGCACTCGCTATGATCTCAAGTTTCAACACCGGTTGTCAGGTAACGTGTATGCAAATGCAGTCAAATTCATCGCTGATCTACCAATATGTCCAATGCTACCAGAAAGACTCACCATCCTCACCATGGTGCTTTGCCTGGTATTGTGATGTAAGCCATATTTGTCTGCATGACCATATTATATTGCCGTCGCTTCGTGCATGCCTGGCGATTCGCCCGGCTCACTCTCTTTCTCTCTCCCGGTCACGAATTCAGCAGGGCTTAACCCCCGTTGTGCATTGTTTTGAGCCAGCCGTGTTGTCCCTTCTCACGTCCTCTGGCCCCTCTGCGTTATCCACCTGTCTGCCATGAGCTCTAGCTGTGCCAGCCCTAATTATTACCAACATCGGTGTCTATTAGACGCATCGTCACAGCTGCCTCGGGTCGGTACGTAGGGTTTAGGGAGAGTCATGCAGGGTGGTCGTCGTTAAGGGGGGAGTGGGCGGCCGCCATGCGGAGTAGGTTTGTCTACCGACTCCAACTGCGGCCCGTCCACCGGCCGCCTTGGGCTGAGATAAGCACTAATTTGATTGTGTACCTTCTTGAGTCAAATCACCATCACGCTTTCTATCTATATACAAGGGCCTTCCCTCTCCATTTCTGCTTTTAGAGACAACAAGCAACTCTATTCTCTCTTTCCAAAAGCTATGAAAGACATTAATCTAATTGTAGACAACAAACACTAATTTAACTACGTACCATAAGCACTAATGTAATTGTATACTATAAGCACTAAGTTGAATGAAACTAGGATATCTCGTTAAAATCCCCTCATCTTCGGATAATGATCAATTACCGATCTATCTGTTTATCTGTTGGCATCGCCTTTGTTGGATCTCAAGCATTCAGCCAACTCACGCATCCATACCATGTCCGACCTAGATAACGCCATGTATCCGCTTTTGTCCTTCAAATACAACCCGACGAAACCAGCGGCAAAGAACGTTCAGCTGAATGAGGATGATCGCCTTCGTTACCATGATGACAAGTTGCGCATCCAGGCATTGTCAATGAACGAGGTGTCCGAGCTGTCCTCTGCCTCGTACCTCGTGTCAGGTTTGCCTGCTGTCGACGTCACGATGTTATCAAATCTTCAAACTGGCCTTTCGGTGTCGGATGTGATAGAAACACCACAGCGGGTGAGGGCAGAAGCAGAAGCACAAGCACAAAGAGAAACAGAAGTGTATTCCACTTCAGGTCCCACTTTGACCAATTTCCACATATTCGGATACCTGCCCGCAGAGCTTCGCATCAAAATCTGGATTCTGTCCTTCCTGCCGCGTGTTGTCGAGTTACATCCCACCTGGCCTAACGACGTTGTCGTTCGTGATGATGGCCGCCAGCACCAGTGGCAGTCCGGTTGCAACAACCCGGCAGCTCTTTCTGTGTGCTCAGAGGCCCGCGAGATAGCCCTGGGACACTTTCGCATCGCCTACCCTCTCATTTCAATTACCAATCAGCGAGACACACTACAACCGTTCACCAGGTACGCTACTGAAATTGGCACAGATGCTTTTCACAACACTAATTTCAACGGAAAAAAAATAGTCTTCGCCGGCGTATACTATATATCTCACCTAAGTACGATACTGTGGCGTTACTTGGCCAGGAGTTCGACTTTGCCAAGCTTCCAAAGCTGATCAATTTATTCCGTGAGATTGATCCGAAAGGGCTAGGTATCAGCAATTTAGCGTTAAGCACGAGTGGGCGGGATTACGATGGATCGCCTGCAACAACGACCATCGACAAAAATATCTTAAGAGATCTGGACCAATTGATTTTATTCACATACGGAGAGTCGTTACCGCCTCCTGAATGGGACGCTAGGGGTAACAGCTTGGATGAACAGTCGCTGGCTTGTTTCAGGAAAACAGGAAATAGATGTGAGTTGGTTCCTTGTAAAGGCAGCAATGCTTGGTGTATATACAAGATGTGGAGAGGGGGAAAGGGACGGCAATTCTGGGACGATGAAAAGAAGATTTTGCAAGTGGGAAAGAATGAGATGAGAATACAGGACCTAGACTTTTCGGATGGGTGGTAACTGTGGACGTTTAATCAGCATTGTGGCAGAACTTTGGTCTATTTGTGTATATCGCGGTTATGGATTGAGAGCTTGGGAATGGCTGCAGAATGGCTACAGAATGGCTAGTTGGATTTATCGCTATGAGCCCCTCCTACGCTGCCGCAAACATCCAGTACCCAATGCCAGCTCTGTATAATTTGTACTGGGTCAAGCAATGCCGTCATGTGTATTCACAGTTCCGCCTTTTTATGGGTATATGTGGCTCCTGCATCATACGAGAATCGATGACATTCTGCCTCCGTACACCTCATACAATACCCACCTTTCCTGACGACAGGTGTAGTACATTGTCCGTCCGGCCCGGGGTTTGCTCTGGCGCTGGGGCACGCCTGTGAGTGGCAATCGCAAGGCCTGGTGGCTTTTGGTTTGAAAAGCTTGGTTATCACATTCATGGCGGCTTTTTTGAGTTGATCTGGCTCTTCAAAATTTAGATTTGAGCATGACTAATTGAACAATCAATGGTGCGGAAGCTGGTCGGCAAGGAACGTACGACGGTCCACCGCGGTCGTTACGAGAGAGAATATATAGAAGCAGTCGATAAAGGAGATGACCCGTACTGACTCTCGGTTTCAACATTTGATGGGGCCCATAATCCCATCATCAAGTATAGCTTGAATCTTGCTCCTTTGTCAATCCCTCCCAAGCGGTCCGGAACGCCTGCCGCGGGACGGTGTGGAGATTTCACCAATCCCGCCAATACTGAATGAAGCTCTAAGGGGTGGCTACGAGATACGAACGTTCAATCTTGAGATAGCACCTTGTTCAAGAACCGAACGAGATCATCCAGTCCCTCGGGTGACTTGAACCAGTGCCCTCCATCAGGATATTCCCTCCACTCGACCGTAGCTCCATACCCCTCAAGCTGCTGTCTCAACTGTTTCCCCCCCTCAAACAAAACAGTCGGATCGTCCACGCAGTGCTCTAGGAGAATGGGCGTGTTCCGAAGTAGTTCGTCACTCGGCGTCCCGCCCAAGCCGAGGATCTGCCGCGTGTCATTCAAACTGTGGCCCGGATATGGCATTCGGGAAGCAACGCCAACAAAGGCGCCGAGCCTCTTCGGGCCAGAATGAACCTCGGGAATCTCCAGATTCAGCAGCGTATGAACGCTCGTTGCGCCGCCCTGGCTGATGCCCATGAGCACAATCCTGTCATACCTCCCGCCGAGCTTTGCCGCCTCGTCCTCGATCAATTTCTTGATCCGGCCCACGCTGTCCCGCAGTCCGGACGCCTGCAATTCCTCGTGATCTTTGAAATTTAGGTGATCCCACACATCGAACCACTGACTCATGCTGGACTGAGCCCCGGGTCTGGCGCACGGCTTCTGGCCGGCGTCGGGAAAGACCCAGCGGAAGGTCGGGAAAGCCTCGATGGCTGTCTGTCGCTTTGAGTTGCACCAGGTCATGTACCTGATGCTCCTCGCGAAATTTTCGGCCCTGTCGCCGCGACCATGCAGGAAGATGGCGGTATGTGTGTGCGGGTGACCAGACTGTGGGTCCACGACCTCGAGAGGCGCGGGCTGCCTGAAGAGCGCCTCGGGTTGCCAGTCCATGGCCATTGTTGTTCCTTGTAGCTACTTGAGTAGCTGAGATGACTCAGGCTGTGCAAGGGGTGACTTCAACAGAGACGTCGATTGCGGTGAAGCTGACGGTGAAAGTTGAATAACCGGTATTGAACATGCTCGACCGTTGGTTAGGCAGCCGTTTCTCAATTGGACAAGGTTCTTGTTGAGGCGCAAATGCGGAGCTACTGCTTCTAACCACCGAGTGGCACAGCCATCGAACCCTAAATGCAATTTGGGCCCCACCTCAAAAAGACAGCCAATAAGACAACCCGCGTGACAAAAGACGTAAAGAACAGAGAATGGTCACGAACGAAATTCGTCTCAGCCTCCGGCACAACCACCCTGATTGATTTTAAACTGTTTGCACGACTTTCAGTCCTTCCTTCTTTGCCTTTTCTCTTAACTTCATGTATTCACGATTCATCTCGGTACATTTGGGCGCTGCTGACATGACTCGGCTTCCTCCAACATGTATTGCTTCAAGTTCTAGCACAGTACGCACACCCTCGGATAGAGCCTCTGTAGAATGTTTAGCTAAGTTGCGTTTGCCTCGAGGCTAATTCATACAAACCCTTGTGACTCCTTCAATGCCTGCTAACGATAAAGAGAAAGCCACGACTGCCAGACAATAAACTTGTTCCAGTCTAATGCCGTCCATTGAATCAAGTAACAAGTAAATAATGAAAGCTGCTTCAGACTTGAACGCTCATCATGACAAGGGCTTGCCGCATTTTATACTTGGATCGTCTGTAACCCTGACAATATAAATCGATACTCAACATCGCAATACCAATAGCCTACCGACAACTGTTAATAATCATAACATCAATTCAGCAATCTTCTTGTGCACAAACTCTAGCACGCCACTATGGGGACTTGCATTTCAAAGAGACTTGAAACTAATATGTCTCCTTCTCTTCCTCCCGAAATCTGGATGCAGATTTTGTCGAACTTTTGTGTTCACTGTCAACAGCCGAAGCATTCAGACAACATTCCTGATTTCAGGCTCCCCGATGCTCGAGAGGGTCAAGCCGCATTGAAAGCACTTTGTCTAGTTTCGCATGAGACCCGCTCTCTGAGCCAGCCTATTCTGTTTCACTATTTCTACAACGTTCCAAAGTACAGAGGTTCTAGAGCTCCCACAAAAAGTCTATCTTCTAAGCTTCTCCGCGCACTCGTTTCGAACCCTTCGTTGGGAAACCATATCAGTATGATGGCTGTCTTTGACACCGGGATCCAGGGGTACGACGGCATCAGCCGGATCGATCTGCAATCTTGGGTTCAACTTAGCACCGGCTTTAACATTGAAGTGCCGTTCGAAGTTCTTCACGCCCTCCAAGGACGCTCCAAGGACTCTGAACTGTTTTTCAATGCGCTTGGTCCTAACGCACAGCTCCAAGAAGGAGATCGAGCGGGTTGGGACACAGCCCATTTGTTCTACAATTGGATCCACATGCTGACCATCAGCATGGCCCCGAGACTCAGTCACCTACAAATGACTCTACCATTCGGCTCTTTCGAGGATTTGCAGTCTACCCCTCCCAAGTTTCCACAGATTCGTGTTTTAACTTATGGAGAGTTTGACAAAATACAGGTTGTTGCACGATCTCTAGTCCATTTTCCGAACGTATCCAGCCTTCACATCCACGGTCACAGCAATGTTCAGCGAGAGGAGTTTGAGGATATTTCCCTAATTCCCACGCTGAAAATTTCTAAGCTGTCCATCTCTTGCGCGCCAGGCGCGCTCTCGTTCTTGCTCCAGTTCTGTCCTCAGTTGGAAGACCTAGAGTACCACGCGGAGCCTTCACGACATGTCCCCGAGTCTCCTACAAGTCTGAGTTGGCCGACACAGGTCAGAGACAACCTGAGGCGCCTTGCCTGGAGCAACAAAGACTCCAGAGAGAATTTGTTGAACGACAATATAGAAAACGCCTTCATTCCTCCTCTGCATGACTTTAACTCCCTGGAAATTTTGGAAATCGACTTACCGTCGCTTATTTTGCACTCCAAGTTGCCCGCAGCATCCCTGCCAACATCCCTACGCATCCTCCATCTGGCTTTCGCGCGGGACATTTTTGCGCCTGTTCAGATCTCGCGCAAGCTGCGGGAACTGACGCGCGCCAAGTCGGCCCAGTTTCCTAAGCTCTCTATCATCAAGATCGACCAGCCCGTGCGCCCTATGTCAAAGAAAAGGACGTTGGCAGATGCCATGAGAAATGCTGGGGTGGTCAGGCTGATGGATGATGCTGATATTCATTTGAGGTTTGGGTGGGAAAAGCGCTACACTCGGAAGAGGGAAAGATGCATTCTTCCACCGCCGCCGGGCGCTGCGGTTAAAATGATGTCGGTGTACAGGGACATTGACTATCAACGTGAAGTCTTTTCTCTAGAAGATGTAGATATTCCGTAGAGGCAAGTTTCACATACGAGTTGAAAAGAGCGTGTGCTAAGCTTGTATGCTAACCGTTGAAGCTTAATTATATAATTAGTCAAATTGCAGGCCGGTTTAACCATATCTAATGGATCTCAATTTTTGTTGATAAGAAGCACTTGGCTACGAAGCTTACAAAGTACAGTCAACGTGAAGATAATTCAGCTTCAAGAGTCATGTGTTAAGTGAAAGAAAAAGGGGGATATCTGATTAAATATAGCACCTTTAGGAAATAAAACTTAAATGAGACTTTTAGACTTTACAACAGAGTTAAACATTTTAAACCGAAAGAAGTGCTAACCACAAGAGGCTGCAAAATTCGGATAACAGCCTTTCATAAATTACAACAATGTACTGCCAGACAAACGTTATATCTTAAATATAACTAACCCCTTTCTTTACCCCTTAACCTCATCTATATATAGTAACTCAGTCTTTAGTCTTCAATAGTATCAGATAAAAGATAGTTTCACAACAAAGCTTTTGCCTGGCTCCTCTTTGATGTTTCTCCACATATTTCACAATGCCACAGAAGTTCAATCACTTGACAATCTATATTTCTCTCAAGATGCTGCATACAAACAAAGAGCGTAACTGAAGACATAGAGGATAGCTTTGATTATATAACACCATGGCCTTCACTCAATGGTTTTCAAGAGATCGCTGCTGTTCATGAAAAAATTCTTAATATGCCTGATATTTAAACATTGATCTCCCAACATTCTTCCGAGACCAACATCAACCCACGAGAATTCCGAACCACATGCTTGCTCCTTAAAATACAAAATTGTAATATGTCAGCCTCCACACTCCCGGTAGAGATCTGGCTGCAGATCCTCGAGCAATTTTGTGTCCACTGCCATTCCACCGAGATCCTCGACTTCAGGCTTCCCGAATACAAACAAGGGCAATCCGTTTTACTAGCTTTGTCACTTACTGCCCGAGCTATGAGGGACCTTTCCCAGCCGTTGCTTTATCACTGCTTCTACACAGACCCAGACCAGCCCAAGACTTCGAGGTTCCTTCGCACAATGATTTCACGGCCCCAAATGGCAAGTCACGTCAGAATACTGTCTCTTCATGAGAGCAATCGTTGTGACCAAGACTCCATTACTCGCCGGGATTTCGAGGCTTGGACTCTTGTGAGTGCCAGATTTAGTATCTTTGTGCCGTTCGAGGTACGTGATGCACTATTGGGCAACACCTGGAGCCCTCTGCAGTTCGATGAAGAAGGCCAAGATGCGCACCTTAGAGCCAGGTCTTCGAATTGGACCAGAGAACAGCATGTGGTTAAGCTACACTCATGGCAAAATCTTCTCATTCTATACCTCTGCTCTGGTAGCATCACTTGTCTGGAAACATCTGCATTATTTGGTCTCAGCGGGATAAGGCCTCCGACTTTGAATTCGTCGGCGACTAGTTCTGACCGACTTGTGCAATCTGCACCTGATTTTCAAAACCTCCGGGTTTTCTCCTGCAAGCATGCCTATGCCTGTGAACACTTTCCTTGGTTTTTCACCCATGCGCCACTCCTGCGTCGTGTGGCTGTAGGCAGGGTTCATCCCCACCCCATCGAAACGTCGCTGTTCGGACTTAGCCCCACTGCCTCTCCCATTCCTTCAGTGTCGGTCACAAACACTCGCAAACTGTCGGCCGCTATCCATCCAGCCTGGGTCGAATACATGCTCCATTTCAACCCTGAAGTACGAGATCTGGAGCTTCACTTACTGCGTGGTTATTGGATCTCTAACGGTCCCCAACCCGACCCGTGGCCTGCGTCTGTCAAAGCACAGCTAAGAAGACTGTGCTTTAGTAACAGCCGATCATGGGAGCGGAGGGCCAATGATGATACGATCATGGTTCCCCCACTCACAGAATTTGAAAGTTTAGAGATCCTGGAGATTGATCGAACATCACTATATATAGCTTTAGATAAACGGCTAGCCCCCAACACGTCCCAGAAGGAGGCCGCCAGGCTGTTGCCAACTATCTTACCCGCCTCGCTTCGCATATTACATACGTCTTTCGGATTAGATCAATTCGACTCTGGACCGAGATCATCCTCGTGGACAACAATCATGGTCGAGCTCGAAGCACTAGCATTAGCCAAGATAACGTTTCTTCGCAAACTGTCGGTGGTTCAGATTGACCATCCTCGAAGATCGACACCCGGAGCGTGGACAATGGGAGAGACTTTCGAGATGATGGGAGTGGTGCGGGATATGCGAAACGCGGGAATCGAGTTGAGATTCGGATTGGACCCGCGTAGTGAGTTTGGGAGCCAACCTCACCGAGGTATGGTTCCACCGCTCCCCGGCTCCTGGGAGCCACCTGGCAACCTATTCACTAGCTTCGATGATCCAGTTGAGGTTGAGGTCTTCGATCTAGAAGACTAGAATCCTTTAATGTCATAGACTATATCAAGGAGTCAGCGGTCACCCTAGAAGGTGTGAGACCAAACGCAGAGGGCCGGTTGGATTGGCATGTTGAAGTACTCGAAGTGGGAGGATTTAAATTTCTATTGTCTGTGACATTCTGAAACATATCTGTTGTTTGATTGTATTCCTTGGTGTCATCAAGTAGGTATCAATGTATTCTCAATGACCTGCCCGCGAAGGCCATGGAATTCCTTTCGGCTGTCGGAAACGCTGATCAGAGCCTTGGTTCCGACGAAATAAGCATAAACAGGGTTCCATATATTATCCCCACAAGTAAGCTCGTATTGAACCCACCCTTCACTCCTCGTTCATGCCTATGCATTCGCCTCCTTCCGGAAATAGAAAAGCTGGACGCAAAAACCCACAATAACAATCATCCTGCGGAGGCCAAGGAGGGACAAGATAAACAAACTAATGCAATCATGAGTCGATGCCGAGCTATTACAACCCACACTGGCCTTGTTATGCGGACTCAAAATAAGCCACGGACTCGGGCTACCGCAAAAGAATACGTCCCCCATCCCATTCTCCTTTGACCTGTCCACACACAATACGCGGGTCCTCTCATCGCTCATTGCTGGCCTGAACAATAGTATCATTTCCAAGCCTAATCCTAATTGTAATCACGATGTTGTCGCCGAAAGCCGCCGCCATCTTCAACCTCGCCCTGCTCGCGTCCGCCGCCCCCAGCAAGCGCCAATCCACCGGTTCCGGGGCCTGCACAGACCTGCACATCTTCCTCGCCCGTGGATGGAACGAGGATTACCCCGGCCGCCAACAGTCTCTTGTAGACGCCGCCTGCAACGGGGTCTCCAGCTGTGACTACGAGGACATTACCTTTGACGCAACCAACGCGAATGGCTACCCTGCCTCGGTCGAGCAGGGTCGCTCTTCTGGCGTCTCCCAGATCAAGGCATATAACCAGCGATGCCCCGACGCCAAGATTGCTCTGAGCGGTTACAGCGAAGGCGCAGCCATTGTCGGGAACGTGCTGGCCGACTCGGGGCTGACGCCCAGTTCTGTGCCTGGAGACAAGGGTAGGGAACCCTGATTCTTCCCTCTGCAACATCACTGTCCCCATCAGACAAGCAGCCTTGTATACACATCAATTACTGACCCTCCTTCGCGACAGTCTGCGCCGCACTGCTCTTCGGAGACCCGAACCATGTTGCGGATCAGAGCTACAACGTCCAGGCCGGCTCGGCATACAGCGCGCAGGGCCCGCGCTCCGGCGCGTCGCTCGAGCACCTCAACGCCTTCTCCTCGGTGCTGCGGTCCTACTGTAACGGCGAGGACTCACTCTGCGCCTACGGCGACGGCACGAGGCCCATGGGCGAGAACGCGCACACCAACTACTTCCAGCTGTACTCAGGTGATGCGGGCAGCTTCATCCAGGAGAAGTGTGCCGCTGGCTCATCCGGTGGTGGCGGCGGCTCGACCACGCCGCCGCCGTCTGGCTCGGTCTGTGTTGCTGGAAAGGTGAAGGAGGGCCTGTCTGAGAACTACTCTGGCCTGTGCTCGTTTGCCTGCTCGAATGGGTACTGCCCTGATGGCGTGTGCGAGTGTACCGAGTTCGGCACGCAGGCTGGCTCGGGTGACGGAAGTGGACAGGATGGCTGCCCGGCTCCCGGGCTGGATGACAGCTACAAAGGGCTTTGCAGCTTTAGTTGCAGCCATGGATACTGCCCTTCTGGTGCTTGCCAGCACTGCTAGATTAGCATTGGGCTGAGATCTCTGTAAATAAACCATGAATTCTATACGCACCTTACTGTCCACGAGACTTATCACCCAGCAGGTGATGTCAACCACTCGGAGTCATGTGTCTGGTAATGACAGCATATATCTTTTTAGTCGATATGGACCAGCACATGAGTTCAAAGGATTAGGACTCGCAATCATACAAGTGTGGTTGGGAGAGGCCAAAGAACACTTTCCGAAGTATGTCACCTTTGTTCAAAACGACCGACCGCCGTTCTTGGTCGTGGGACATACTTGGGTACTCTAGCACTATTAAAGAAAGCCCTGCACCACAAATGTCCTGAGAGCAAAGTCAGGCCTTATATTTGCTACAAGTGTTGCTACAACTTATACCAACGTAGATCATCATCTCTCGGATGATTACGGCAAATCATGAAGCCAGATTGCAAGCGAATAGTTGTAAGAGTATCTCTTCAGCCTGTCGTTCCCTTACTTGTTCGCTGGGCATGGGAACGGAAAGTGCATCATGAGAAATGATTCACCCAAGTCGAAGAGCAACAGACACACAGTGGATGAACACAGTTTGTTAGGCGCAGTCAGGAAACGTTACCTTGCTTTCGGGGCCTTCATTACCCCGGCATGGCTCAGAGTCGGGCGGATAGGTTACTATAGCTCTGCTTCAAACTCTGATGTATTACAAATTTTCAACATTCTCGCGAAGCCGAGGCCGCGGGAGACAGGATATGTACACTCTATTATTTTGTTTTCAGCAATTGACTGCGAACACGGCCCGGAGAAGCTCGAATATCTCAACTTGTGGGCCAAAACAATGTTTCTGGGCCTTGACATAACCGGTCCCAGTCTAGTCTCTTTAGCCTTCCACCATGACATTACTTAAGTGGTGCCGAACTCTTCTTTTTCGCCGGCCAAGCAACTTGACCTTTAGCTGCCTTCCGTTTATCAATACAGCAGGCCTGGTGATATAAGTTTCTGTCTTGAATACTTTCGTAAGTCTTATCTGGTCGTTCTCTGACACAACCTTCAAGTTGAAACGAGCAATACTTGCGATCAATTATGGGGACCGCACTAATCTGTGTGCTGAGCTTTGTAATGGGTTTTGCAATCTTATTTACCACTGCTCTTGTGTTGCACGAGATCTTTGAAGTGCTCAGGATAAATCGAGTTGATTCATCTTTCGGAAGCGAAGATGACTCGGCTGCCTCAAGCACCGCCTCTTCATCGAGTTCCGCCTCATCAAATTCGTCCTCAGCGGGCTCGTTCTCGTCAGACTCATCCTCGTCAGGCTCGTCCTCAAGATCCTCTGATTCCGACCAAGAAACGCCACCCCCAGCATACCATGACCTCTTCCCCGACGGCTACCCGCACGCAGAGTGAGACTATGTCCACCGCCCCCGGGAACAATGAACCCCCTCGTCGCCGCTATGTGGGAGAATCAGACATGGAGACTCCTCAAAAACTTGCCGGACAGCGTGCTAGCTCAGATCATTGCATTTTGGATCAACACGGGGTTCGAGTGCCTCCGGCGCGCCGCACGCCGCTTCCCGCCGCTCTGCGACCGTGAGATCCTCAGCCGCCCACGCACACACCTGCCGCAAGAGGGAACCACCGGCGGCCCAGTGGGCCCGTTCGCGTGGCCGCGCTTCGAGTGCATGAGCCGTCTAGGTCAGGCGGGCGAGCTGCTGCGGATGGCGGAGGGCCGGGACTCTCAACCGTGCGACCACCAGGCTCTCCTCCAACTGCTCGGGCGGGGCCGGTATTGTGATGACTGTGGGACTGCCGAACAAGCACGTGGATAGAGCCAGAGGGTTGCGGAACTTCGTCGGTTCCTCTATTGCATCGCATGTTGTGCTGACCGCCCGGTGTGCCTATTTTCCTATTCGCAGCGGCGAGATCGGGTCGAAGGGTATCGGATGTGCATTGTGCACGAGGGCTACATCCGCATCTGCAGCCACGATAGTGGCATCGTTCGGCTGTCTCAAATTGCGCAGATGAGACCGAGTCTTGGGTTCGGTACTGATCTCCAATGCAAAGACAACATCCATCGTATGGTGTGCGCTGAGCTATCCAATCCCAGTCACAATGCACGCCAACACACCGAGCACGCCTCGCCGACCGCTTCCATCGACGACACCGGGACGCTTGTGTTGCAATGGTGAGCACATCTACTAATAGATCGAGCGACTTGCCACTGATGTCCCAAAGAATCCGCTCTCGACTGGTCAATGTTCGGGAGAACGCTGGCCATTTCATCTACCCAGAGCCTGCGGATGAAATGGAGCTACCCGAGATGCGTTGCTTCGACCCCAACGATTGTAGCTGCTTGAATTTCGAAGGCTCTGAGTATTTCAAGTGGAACTTTGCTGTTCCCGACAAGGGAGACAGGACTGGCCGATCGCAGCTTGACCAGCCGCTGGGTGATCTAGATGGCGCCGGCTCTGGACATCTTGTGGCACAGCATCTACTGTGCCTGTTCAATCCACATGTTTCCCACTCGAGCGACGCCTGCAAGCTAAAGCCACAGTGGCATACTTCTCGACCTGACAACCCTGAAGTCAAACATGGCCCAGGTCAGTCTTGGCTCCAATTTCGACCGTATTGCAGTGGCAGGTCGTGCCTGGTGTTGACTTACCGCAGAAGCCTGCCTGTTGGAGCAGGCAACGACATTGATCCGCATGGGTACCAAGCTCTTGACCCAACAGTCGCATGATCTTACCGCTGATGCCGAAGGCTTCGAGGTCTTTTGGTGCCATCAGAGAAAATGTCGGAACTATCACAGACGCGTCCCCGGTCTCTCGAGAATACTTCGAGAGTTCGATCATTACAATTTCGCACTCTACCTATATAGTGGAGCAACAAGATTCGCCGCCATGTCGTGCCCTGACAGCTCTCAACCGCCACGAATGTTTGTGCCCCGGTTATGGACACCCCCAGATGATCCAGATAAACCGCTATTCCCGTACATCACTGGCTTCACCACACAAATCCACCGCCATGTGGCCCCGCCACCATTTGGTGCACCCGATTACGGCCCTGGGCCCAGACCACAGCTATCATTGCAGTACATGACAAGCGTGCCACAGAGCGAGCTGGTCGTCGACAACCCTCCCCTGAAGACGGCGCCATCCCAAGCAGAGACCACACAGCTGATTATCAACACGCCCATATCTGTGGGAAGCGCCGACGGCGCCCAGGTCGTCACATGCTCTATCACCCCCGATGCAGAAACCGCCGGTCAGTCCTTTCAGGCGGTCGCCAAGATATACGACCCTCTGTATTATAGATTTTCGGAGTGGATCGCCCACGAACCCCGTGATGTTGTCATCGAGGCCGACAAGGACTACAGCCGCGAGGCCGCCGCGTACGAGTACCTCCAGAAGACGGGACAGACCGGCTCCTTTGCCCCCGCATACTATGGCTCATGGACCTTCGCTCTTCCCATTACCAGCAGGGGCAAGACCCAGACGAGGCCCATCCGCCTGGTCTTGATTGAGTACCTGGGCGGGACCAACATCCGCGGTAGCCTATTCCAGAACGGCCCTGAGCGCGCGGGTAAGGACGCCTTCTACTACGCGGAGGAGTACAGGCTCGAGGTCCTGGCGCTGGCTATGGACGGCTATGTCAGACAGCTGCACTCCGGGATTGACCAGCTGGACTTTGCGGGGCGGAACGTCATGCTCGCGCCATGGAGCCTCTCGGCCGAGCCCGGCCAAGATAGTCCCGCCGTCGCGGGCCTGTCCCTGCCGCGCATTGTGCTTGTCGACTACAACGCGGCCATAGTGTACACCCAGAGCAAGAGGGGGAGACTGCCTCATATGGACTGGCCGCGCCCGTGCAACCCGATGTGGTACTTCTGGGACGAACCTATGGACGACTTTGGGGGCTGGGTCCCTCATGAATGGCATCATAATCCAAAGTTCATGCAGGAGTGGCTTCAGAAGAGGTTTGGCACAGAGGAGAAGCGAAAGCTGTACGCTTCTGTTGAAGAAGAGCTGATCATCAGAGATTACGACCTGCCTGAGTGGCAGTGATGATAGTCGGTGCTTGAGATAATGATACAAGCGAGCAAGCTGCACAAACACTTGTGTAACCAGAGCACAATAGAGACTGAGATATACATGCAAAGTTTACTTCGTACCAGTGAAGTCTAAACACGGCCTACATCGTTTAATGGTATCTGTAAATAATAGCATGGGCAGCAAGCGGTCGTCAAGCACACACCTGCTGCTTGGTTTCTCATATACCAATCTGTCACACGACTCCGATGAGACCTTTGACGCAGGCATTCGCTCTTGCGTAACCTCACGGAATGGGCAGGTCAGAATTAAAAACGGAGACGGATGACCCCTACGATTTGCCGTTTACCGTTCGAAGGGGAAGGCACATGCAGCAAGGAGCTGCTCAGCTTTGGAGGCAGCGAGCACGGCACATTTATGCCTGCTTGCCCGTTTCTGGTGCAGGTTGACAGTACTTGTTTCCCTGGGTTCCTCCACTGAGCTCCTTCCCTTGATCCTCTGATCGGTGTCATCGCCGTCGTCTCAAATGCCTGTCGTGATGGCTTAAAGTTTGGGTATGCATGCGCACTGGTGGCCTGTTTAGACATTGTCAAATAGGACCTACCCCATTTTGAGTCTCAACACCTAAACACCGGACTTTCATGGCACTTCCAGATTGTCATTACCACATCCCACGGCTTCAGGGACACCGATCGCTGTGCCGGCAGCCTGCGCTGAATGTGCAATATATAGGCTTGGCGCACAACACCCTCCGGATGACCGATTGTGTCATGCACCCGAATGGAGACCCCGAGCCCGGTACAGCGTCAGGTTCGGGCCGGTCTGACCGTCTCGATCGCAGAGACTAGACACGTGGGGGTCGTCGGCATCGCTTGCGGGGGACTGCAAATCAGTCGAGGAGGGTTTTGGGGATTTGTATGGATTTATCTCTTCCTAGTGTCCTCGTCATGATGCACGGCTAGCACGCCATCCACAAACACTGTTGGTATCAGCGTCGAGCGACAAGGGTCCTCGCTCCTCACATAACGCAATAGCCCACTGCGACAGCGTGATGGCACTTTTCGCCGGAAATATTCGCTGCACACTCGAGCAAGCATCCAATGCGATCCCACGCAGATCTGACCCGCCACACTGGTCCCTCATCATTGCCATGCATGTGGACGTCGTCCGGGTGTCGTCCCGGATGGAGACCACAGTGAAAATTGCCGGGAAGCATGAAGATCAGAAGTCAAAAGTCGCATCGCTTAAAAGTGCTGCCGCGCCTCGATATAAAGGCTGGACTTGGCTGCTCACTTGGCAGATCCCATCTTTCTGATGCTCAGCCTTTCGCCAGCGCGTTGGACCCTTGACGCCCGTGCCGAATAACCCAACTCCAAAGCCCGCGAGTAACGCAGTCAAGCTTTACCACAAGCTTCGCCGAGCCCGCTTACGATCCGATCCGACCCGTCCGCTCTCAGATCATTAGCCCGGCATAGTCGACAGGCAAGATGGTTTCCGTCGCGGGCCTGCAGCTTATCCCGCAGGGGTCCGCTTACGGCCTACTCATCGGGCTGGGCGTCCTATTCTGCGTCGTGATCCTGGCCGCTGTCCGCATCCAAAAGGCATATCTGGCCGAAGATTCGGGCACTTCCGAGATGTTCCTCGTGGCGAATCGGAGCGTGGGCACCGGGCTGACGGCGTCTGCGGTGTTCTCCAGCTGGATGTGGATCAACGAGACGGTTATGTGTGCAGCTATGTGTTATCGTTATGGGCTGGCTGTTCCTCTGGTGAGTCCTACCCGGTGTAGCTTGGATGCGACGTTCGAATCTAATTTTCTGCAGTGGTGGGGATCTGGTCTCTGCTTTCAGATTGCTTTGATGGCTGCCCTAGGCGTGATGGCAAAGATTCGCGTACCGTATGCTCATACGTCGCTTGAAATCATCAAGCAGCGATATGGAAAGATAGGGCACAGTGTCTTCATCGTGATGAATCTTATCAACAATGTGTTTGGCTGCGCCAGTATGATCTTGACTGGCTCACAGCTTGTGTATGGCGTCTCAGGCATGCACTTTGTAGCGGCTTGCATAATCATACCCTTTGGAGGTAAAGAGGCCATTTATTCTTGACAATCTCCAACCAGAATCGAAGCTGACAGTCGGCAGTTGTGCTGTATACCGCTGTAGGTGGTCTGAAGGCCACATTCCTCACTGACTTCCTTCACACCTTTGTCGCACTTATCCTCATCATCTACTTCACCCTGTCGATCCTTCATCATGAGGCCATTGGCGGCTTGTATGGCCTGTACGATAAGGTCATGGCCACAGCTTCCGAAAACTTGATCCCAGGCAATTACAAGGGATCGCTCCTCACCATGAAGTCTCGGGACGCCATCATCTGGGGGCTGGATCTGAAGTTCGGAAACCTGGCTCTAGTTGTCATGGACACGGCTTTCTGGCAAAAGTCATTCGCAACAGAGGTCAACGCAACGGTGCCAGGGTACAATCTCGCCGCGCTGGCCATCTTCGGGATTCCATGGGGTCTTGGAACCGTCATCGGTCTAGCAGCACGAGCAATCCACAACACACCCGTCTTCCCGACCTTCCCAGGCGAGTTCACCGCTGCAGAGGTGAGCGCAGGATTTGTGATGCCGTACACCATCCAGGCGTTGATTGGGACCCAAGGAGTCATTGCATTCTTGGTGCTCGTCTTCATGGCACTCACAAGCACAGTGTCGTCGTCCATGATCGCCGTCAGCAGTATCCTCTCCTTTGACGTCTACAAGACATACCTCAACCCCAGGGCCACCGACAAGAAGCTGGTCAAGGTGAGCCATCTCACGGTCATCATACACGGCGTCTTCATGTCGGGCATCGCGATCGCCCTGAACTACGGCGGCGCAAATATGACCTGGCTCGGCTACCTCAGGCCTGTCGTGAGCTGTCCCGGTATCATCCCCCTAGCCCTCACATTAGGCTGGTCGCGGCAGACGAGGCTTGCAGCGATCGTCTCCCCAGTCCTGGGCTTCTTCACCGGGCTCGGCATCTGGCTCGGCACAGCTTACCACTTGTACGGCGCAGTGACCATCGCGACGACACATAATCCCCTTCCAGCGCTGTATGGGGCGATAGGGTCGTTCTTCTCTCCCGCGCTGTACTCGGTGCTGATATCATTGTACAAGCCGTCTAAGTTCGACTGGAGGGAGTTCCTGCGAATCGAGCTCGCCGATGAGGCGATTCTGCACCGGGAGGATGGGAAGCTGGCCTCGCCATCGTCGGGAAGTGATGATGAGAAGAGGGTCAGTGACGGCGCTTTGAAGGCTGATGGGTCTGATCATGCTGCTACTCTTACAAAGCCAGGGGCAGCGGACCAGCTTGCTCTCGACAAAGAGCAGAGAGTCAACAAAGGGTCGCCAGAGATCTCAAACTCTCCCTCGCTCATCAGCCTCGACGACGTTCAACACCCCTTCGACGAAGCGACGCTCCAAAAATTGCGGCAATGGGAGCGGATCGCGTGGGTTTTCTTCGTCGTCATCGTTCTGGTGACGTTTGTCGCTTGGCCGATGCCACTGTACCGAGACTACATATTCACAAAGTCGTTCTTCAGTGGTTGGACAACAGTCGCTATAATTTGGCAGTTCTTTGCCTTTGGGGCAGTCGTCGTGTTCCCTGTTTGGGATGGGCGGCATGCAATTGCAAAAGGTGCGCGGGGCGTTTGGAGGTCAATCGGCTCGTCGTCTGCCAAAGCTCGGGCTTGAAAGCAAACGTCGTGAATCCATTTCATGGCCAGTACTGGCAAATTGGTACAGTATAGATTTATCAAAAATGCATTCGCAGCAGTGGCGAGAAAAATGCATCTCTTGCAAGTCGTTATAATATGTTCGTCCGTTGAAATGACGGCTGCCCGGGTTTAATGGTAGTGCCTCACGCTGCTTTTGTGGCAATGGCGACTAATGAACATCGATCCAAAAAGGGAGCGGCATGCTGTAATACCAGAAGACCGTAGTATGAGAGCGTCAAGCTTGGTCACATTGTTCTCATTCTGTCAAAATAATTATGGTCATGATGTATTTCACATGCGTGGTTGGCTTGTTAAGCCTTTGGGCCCAGCTCCCAATCACCAATTGTCCATCTAAGCCTCCGAGCGCACCTTGTGCTAAAGCTCTCCGTCATCCTAAGGACACCATGAAATACAGTCTCTCTGCAATATTAACATATTCACACCAAGTCAAAGCAACTTCGGCTGGATACCATGCCTCTCTGACACCAATCTGCTACTCGTCAAGCCTCGGCAGCTCGTCAGGGCTCGACATGAGACTCGGGAAGTAGAAGCTGGAAGCCCAGGTGATGCAGCTCTTGACGACCAAAATTCATTCCTCGCAAGCTTTGAGGAGCCACTGTTCCAGCAGGAAGTCCGTGGATGAGTGTGCCAAGGCCCTTGAGGCCCGCCATGAAGGTCTCCACTTCAACGAACTCTGAGCGCCGCTGCCGACTACTATTTTGACTGTCGTAAAATGATCCGTTCATCACGGGACTTGAGTCGCAAGCCACCGAATTTCCAAGCAGCCTCTGGTGCATGTAGCGCCTGTGGACGGGCTGCAGGACGTTGATGGATCGCTTGTTGTAGGTGAACCCGAATGTGTCCAGTTTGATACAGTCGGCGAGGAAATCGAGGAATCCTTCGATGCACTCGGGCTTGGGTGCTGGGATGGCGGGCTTCCTTGGCCAGATCAGGTTGTGCAAGCCAGCAAAACCGTACCAAAGCTCCTCGCTATTCATTGTCATATTCCGGGGGATCTCGTGCCAGTCGCCTGCGAAGAGGACAGCTCCCTGGGCGTATCGACGGAATCGCTCAAAGAAGCCTGCGCCCAATGGGCACTGCAAGACGGAGAGATTTAGGATGTCATGCTTCGCATTGAACCGCATCAATCCATCGGTGCATGCGATGGTGGTGGGAAACACCCTTCTTATCTCGGACGCAGCCTCTGAGTTGACAGATTGGATGGCTCGCATGGTGTCAAGACGAATCCTGCGCTCCGCGTCTGGTTGGTCTCGGGGGACAGGCTCCAGCCGATACTCCACGCGGAATGCTAAGGGTGCAGGACGAGGCGGCTGCCGACGCAATGGCTCCTCCCGCCCGTAGATGAGGGCTGTGTAGGTCCCGTAGGTCGGCATAGCGTGTCTCCAGACCTTCGCTCTCATCTCGTCAGGCAGCTCCTTGAACTTCAGGAAGCCCTCCCTGGCGATCTTGTCGGGTGTTAACGCTCGGCTGTAGAACGGAGTCGAGTCGACCTGGAAAGAGTCGCTGATAGGCGTGAGGGCGCCCTTCTCGGCACGCTCAACAGTTTTGGGTTGCGTCTTGCCGGCGGCGTCATGCTTTTGTCTAGACATTTTGGCCTTGCTAGTGCAATATTATTAGTTGAAAGCCAAATAGCGTGCAATTATTGCAGTTTGATCAACGTACGTGGAGTGTCAGACCAACTAAGTTCAGACCTCGATGAAGTGCTCAAGGGATGACTGTTTTCGTGGGGGTGATATTTGCCAAACTGCGCATGAGAGAGATGGCGAGATACAACGAAGCGATACTGTGATAATTGAGAGTGATCAATCGATTACAGTCAAGATGATTCTCAATGTTGAAAGGACCAGATAGAAAAGAATTAGAGACGAGCTTTCGAAGCCAGCTCTAGGACTTAAGTTATCAGTGCTCCGAAGTGAATTCAAGCGAGTTCAAGTGAATTAACTAGGTGTGGAAGTTATTCCAGTGTCATTCATGGCCCCAGCATGAAGCTGTGACACACGAAGCTTCATTCACAGTCTTGCTAGCAATATTGAACTTCTTGGGAGGTGAATAGGGCTTGACTGTCCTTGAGTGACTCATAGTCAAGGACTAATCTATCACGAAAAGAACGTCTTCTGAAAGAATTGACTCGAGTCTTCTCCGCTGAGCACTGAACTAATAGCAACGACTATGAATAATCACCTGTACAGTGTTCAGATATAACGTCCCGATAAGATCGCAAATGCTGCTCGCTCGGGCAGATAGTTCTTGTACAGTCATCATGAAATTGTCAAAGGGGTAGAAGAAAGCTGGCCATTGATTTATAAATGAAATGCAAACGGACGTATGGGTTGACCATGGAAATCTTGGGCCTTCGATCCTTTGACTTGCCACAGGCCGGGCCGTGTCATGCGGCCCTCCCCAGCTGTGTATTCACCGACATATACGAGGAGTTCGAGGTCTATTGTGTCAATTTCCATTCAGAGGCAATGGGCCTGCACATCGCTAAGCCCCGAGAAAATTAGTTTGGTAAACGCAGATGTCGCTTGAATGCTTTCATACGGCTCGTAGAACCAAACGAAAAGACCGGAGGACAACATTGACCAAGGCCACTGTAATGGGGTGTAAAGACATCTACAGCGAACAAAGACTTTAACAGATGCTGGTCGACTCCAACATACTGCTGACAGAATATAGGTGGGTGCTCAGGAATTTAGCCAAGAATTCAGCTTTGAAATTGGGAACATACTCTCTCCCGTCACCTGCCCAATTTTTAGAGCCTTGAAACGCCTTGGTGTATTTATCCTTTCATGCATTGGAGTTTTATCCAGAACAGCTAATGTGTGAACAATGACAAGTCTCGTGTGTGAGTCGCAATGGCTTGTTTTTTCCCGTTTGGTGAGCTCTAGTGCTAGGAGCAACACTTTCGCATTGCTTGTACGCCGAGTTTTGACTGTTGGAGCAAATGTCCAATACAGTATTGCTACAGATGACTCACCGTGTTTTTCATCAATACTTGTGAAATGGGTGATGGAGATACGCTTCTGGCACCGCTCAATGGAAACGGCTCAGCGTTTGCTGCCATATGCCGGCTACTGCACTGGCAGAGCCTGGGTCGAACACTGCCAACTTCAAGGTCCAGTGAATGACTTCATTTGGATCACCAGGCCTACTCTTGTACATTTTGAGGCTCAGAAGAAGGGCCTCCTGAAGCTTGGACCTGACAGCGATGAGGGACTTCGCCCAGCACTGGGACAGGGATAGAGCACTGGCATCAAAAAGACAAAAAGAGAGGATAGCCACTGCCAGAGTCGAACTGGCTCCTTGCTACCTTTAATACAGGTGAATAGCCGTCCAGCAGATTGTCGTCAAATCGGGGTGTGTGTAGTTCCGCCTTCAGGGTAAACGCCTGACAAGGCAGCCATGCTGACCGTTACACCAAATGGCCTCTTGAATTGCTAAACTTGATTAGACACCATCTTGTAAATCATGATACGGATTGTGGCACAGTCAACGAAAACCGCACCGGCTGTCTGCTTCGGTGTCGGGGCAAGTTGGCGACACTATCTGAAATTGGCTAGCCTCACGGTTGAGCCAAGGACTGGCCGATCGACCCGGAAACGCGCCAAGGTGATCGGGACCTGGGTGAACAAAATGACCATTTCTCATCATGAGCTTCAACTCCGGGGTTGACGATCTATCTGCTATTCTGTATTTCTAGGAACATGCCACCAAAGAGATCCGCAGCTATCGACGCGCCCCGCGGCACTTCTGAGAGCTTCATGTTACACTGCAGATCATGGGCGGAGTCCTCAGGCGTGTCCTTGAACTTCAGCTCGTCGACCCATACTAGGAAGTGGAAATGAATCAAATTCCTGCTGGCACCATCCACTGTCAGTAGCCGCTTATCATCTTCATTCACATATTCCGTCGTTGTGGAGCCTGTGCCAGTTCAGGACTGCTGACACGCTCAGCGCCATCGGCACAAGACTTCAATGGGTCTTGGTATCCCGCAAGGGCAATGAGAGTCTTCGCAAGAACGTTTTGTGAGAGCCTGTAGCGCTGCATGCGATATCACCGATGCATGATTTGTGAGCAGATCGGAGGTACAGCATCGCTTTTCGATGCCTCCACTGATCAGTGCAGGCTTCGCAATCGAAACCATGTGCGGCTAAATCAATGCTCTTGGGTCTCTTGACATGCTCCAGATATATTCTGGGAGCCGCAAAGTGAGATGCGAATATCATTGCCATGGCGCTTACCCCGTCTATTTGGATGCTCAAATTTACACTGCCATGCTCCTAGAGATGTGTTTCTTGATGCAATTCTCTGGAGACGATGGGAGAACCTGCGAAATATCAGAATGCTCTGAGCGTCATAAGATGGTGACCACTTGTACCATCACCGGATGCCTCGGCTGCTGTGAGTAGTCATTCTGCCAATAATGACACGATGGGCTGTGTCTAAGCAACTTGACCTTCGAGCACCTGAAACTAACAAGGACAGTCAATCTTACGCTGGCGGGGCAAGTGCTGGAAAATTCCGATTGAGTCCTCAATCTATGGAATGAAACCACATTTACTTCCTCTGAGACTTCGCAATCTGCAGGGTCCCGTGATGGGGAGATGTATTATGATATACGGTAAGTGCTCCCCGGAGTCTTACTGTAGGTGTTGAGGGCCGTTGTTGCTCGCTGTTCGTTCCAATTCTCAAAGATACGTTGCCTCCCCTTGGCAATTGTTTCATGCCAAATTCCGAGAAGAACCACCAACCTCGTCACCAGTTTTCTTTTCAGGAATTGTGTTGCATTTTGCCTCTGCCTTGTCTACTCTCTGGGCTGCCTCACGATCCGCCAACCGGTTGAGTGCCTTCGTCAACTCGTTGGTACCACCACGATTCGAATGGCGGCTGAAAATATCGGCATCATCGGTGATGAGAGTGGGAGTCATTGTGAATTTAAGATGAGGTATGTCGAATTTGTGTTGAAGTATGGTAAGGGGGGTTGCCGTAGCTGAGGTATGTTCAAGGCTTGTGTTGATGTGTCGTCGAGTTGCCGGTGTGCTCAGCTCTGAAGATTGTAATGAGGCCTTCCAGTTGAGACGGAGGGAAGCCTGAACAGGGGAGTATCGAATTGTGGTATTGGGGAGACGGTGTGAATTAGTGGATCTGAGGCGAGCATGAACTGTAATAATGATGATCTAGAAGGTACAAGTAATTAGTAGCCGGGTTACTGAATTTACCACCAGGCAATGCCATCGTTCTCATCTTCAGCGTCGGAAACTCATATCTTGGTCCAAGCCCGGTATCCTTGCGGCAAATCTGAAGAGTGCACACACTCCTGGCACAGCTGCAGACTGGAATTGTCGATGTTGCTGTTGCCAGCGCTGCAATAATCACAGCGCATGGTCACTATCGTGACCAATTTGCGCCTTCGAGCCGACAAGGCCAATGACCTATACGTTTCCGAATATTAAACGAGCTCTTTCTCGTCGTCATTTCTTGGCCATCATGGACCAGGTTCTCAGGTGCTGCTTCGCCTCACTTGGACGCCTTCGCACTGCGAATACCAATGGCTATTGCGAGATCCATAGTTCAATTTACCATCTGCTGAAAGTCTAGTGGCTGAGCGCCCGCTTCTGGTCAGGGTCCGTTCCAAAACGTGAGGATTTGTGAGGATATCACTCACATCTCCCTCAACAGGAGAGAACTCCACCAGATCATTGAAGATCCCTTGCAGCTCTCCGGGTAAAATCCCCTGTGACGACCGGACGTGGCATAGACTCTCTGAGAGCTTCCTTCAGTGCCAGGCGCTGCTCCTCGAACTCAGTTTCCGAGAGCTCAAGAATACCGCTGAGGCCGCCCTTTTCTGCCAAATTGGCTTCCACGAGGGTCACTATCTCCTCAGCAATACACTTCGCGTCCCATCCTTCTCTATAGTCTTCTGAGGGTCTTCGGGTGCGAATTGTGGGAATGCACGGACCATTCAGAGGCTCGCACACTTCGTATTTGACAATCCAGTCAATGCGCTGGCGTGCGTAGGCATCGTAGGGAGCAAGGTTCTCTTTCCATCCGAACTGGGCTGCAGTCGGGTCGAAGATGAAGAGGAGCCCGGGCGCTATGGTGAGAAGACCGACCGTGTGCGCTGGTGCCATGTTGAAGTAACGGGACTCGTCTTCCACCGTGGTCTCGGCATTCTTCGGGATGACGTGCATGAGAAGTATGGAGTGACAGGCAGCTGATGTCCACAAGGGAGAAAGTCAGCTAATTTCTCAAGTGGTCAGGGATGTATACTTGAACGCCCCTTTATCCAGCGCTGATTATGGTGCTCTTACTTACGGCGTATGAAATACTCCAACAATGCTCGCGCTCGGTCTTGAATTGCACAACAGTGCAAGCTATGCAGGACGGCCTGCACTTGAGGAAATTGAAGATGCGATTCCCAAGAAAAGTCCACGTTTATGGAATCCCACACATCCCGCGACGGGTCATTCCGCCTTATCACTCCGTGTGTTTCCGACACCACCATTTCTGTTGGCTGCTGCGTGGCTAGGAGTGAGATTAAATACTGTAAGAAACAATCCTGGAACAAGCGGACCCGGCGGAAGAGATCTTGCTTCTCTTTGTGAAATTCTCCGGGGCTTGCTGAAGTGTCGCTGGAAAATAAACTGGCCAAATCAGGCTGAGCGACTAGGTTGAGTTCAGCGGGGATGCGAGAAGGCCAAGGCTTTTGGACCGGGCAGGTCAAGTCCTTTCGGCCTTGGACCACCCAGAGAAAGTATTGCAGGAGTCGTTTCGTATAAGAAGAGGTGTCCCCCTGAAGGTGCGATTTGTCGCACGTTTCCAGCGCGAGATGGAATAGACCATCTTGCCAGACTCGGTACTTGATCGCAGCGTTGTTTGACACGTCCGGACAACAAGCGCGTTTGCGGATTGAGAGGAGTCCATTGAGGAGTGAACCTCCCCAAATGGCTCTCATTCCGTCCTTTCCAATGACAACAACAAGAAAGTCCAAAACTTCTTGGGCGAGGCTATACTTCTTTTCCATACCTCCCTTCAACAAACCCTTCTCATGTGCCTCGGGGTCGGGTAGGCAGTTGAAGAAGAAGTTCACAGGACCCGCTTGTGTCAAGAACATGCACCATGAGCCTTTTCCCATCCCCATGCTGTCATACTGGCTGGATGGTATTAGAAGGTCGGATAGGTAGTCGACGGCTTTGATCATGGCTGTTTGCGGCCCACGGAGGTCCTCGAGGTCCAGTTGTGCACGAACCCCGAGTCCGAGGCTCTCTCCCGGTGCTGGAAGTCCCCAGGTTTTTAATGTCTTCCTGACGCATTGCATGGATTTCTCGAGGAGAACCTCGATTTCGGCGGTGTCCATGATTTCTTCTCGCGAATGGGGCCACCAATGGCTCAGAGCCAGAGACTGGTGTTGTGGAGGCTGCTGGTGACTGTCAACTGTTTGGCGTTAGATGAGTATGTCTGGGGTAGTGAATTCATTGCTTCGTGGTATAGAATTTTCAGTAACCTGTACTTACTTGCCTACGTCTTGGTAGTTCTCCTTGGGGGGTAGTGATCCTCGACAACTGCGCTGAGGAGGAAAGGGTGGTTTGTGGGTGGTTGGCAATCGTTGGCAAACTTCCAGCAAAGGAGTCTTCAGGCCAGCAACCCTCCTAGAATGTTCCGTTTTGTTTGCCCTGGAACCTGTTGAGCTTGCTTAGTCGGCGGCGACCGAGCTGCTTAGTCGGCGACGCGAACTACGGTGCACTCCATGGTGCAATCGCAGACTCAACGCGATTTTCTCTGTGCACTAGGAGCAGCAGCCTGCAGATTCATGGATATTGCACCTTAACAGCATGAACCTATGTGTAGGTAATTTTGTTCATGCTGTTAAAAAGACCATGAACGAGATATCTCAAGACTCATGCATCATGACTGCCACTCCAAATATTGATGCATGTGGGTGACTGGCGAATTTCTCGCCATCGCCATGTCTTGTTCAGATGTTAAAGCAAGCAAGCACTGTCTTACCTCTGACAGTATTGCACGCTAATTTCATCTCTTCGCGCTTCCTATCTGACCCTTCCAGATGGTGCTTCTGCTACTGGTTGATGGTTGGAGTGAGTGCCAATCACATCTGCAGTCACAAACAGCCATCCAGTCTTCAAGCTGAGGCTAAAGCTGCCTGCTTGGGCCTGGTGACTTGATTCTTAGATCTTCCAAGTAATCATCACAAACTCAATCATGCATTTAGAATCGCCAATGATACAAATCGGATGAAATGCCCTCATCAAAGCTTCTCGATAAATATTGCAGCTACTCGTCAGAGCCTCTCGGCCAACATCGAAGCCGCGTGTCAAAGCCCACCCACGAGTATCAAGCATAGGTCCACCTTTCCCCCACTTCTGTCCGAAGTAACTACTGGCCTGGAGTTTTTGAATGATATGAGCATACATAAAGTTCTCTGAAATTTAAGTGTCCTTGAATGCCGTCCAATCAAGCATTACATAGGTTGCCGAGCTATTTCCAGCCCCAAGTGATGGTATGTCTGTGATCTGTATTGATCGCTTAAGCTGCAGATAACTACGACCCTGCCCTACTGGCGCCTAGCCGGTAAGGTCAATGGGGGCGTTTGAGCTGCCATGAACCGAGGTGAAGCCCGATTTCATCAGTTCCAAAACTCTGCCGAAGCCCTCCGAATCCTTCAAGCAGTGTGCTTCTGCCTCGTCCCGAACCCATTCCAACTTGCTAATCAAGGACCCCTTGGCATCCGCTTTCCGCCCGGTCCGCATCCTCTCTTCGGGAGTCATGCTCTCTACTATGCGGACCATGATGTCGGATATCTTGGAGTCACGTTGCAGTTCCTTCCGGACCTCATGGCCGACCGTGTCCTCGCCCAGGATGATGGTCTTGGCGATCTTGCGCAGGGTCTCGATGGCGTTTTGTTTCGTACCCAGCGGGCTGTCGTCCTTGGTCATCTCGTCGATTGCGTTGACACAGTCACAGATGTCGCTGTATACGTCCCCTGCCATGGTGTACTGGCGGCTGCCGCTAAGCCGCAGCAGCTCGCGGTCGTTGAGCGCGTGCCATGCCGACTTGCTGTAGTGGTCGAAGTTGGTGACGGGCTTCATCTGCGAGAGCGGGACGGCAGGGCGTGTGGGCTGAGAGCTGAGCAGGGGCTGCGGGAGTAGCGGTGGCGGTTGTGGCTTCGCCACCTGTCGCTGGTAGGCCTCTTGTATGGACCGTTGGATTGCCTGGCTGGAGGAGGCGCTTTGCAGAAGCAGATCCCGCAGTGCCTTCTCTTCAAGGGCAGCTATCATGGCAGCCAGGCCAGGGGTCTGGCTGTCTGTCGAGGGAGGCTGAGGAGGCCCCGACGACAGCGGCTCCTGGATGCCGTCTGCACCCTCATCTCGGTGGCAATCACCGCAGTCAGGCTGGCCACAGTCTGTTCCATGGCAGCGGTCCCCTGTGCGTCTCCTCTTGCTTCTCGGAGACATAAGGGTTTCTAGCAGTATGTGGAGGAAATTGGAGAACGGAGCGGATTGAGGGGGTTTGGAACCAGCCGATCATCGTGGCGAGACACGATATTTGTTGTCGTCGGAAAGCGCATGGGTGGCTCGAGCCATTGTGGCTGGGATCCCCATTTTCTGTGGCTGATGACAAGAGGAGTCGATGTCGTCCGTTGCAACTCGTGATATCTTCACTTTTAACCAAACAGCCGCCACAATTTTGGGAGCGAGGGGAAAATAGTGCAATTCCGTAATCTGCTGCACTCAATTAGCGTATACAATCCCGTCCTTCCAGGCAAGGATGTGTTTGCTCCCGAACGTGAATTGGGGCATCTTGGAGTTTCTCAGATCCAGTCACTCTGCCCCTCTCAAAATTGGTACATTTACTCAAAGCTTAAAGGCTGCATGCATTGAACTGTCCTGGCTTTTGAGCCGACTTTTTCGCCCTGAAGCTGTGGTCGATGACGGATTTTGGGGCCGCAACAGACACCTCACATACACTGTAGCAACACCTGACATAAAGCAGTTCTTCACTCGTTCTCCCATGGTTTTCTGCCACCCATACAAAGAGTCTGACCTGATTGCCAGCTCCTGCCCCTTTTCGGATCTCTTTCAGTCTGGTACCAGCTCTTACAAATTTGTCAACTTTGACGAGACTGCAGCTGACGCCCTTGTTCACTTTTGGACACCACCCGGAACTGATGCAACTCCATTCCATCGCATTCAGCAGCCCAATCACTGCTTTGACAGAGCATCAACTTCTCGGTAACTCTCTCATCTCTCCATACAAACATGGCCACCGCGACTTCGGCCTCACCTCCCACCTTCGAGCAGCTTCCTTGCCCCAAGGAGAAACTCTGTGCCATATGCAAGAAACATGATGTCGAGCTAAAGACCTGCGGCCGCTGCCATGGAGCTTGGTACTGCTCCCGAGCTTGCCAGGAAGCAGACTGGAAGCTCCACAAACTCCTTTGCAAGGCCTATTCCAAGGCAGTGCGTCCCCAGGATGGCCAGCTCTACTGCCGCGCCATCCTCTTCCACCCTCGGATGAAGATCCCGGAGATCCATTGGCTCGATTGCCCTTTCAGGGATGGCCAACACGACCTGATGGGAAAAGGTCAAGACCCTTCTGATGTGTACTGCGAAGGTTGGTGTTTCTTTTAATGTTCGCCCCTTAGACGTTAGCTGCGTGCTAACACCTCATCACAAATTGAAGTCGCCATGAACTCCATCTGGCCCATGCATCCATCGAATGGTGTCGACGGCTACGAGATCGAGATTCTGCGTCGAGAGCAAGCCCAGATCTCCAATCCGACAACCAACGAGAGCCTTGCGGCCGCCATAGCGAGTCTTAGCAAGACTCCAGCGAATGCTTGGAAAGGTCCTGTGGTTGTGAGCCGCATGGGACTGGGGTCACACCTTTCAGTCGATGAATTTGCGAAAGAGGTCGACCCCCGCTCCGGTAAGGTGGCGGAGGATATCACCATGGCCGACTTCCGCCGCGCCGTGGAAGGGATAGCGGACTACCGGAGCGATGAGGATCGGATCGGCGAGCATCTCACGATTCACTTGCCTTATCGCCAACTTCGCAGCGGCTGGTCTCTCATGGAAAACTTTACTCCAAATCGTGGCAGGTTTTTGATATCAGCACAGATACCTGGGCGACAGTTTTTGGTGCCGGGAGTTTGGGGTTTTCACCGAGCCTGAAGGCGCGAGCCTTGAGGCGACCTTGAGAAGATTCATGAAATGAAGCAGACGTGGGAGCTGTAATGGAATATGGTGAAGCAATAGCACTAGCCGCCTCTGGACAACTGTAAGTCTATACGAAGAAACAAGATGCGACCTACTCATTTCACACCAAGGACGGGCAGTCCACAATGTGCGCAGAATGGCCTTCAGTACACTTCACCAATAAGACGAAGCCTAACTAGGTCAAAAGACCTAGAAGTATCTGCAAGAGCCTTTCGATTCTGCCTCGTCTATCTAGGATATGAGCCTAAAGATACTGCGTGCGCGGAAGGGCCCCTTCTCTGGTGCTTTGCTGAACATGTACCTGTCCCACGTTGAACATTTCTTGCTTGATCAGACAGCACGAAGACTTCTGAGAGTAACTGTCATGAAGCTACCAACTCCTCAGATGAAAGCAAGCCGGTGGTTGGGGCACGGGTCGTGGCTGGACTGCGGATACATTGTGGGTCGGCAAAGCGGCTGACTGCAGCCTGGAACCACCAGAAAGTCAAATACAAAAGACACGTGCCTTGAAGTCATGTCGATTCGTCCTCGGTTTTGAGCCTGATTACCTTTCGTTGAATCTGCACCGTCTGCCTGCTTGGCGATATCTCCTTTGTCATTGCCAACGTTCTGCTCGCCAAATTCTTTGATTGTCGTAAGTGACGATCCGCTGGCAGAAAGAGTGTGTGGCCTAGCAATGCCGCGCATTGTACTCGTCGATTATAATGAGCCGAAAGCCAGCGAGATGCCTTCGGAGCATGTCAATTGACTTCCTGCTAACCCGGCAGCAACCTTTTGGACGAGGATTGTTGGGAAAACTTTGCTGGCTGGGTGCCCAATTACTGGCAAGACGCACAGGTCCAGCAGCAATGGTTGGTGCGACGATTCAACAGAAATGATCATAGACATCTCTACTATCCGTCACAGAACGTTTTTGATCACATGCTGGCGGAAGACCAGATGTATGAGGCTCCGGGAAATTAGAGTTCGAAGCCAACACCTTCAGCACCGGGCGAAACTATTGCAAGTGCAGAAGGTCCGGCCGGGGCTGAAGGTCTGTTAGCTATGTGGCAGCAGCGTGCACCTACGGGCAACAGCAATGGCACTTGACCCACTAAACCTCCAGCAGCGAATGTGTAAATGGGATCTGTAACGTGTGATCTAATTTTAATTTTTTTTTAGCTGAGCACTATTCGCAGGATGTTTGGGAAACTTTTGGTACTGAGTGGGCATGGTAAGTCGGTTGATGACTTCAATGTATCTTAGCTACTAGACGGCTTTCATAATGCAATATCGATCGGCCCCTTTCTTCACCTCTTCTGTTGTATCGTCGAATCTCGGGGTCAGACGTCGTAAAGAGACAATCGACCAACAGCCTGAAAGCGACCATGCAGGTTAACATACCCAAGGCAACCACATAGATCGAGAGCTTGTCAGGCGAGAGATAAATTAGAATCAGTGACACAAATTTGCAGTCTGTCATTCCCTTCACGGAATCATGCAAATTTAGCTACATAACTCTCTTGCTACCAAATTCGATCATGTCCTATAGTCTGCGATATCCACTCGATATCAATATCATCGATCGAGTTCGCTAAATCCATGATATGACCAGTCGTCAACGGCTCTCCAGGGTCAATTTCAAAATTCGGGCATGAGGAATCAAAGTCAGACGGCCGCGAGACAAAGATCGTCGAGTCCCTCGACCGATCCTCCATAGGAGATTGCTGGGGCGACGTGTGACTAGGCTGCCATGCTGCCTGCGACACTGTATTAAGCTCCTCCAACATCTTTCTCAAATTGTCCAATTCGCCTTTCCGCAACACGGCAACTTGGTTGCCGCTCGTAATCAAATCGTCGAAGACAGCGTAAGCCGTCATAATCCATTTAGAACCATTGTCAATGATGGTGTGGTCAAGTGCTATTGCTACAAGCACATTGATCGTCGCCGCAGATAGTTGGTCCAAGCTGAAAGGCAAAAAAGGATCTGGTTTTGCGGTCAGCATGCAATAAACTCCATGAATTTCACCGTGTGATTGGCATTGCGATCAGCGATGTAAGAGACGATTGGTATAACAAACCTATCAGAGCTTGGCCCAGTAGTGACTCCAGGATTGTCAATATCTGGATCGAAGAGTCGAGGCACGTCTGGATAAAATTACGAGATGTCTTTGAACCATTCAGCTTGGACTGACAATCTTCTCGAGATTCAAGACGAAGTTTCAAGAAGCAGAACAGCAACGGCCGCGTAGCAAGGATGATACACTTTTGAGAGGCAAACTAGTCAGCGCTTGCCAGAGGATACTGCATGAACTCTGTACAAAGACTTACCCGGTGGTACTCCAGATGCAAGTAAGCAGAGGTTTTGGAAATCCCATCAGTCTTTTGTTCCAAGCATAGTGGAAACCATTGCTGTAGCTCCTCATGTGCACCAGCGATGTCTGCTAGAGCGCCCTTGATGCCGCTCTGGAAACCGCTATTCAGCCGGCCGCCAACCCCGTATATATCTGTATTTTCTTTTCAGTAGGGGCTCAACCGTAACAACTTGGACTGGGTTAACATACTACGATTGATGTCAGCGATCAACTGAGACAACTTGAGCTGCATCTTGAGTGCTGAAGTTCTTGTGATCGAGCCAGAGAAAGCCGGTAGTTGGCAATAAACATCCTGAATCTCAAGGGACTGTGGCAGTCCTGCGACTGAAGTCATCTCACGATCTAGAATATAAACTGTCCACCAGGCCCTTCGTATGCGTTCCACTGACGCGTTTCCGAAACGGTCTGGCTTGATGTCTGTGTGTAGGCCAAAGTTTAATGCCAGACGCATTGCTTGACCCAGCTGCAAGATGAAAATTAGTAACATGTTCAGAGACATACAAAGCAAAACGGTCTTACATAAGTATGTGCCACAATTCGATAATCCAGACACGACAGATATAGAGCGATACAGGTTAGAAGCTCGACGGAATGTACGGGATACCTCCATAGCATAATCATATTGGGCAATAGTTGAAGTGCTTGTATGAAATACTCAATCCCAGGAGGATCCTTTCCACTCTTGTTGACTGTGAAGCCCTTGCCAAAAGCTAATATGACCAAGAAGTGAACCAGCCACACTTTATCAGTGGTGTGTCGATCCGCTGGAGACTCATAAAAAGTATACAAAGCTTGCATGAATGTATCCTCATCAAAGACATGAAACAATTGAGCGCAATGAAACTTCACAGCGTTGATGAGATATATGGCGTGATCGATAGTCGGAACAGTTGCAGAAAGAGGATCAGCGCATATGGGGGCTCCGTCCCATTGAAGGTCGTATGCGTTGCCCAATCCTTCAATATTGCGGGCCATGTCTGGGATCCGATTCCTGAACACACGCTCATATACCATGCTGAGAATCTTCTGTGTGAAGGTCCAATTTGATGTCGAGCCTAGGTAAAAAGTCATACCATTATTTGCTGTCATGAAAGTTGAGCAGTCAGTAGCCAAAAAGTTAGTCAACGCCGGTTCTTCGCTTGTCCCGCGCGTTTGAGGCTCTTCGACAGGGCGCAGTAGATTTGACTGCCTATTGCGCAGCAAAGCTTCATCATCTCCATGGTCGGAAGAAGATGGATGGTCAAAGTCGTCAGATTGCTGTCGCACTACGGCTGCATCATGCCGAGAAGGAACATCGCTCTGGCGAGATGCCTTCCTTTGAAGCTCATGAATATAACTGACAATTGTAAGCTGAACATGAATCAAGACTTGTGTATGCTGTTTTCGTTCTTTGGAATGACACATACCCTTGCGTGACTACAACCTTCCGATGCCTCTCGTTAAAGTGGCAGGCTAGATTGCGCTTAGTACATGCATCGCAAGGCAGGCACCCACTGCATCTGATCTTTTGCTTGCGGCATCGTTCGCATCTGCATACAACGTCAGCAAGGCTCAGAGCGACTGAGTAGAGAAGACGCCATTGAGACAGGAGTACGGTGCTTACGCATTAGGTGAGCGCCTCAGGAGCCTAGACGCGCTCATATTGGCGACTTTGTTCATGATGGCAATGTGACCATGGGATACTATCGGAACGCTTGCCGAAGCACTCTGTAGGTTTCAACCGTCCCTAAACCATCAGCACGGCGATCTGCCAACATCGCGATCAAAGATCCGTGGCACTTCCGACGCACAGTTTGCACTATCCGGTCCGTAGTTGTGTCAAGGTGGCGGATGAGGCAGGAATCCAATTTGGCGGTCTTTGATGGGGTGTCAAGCACTTGAGCTTGTACCGCCCATGTGACCGAATCAAGCCTCGCAACCGACGATATGGCCGAGCCGATACCGGCAAACTACTTAGTCTACGTGTGTATCCCTTGTTTCTGCCGCTTGCAGATGGTTCATCCACTATTTATAGATTAAGCTTAGAGCGGGATTCGCCCATTCACACTCTCCTATTCGTTACCCCGAATCCATCCCTTGTTTCCCGATTCGTCGGTTCTCATAATCACATCTCGATGGAGCAACGAATAATGACGACAATCCCTAGCCACTACAGACATACACGAAGGACTCAAAATCTTTTGAATTGTGAACTGGCAGCACGATGACATTGTGGGTGTGTCATTGCTGTCTCGTTTCGACTCGTGATGACATGCCTGCTGGTATTTCCCGTGCCCCGCAACTCTCGGATCGGATCGGATGCGCATCCGGTCGTGCATATGCCAGTCCACATGGCAGCGAGCAAGCCTCCTCCAGAGATAGTGCGTGTAATTACTTGATTGGACGTGTAGAAAGGTTACAATCAGCCTCGTCCATGAACTGATATCAAGGCGATTATCAATGCATGCCCTGGTAGGCTTTTCGTTTATCATGGCCAAACAAACATGCTGGCAGTCCTTCACCGGGTGGTTGTGGTGGTCCTATGATCGGCTTACAACAATAGCTTGCCGATATGAAATTATTGCCCCTCAAGACGGGAGTGATCCGAAACAGTCTTACGCCCTTCGCCACCTGAACTTCAGCCAGTGCCGTGAACATTGTTTATCGCGTGGAGAAGAGCCAATGAGTGGCATGCATATCTTTCATCTGCACGGGGGTCGCGTGACTACAGACCCAGGGTGGCTTTGGGCAACATAAATCCAGATCGAACTAGAAGATTCTCAGCAGAAGCAAAATCGTAGCGAGAACGGAAGCAGCTGTTGTTTGGGAGGAATGCTACCCGAGTAGTGGCTGTATCTGCTATCATAAGTGACAGACTGGGCAGAGCTCAATTGACGAATAAAGTTATGCGCTTGAATCTCCTAGCAAGGCTTGATTAGTTCTACCGACGTCACCCCCTGTGTTGCCATTTGCCAATGGCACTGATCCTATCTCCGCCAGACAGCTCTATCAGCTGCAATGAGCCTAGCCCGAGACCTTCAATGGCAGATGAGGCTCGGACCTCATCTAACCTTATCGAGATATACAATCAAGACGAGTATGCTACGATTCACTGATGAGCTCGTCGTACACAGTATTCGAAGCCAAGACCAGCCGTCGCCACAATGCATTTCAACCTGAGCGTGTCGACTTCCAAGCGTGCATCTGATGGGTTTCAAACCGGCACAGCATAAGGTCACCTGGCACACGTCGCCGCCAAATGGATGGCAACAGAGACTTCACGACAGACACCTCTGCCGTAGCTCATCAGCTACGGCCTCAGTTCCGCTGCGCCCTTGTCCATCATGTCGCCCCAAGTCGATCGAATCACCGTCGCACAAAACAATCCAAGTTGACCGGCCAGCATTCAATTGGCCATCGTCAGTTTCGACGTGTCAACGCACCCGATGTCGGGTATCTTTCAGTGTTCGCTTCGACCAGTCGTGTATGAGCCGATGCAAGAATGACTCAAGGTATAGGAACTATACGCTCCTGGGCGGTGACACAGCTGACAAGCAAGCTCAGATGACCAACACATCAATTGTGCCGTGGGCAAGATAGGCTCGGGCCACGATAGTGCCTGCCCCACATTATAGTCTGCGCAGTATCAATTATAAGCCAACTGGGTCTAGTGGCCGATATACTTCATCGGATCGGATGGCCATCCGTCGCCTTCCCTAGGCACGCCGCCTAGTCGCAGACTTCGATACACGATCGTGAAACGACACGGCTGTCTATATAATATGATGTGAGGGAACCAGACAAGCGAAAATGCGTTCTTTGTTCGTTAGCGTCTCTTTCTGATATTTGGCTCCATTGGTAAATTCGCCTGTTTTGTTCTCCGTTTCCAGCGCGTATTTCATACCCTCTAGCATATTCTATCATGGCCTCGTCAATGCTGCATTATTTTGGTTTCGGGGCCAACACCAAGCCCTCAGATGGCCCACCAGTCAAAGAAGAACCAGTCCGCGCATTGCCAGCGTCATGGTACAGTGACGAAAACTTTTACAATCTTGAGCGACGAGCCATCTTCTCTCGAAGATGGTTGTTCATGACACACCAATCACGCCTCAAGGGTCCAGGAGACTGGCTTCGCTACAATGTTGCTGGCTATGACTTGATCATAATCCGTGACCGTGCTGGCAACATCAACGCATTCCACAACGTGTGTCGGCACCGCGCCTACCCAGTCGTTGAGAAAGAAGGGCAGGGCACAGCCATGATATTGGCGTGCAGGTAAGACACCCAGGCAGCAGAGGGAAAAGTTTCAGCTTAATGACAGCTTTGCCTAGATACCATGGCTGGTCCTATGGATTGAACGGAAAACTTGCCAAAGCTACTGGATTCAAGGACATGGACAAGTATGAGAAGGAGCAGAACGGCTTGTTCCGGATCCATACCAAGATTGATACCAATGGATTCATATGGATCAATATGGATTCAAATGAGGAGCCAGAAGTGCCCTGGGAAGAGCATTTCAAGGATGTCGACATTCAAGAGAGATACAAGGAGATGAACTTCGATGACTACGATTTGGACCACACATACGAGCTGAAAGGCGATTTCAACTGGAAGGCGCTTTCGGACAACTTCAACGAGTGCTATCACTGTCCAACCACACATGCCGATATTCCCACCTTCCTCAACCTCGATTCCTTCGACAGCGATCTAAAGGATGGTCATATTCAACATCATTGCGAGTACACCCCGGAGCAGCTCAAAAAGGGCCTGAACGCCTTGAGCACCTATTACTTCCCTAATACTTCGATGACTATTTCGTAAGTCCATGATCCATAGCAACAACAGGTTCTCCTTTCTAACATTGATTTTTACTGGTAAGGCCGCACTTCATGATGATTCAAAAATTCCTGCCTTCTGGGGCGAAGTCTTCATCTATGCATTACGAGATTTACCGCAACAGAAACTCCTCCCAAGAGGACTTCGAACTCATCAGCAAGACATATGCTAAGGTGATGTCCGAAGACAAAGTGCTGTGCAATAATGCGCAGAAGAATATCAACACCGGCGTTTACGTAACTGGCCAACTGCATCCGAAGCACGAGAAAGCACCAATCTTCATTCAAGGTCTTGTCCGCGAAGCAGTCAGTGAGCACTTCAAACGGGAGAGGATGGAAGGCCGGGAGATTTGGCCTGCAAGACAGCAACTGCCGGCGAACGCAAAAGTGAGCATGGAAGATGTTGAGATTTGTCAGGGCATTGCGTGTGGAGCACAGAATGAAGAGCTTCTAGCATGGTGATATTGCTACGAGGCGTAAGGGTTTTGCACACCCTGTGTGGAGGGATCAAGGATTCGAGAAGATGTAGCTGTCATGAGCGTTTCCAGCATCACGTTCACAATTTCAATTCAATTAATCAACCCTTATTCAATCAACTGAGCAGATGGCATTCATAATCGATACATCTCCAAATCTCTAGGCGATGGCTTCCTTTGGTATCAGGGTCATCTTCGACAGCAGTCTCATCAATCTCTCAGTAGCCTCTAGCTGCCTGTGCAGTCTTGGGAATCTCCACATGGGTACGGTCCAGAAGAAGAAGCCAAACACCCAGGCATAGCCAATCAGATATCCCAACCAGCTCTCCTCTAGCAATGCCAATTCGCGTGACAAGCCCAGTCTCCTTGCACCGTCTCTCAACATCGAGACGAGCACCAGTTCAACCGAGCACGCGGCGAAGTTAAACATAAACCACTGCAAATCGATTTCCCAATCCACGTGGCCCAGACGCCAGCTGACAGCGCTGTGCGAAAGACCAGACAACAGGAAGACAGCGAATGCTACCAGCGTCTTCTGGACCCACGAGTTCCTCACAGGCGAATAGCTAGCCAAGAGGCGCCCAAAGTTTCCGTAGGGCCTGACCGCGAGACGGTGCCAGAAACGCGACCAGAAATTCCGCAGGCCACAGGCGGCAGTGGGGCTGCCGAAGAGGGTCGGCCAGTCCCCAGGCTTGTCCAAGCCGGAGAGCACGGCGATGATGGCCAGGACGGCATTGGCTCCATCCAGGAGAACCACGCTCTCCCAGACCCAGACGACTGCCGTGTAGGACCGTATTACAACCTCCCGGGCTGTGATGTCGCCGACGCGAGTAAAAAGGGCCGTCTCGGCGACGTCTGAGGCTTGCAGCACGTATATCGTCTCGGCAAAGAGAGAGGGCAGGATGGAGGTGAACAGGTAGTAGTAGAGCGGGAGCTTCAACAGACGCAGGAGAAGAAATAAGGGGACCGAATCCTGGTCTGCGTTGGTTTTGGCGTCGTCGTATTTTTTGTTGGTCGCCTTGGTGACGGCCGCCGCAGGAAGCAGCTGAGGATTGGTCCAGAGGCGCCAGGTTTCACGGAAGGATATCCAAGAGGCCAAGGAATCAGCCCGCGGCGCTGACCGTCTCTCAATGCACACGACAGAGACGACGTGAACGATATTCAAGGTCACTGACTGTGCCCATAGGCTGGAGAGGTAAGGAGAAATGACTGAGAAGCGGTTGCATGTTGTGAAGGAAAGGACCGCGAAGACAAGAAATAGTGGAAGAAGATGAAGGCGTCGTTTCTGATTTGAAGTGTGTATGATGAAGTGAAAAACCAATGTACATAGAATTAGATACGCTATTGGTACTAGACAAGGAGCCAACAAGCGGAAGTAAAGCTGCATTTTGCCAGCTTGCTTTCTGCTTGGGAGCTGATGATGTTTTCCCACTATATGCCCAGTTGGTCAGGTTGTGTCGTTCGGATAAGTATTGCCCAATTATATGTCTTGACGGTGTAGACTGACCTGAAGGTCTGTACCATTCGGATAATCATGTTTCTCCATGCACAGACAGGATCCACAGGGCAGTATGTGTTTACTCACTCCACTCACTCAAGGCAACAAGATTAGTATTTGGATCGTCGCTTGGCCGTTCCTTACGAGCACCCCACATAGACGGCGCGGCTCATTTCTTCCACACGTGACACATCTCCGCCCGACACAGCACCATAGCCATCACCAAGCTCATGTCCACTCCCTCAGCAACGGTTGCCTTCCAGACACTTGAAGGGCTGTTGGTACTCTCCCCAACAATCTTCCCCACCAACCCAACCGGTGGAGTGTAAGCAATCTTTCGAATGTACGCAAATGTCGTGTCGTCAACACTCAAACACATATCCTCAAACTCCACGCTGGAAGACCCGGTGCGGCGCATAGATACTACAACGTCTTCGCCTGCAGTAGTGCGCACCGTAGCGTCGATATCCGAGTGACCCACGCTGGTGACTTGCTTCACATGCACCAAATCAGCCAGCTGCCGTTTATCGTCGGCGGCTTCTATCAGCCAGCGGTTCTTGGGGTCTATGCTGTGGTGCCGGAAGTCGAAGATGTGCTTCTGCGTGGCACCGCTTTCGCCGGCGCGCTGGTCGTAGACCTTGCGCCGCCAGCTCCAGGATGTGCCGAGCTTCGCCTCGACACGGAAGAGCGACTCGTTGGGCGGTATGTCTAGTGCTGTCGTCACGAGATTGAAGGTGCGGTCATGGCACTCCACTATGAAAGATGTCTCTGATGTACTGGTGAAGCCCTCCAGCATGATCACTGGGGGTTTGGGCGTGGTGGGTGGAGCGAGTTGAGCCATCGGAAAGGTTTTGCAGGTGTAGGTGGTTCCAAAGGATTTGCTGAAGGATCGAATACGGTTCCAAAGCTTTTAGAAGGAATGCGGGTAAGGTCGAATACTAAATATCAGTGGATTTATACTCCTGTAGGGTTAGAGTATATATTCTCGTGTACAAAGATTTGCTTGAATAGGCACAAATAAGGTTTTTATGTCGTATAAGCTACCCTCAAGATTGCAGCCCTGCCCAGCCGGTCACACTGTGTTCGTTTTGAGCGGGTCCCGGACATGTCCCGGTTCCCATGAGCCCACTATATCCCCAGGCAGGCAGCAACAAGCACAAATGCCCAAATCAGGTATTTCACCCAGACGATCTCCTGTACTCCTATTACCAGCCACCCAAGCAGAGGCACGAAGCCCCTGACAAACCCTCGGACCTCCTGCCTTGACACCGTGGTACGGTCCCCGGGGTACAGAACCTCGTCCGTAACTTCATTGTTGTCACCTTTGGTCACGAACATTTGCCTTGTGACATCGTCGTGTTAGAAGTGAAAACATAAGACCTACAAGGAGTTTTAGATCTTGGCTTACTGCATGGTGTCTTCATCCCAGAATGACTGCACAACCCGGTGGACCATAGGCAATGGGGCGTCGTCAAACCAGACAACGGGAATGTCCCCTACTTCGATTGAAGACGTGCGATTCCACAGAAACAAGATGTCTCCTCTATGAAAAGCAGGGGCCATAGACTCGGACACGACGCAAATTATGGGGGTTGACGAATTGGTCACGACACTGAGTCCTTTCCACATCATAAACAATGTGCTGAGGTGTAGGAGTAGGGGCAAAAACTCAGCCAGGGGCTGGCGCCGGCTGGCCGACGTCTCGGACGGCATCGTGAAGAGTTCTGCGAGCTGTGACCTGCCTAGTCGGCCATTTTCATGACAGTAAACCAGCGCCGGATTTATAGGGTCCAGGTTTTGTTTCCGTGTCTGGGGGCTTGACTCATTGGCTCAAAACGCATGGTGACCCACGGTTGGCCATGCAGTGGTGTAGGGACTGAATATCCACTGACGTGTCTGCCTGAGTGTTCAAGACTTGTGGCAGGCTCTCGACCGGGAGCTTCATTCAATTTGCAAAAGTCCGTTGTCTGCAAATTTAGATGTTCATTACGCGGGTGATGAAATAGCCGCGGATGGTAGTACAAGTTCAAATCCTTATTCGACGGCACTAGCAAACAAGCATTTCAAGTGCCGTGTGACACCCAGCACACTGTATGGAGACATTGTGGGGGAGTTGGGCTGTAGGATCGAATGTGAACCCGCAAATGATGTCGCGACCGCCTTCACAGCTGCCGCAGCTGAGATCCTTCGCCCAGGGGACGTGGAGATCGGAAACAAACTCATCACCTCCAGAAGCATACGGAACACTGGTAGTCGAGGCGGAAAATAAGATCGACCTCCCCCACAATCCTTTTGAATCCTCCGGAGCCGCCGCGCTTACTGTCAACTTACAGGCTTTAAGCTATGGAGATGCCACAGTATCCGTCTCGAGCCCGACATTTCTACCTGGTCTTCCGCTTGGACCAAGATAACGCCACACTCCGGCGCATCAAGCGAAAACTGATGACAATGTCCTCAAAGCGCTTCAATGCCAAAGATAGCAGTGTTCTTAATGTCTTTCTTGGCCCGACTGAGAAACACTGAAAGATTAGCGCAAGGCTTCTTTGAGCCAGATACTGGTTTCTAGACGTATAATCACTCAATGAATCCACGTGATATGCAGAGTCTCTCCTTATCAGAATTCTTGTCGCACATAGCTTGTGGGACATCAGGAACAATCGCTCAGAGGAGCTGCTTGTGTTACTGAGTCGAACCCACTTTGCTTCAGCCCCAGAAACGCACGGGGCGGCCGACGACACGTCAAGCGTTTAAACTGACAATGGCAAGCGAATAAGAAAAGCTGATGCCTACTGTATAATGGGCCTTTTTGTTTGTGTAACGTGGGACAGCTGTGGATTATACTGATGAATTGTGGACTGCCTCAGGGTTCTTTTGCCATGAATGAATATCGCCAAACAAGACGCCTTGACCACTTCCCCTTGCCTCTCAGACCACGTTCTGAACTGAACACTCGGTTCTATGGTCAATGATACACATATCTCGAGGTACGATGAAGGGGCGTCTCCATCAAAGGAAGTGGTCCGCTTCGCAGGCATCAAAATTTTATCCGACTCTTCGTCCCAAAACATCGTGAACCGGGACGATCAATGATGGAGCCGTAGTCTAAGTGAGTCTCTCAGGTAAACAGCATTGGCCCATAATGCTTGATATGGGCAAAATACTATCACTGCCGACGATGGCAGTGGAATTAGACGAATCCTTCAAGGTTCAGGAGGCAGAATTCTGCCAGCTGAATGGAATCAATCTGTGGACCGAAAGCGTACAGAGTGAAAGAGGCTCGTTGTCGCACCGAAATGTCTGTTTCGTCTCGTGTATAAAGATGAGCGTCTGTCTCGTCCATTCGACAGAATAATCATCACCATCATCATCATCATCATCAACAACACTCTCCAACCAATCAACACTCTCACACAACCACTCTACAAAATCACTCTTTTGTGACAACAACTTCTCACCTTCTCTCCACAACCCACCAACAAACCAACCACCATCAAAATGCAGTTCTTCACCAAGGCCACCATCTCCGCCGCTGCTCTGACCGCCATGGTCCAGCTCTCTCCGGCTCCCATTGTCATTGCCATCCCCATTGCCCTGGATGTCGGCCTTGGCACAGCGGCCGCCTGTGTCAGCGCCGCCGCCGGTGTCGCCGGCACCGTCGTCGGCGCTGTCAAGCGCGACTCCATCGGCAACCCCCAGCACCCCCACCAGGTCCGCGCCGCCCTCGAGTCTCGCCAGGAGATGAACCAGGCCGCTTGGCAGAGCTGCAAGGACCAGCTCGCTGGTGCCAGCCTCAACTTCAGCGCCGACTCCCCCGGCAGTGAGTTTCCCCCGCAGTCTTCCTCTCTCTCTCTCCCTTCCTCACCAGTAATTTCTGTTTACTGACCCAACTCACAGACGTCCTCGTCACCGGCATCCCCTCGTCTTGCATGACCCTGCTCACCGTGCTTACTGGTGACTACAACGCCGGCAACCCTCTGCCCATGGGCTCCGACTCGGCCCTGTTCCGTGACCTGAGCAACGACGACATCAACAACCTCCAGAGCGCTCTCAGCGCCAACCAGTAAACGCTGCCTCTATTCTGAGGACTCGATCAATAACACGCTTACTGGTGGAACGGCAATGATGATGGTAATGCACGGCTGACTGGAAGGCATGTGGCATGTGTACATCTTGTGTGAAACATGGGGTTTATTGGACTGTATTTAATTTTAGACTCGTACATAATTATACTCATTCCCCGGCCGGGACTTATAACTATCTCTCGCTCTACTGTGATGGGTTTCGAAGATTCCACATTCCTCGCTGAGCCTTTTTTTCCTCTGAGACTATTTGAAAAGCAACCAAACACCATTTCGTTGAAAAAAGAAAAACACATACACAATTACCTATTGATGTAGACTTCGAGATAAATTACATCAAATTTGAGATTTGACTGGTCATAGAGTGTCTCACTCTCATTCTATCTTCACAGTGTTTGGCAGCGAAGTAGCCCCCATTATTCTCCTCGATAATATCCTCGACTGTGGTTTCAATACGGTTTCAATCACATAAGTCTTCATATGCTCACGAGCGGAAAAGCCGGGATTCAAATAACAAAGTTATCATTTTTAACATCTAGAGATCACGACGCAAAACCATTCCCGTCATTCTCAAGCGACCAGTCACGATCGGCGTCCTCCACCCTTGACAGTAGGTCAATATTCATATAAATCACAGTCCCGAGGCAGTTCAGACATGTGTCAGGCATGACGCGGGTCAAGACTCCAAAGTTCTCGCAGGCGTAGTCCACAATATCAGTGGCGAACTTGACCATCCGATCAATTTGAGTGCAATCTTTAGTATCGAAGCTGTCTAACCTGAATTTTACGAGGATAGACTCATCGTTTGTGGCTTTCTTGAAGGCTTTAAGAAATTTGGTCTGGTCTGGGATGTCAAGGTTGTGGGCGCGGTGGCTCAGGAAGTCATCGGCGATGCGCGCCCAGAAGGGGTGGATCTCCGGGCCGTCGTGCCACTCGAGCAGGGCGGCCTCATCTTTCAGTCTAAGGTACATGACCAGCTTTTGGACCAGGTGCCGATTAGAGATGCGGTCATTGCTGAAGGAAGACAATCTTGTTAGTAAGGAGACGACTATTCTCATGGCGTTGAGAGAGGAAAAGGGGGGGGGGGCTCCCATGGGATTAGCTATAGTTACTTCTCGTCTGACACCTCATCTAGGAGTTGGCTGTTTTGTTTGGATATTATGTTTTAAGTGCGTAGGAGGCGTGCTAAAAATGTTTGCTGGAGAACGTTCTGTTTGAGGCTTGATAATCAAGATTCAAGAAATAATGGTTGTCTGCCCGTTGCTTCTCAGATGGAACGAAGGGAGGAAAATCCCGGCACCTGCAATACTTGATTTTATAGTCTTAGTTCTGACACTTATGACTTGGAGTCCCTGACTTCCACGAAAGGCTCATTCAGCCCGCGCCGACAGTCCCGGCTAGTGAATGACAAGCTGGATCCAAGATTCAGTTGGAATCGGGTTGTCAAGCACGAAAAGTCTCAAATTGAATTGAGATTGAAACATTGAACATTGTGCTAGCGGATCCAATGACATAGATAGCGGAGATGGAGTTGCAACAATTGAATATTCATAGAATCCACAACAACACAAGGGTGACATGCGGGCTTACGTATGTACTCATTAAGCAGCGCAACTTTGCAATTCAGACAGGCTATTCAGTCCATTCGTGAAGTACCCAACCAGAACGCATTCATAGTCCTCAAAGCCCAACAAGCGACTTGACAGCATTCGCAATCGGCGGTATCGAGGTAAACAAGACAGTAATCGTTCCAAACAGGCTCATCGACAGGCTGGACAACGCAGCAGCCCTAGGATCCGTCCGAAGCAACAGCGCCGTTGCGACAGCGGAAGAGTTTGCGCCAAGCGTCACGCCGCGAGTGACATAGTCATCTATTGCAACAGCATGGGACACGTCAGCTGTTCCAGTCCTCAGGAAACGAACATCGATGGGGGAAAGAAAACAAGAGAAAAAGGATAAGAAAAACAAGTACCTACCCTCAGGAATCCTCAACCAAGTCAGCACCCTCCCACCAACAAGCGCACCAACAACGCCACTCATGATCGCCACGGCCGCGACAGTCCTCTCATCGCCGCCCAGATTGGACGTGGCGGGGATGGCGAGCGCGAGCGTCAGGCTTCTGCTCGCGAAGGCGAGGCTGCGCTGCGCCGAGATGCCGATGGCGAAGCAGATGGACGGGTATGCGTACAGGCTGCCGATGCTGAGGACGACGTTGGGCACAATGATAGCCGCGAAGTGCTCAACCAGCTCGCGCCGGTACTGATACATGGGCAGGGCGAGACTGACGATGGAGGCGTCCAGCACCGTAGAGAGGATGTCACCTGCACCGGGGAGGTGGCTTGCTGTGGGGCTGGTGGTCGCATGTTCCCAGAGCTGGAGGTACTTATTGCCTGTGGTGTATTGTTGTAGAATGCTGTTGAGAGACTGGCGGTGGGCGAGGCCGAAGAGCCAGAGGCCGAGGACGGCCAGGAGGGCTGAGACTATGACGGGGTGGAGGACTTGTTTCCAGTTTGGTGGGAGAGATAGCGCAACGAAGTACATTAGGACTGTGAAGCTCAGTTGAAGGGGCATGGCATATCCATTGGCGTAGTAGATGGGCAGACCGACGAAAATCAGGACAGAGAGGTAGATAATAGTATTGACATGCCTCTGGATGATGGCAGCCCAGAGGCGTGCTCGTGGTGGAGCTGGCGGACTTTGTGACGGAAGTGGTGGCGGACTCGCAAATGGCTCTGGGAGGTCTGGGCTTGCACGGGTAGGAACATGCTCGGTGATGGGTTGGATATGGGTTGGTTCATGGGACTGACCCGGTGCAGTAAGGTCATCGAGAGCGATAGCTGATGTCTGCGCCGAGACATCTGTGGACAGAGGAGGGGTCTCCTGAGGAGGAGGAGTCCTGGTGAGGTCGATCTCGTCTTCCTGGGGCCCCAGCTCTTCAGCCCTTGTGGCCTGGGCTTTCTTATGCGAGCCAGTGACGAGTTGTAGTCCTCGGGTCATGTAAGCCGTGCCAACGAACATGGCGACGAAGCCGACAGCTGCGTGGGACACGCAATGGTTAGCGAACTGTGCGATGACCATTCGAGGTTTTCCGCTGACATACCAAACACAGCGATTATCTTCCCGACTTCGACGGCTCTGATAGGAGGACTCAGAGGCAGCGTAATAAACGTTGGCGTGAAGAGGATGCTTATCCAGCGCAGCGACCAGCCAGCCTGTCCACCACATCAGCTCACGATCTCTCTTTGGCGCACAAGATTGTCGAGAGATACTCACGGGAACGTCAATGACAGCGACAATGTGACGCGTTCGATGGCCTCCAATGACCAGCTCACAGATCCAGAGGCCGGCGAAGAGCAGCAACATGCACGCTACGGAGGCAGGGAATGAGACCGAGACATGTTTGAAGAGGGTGTCGACGCCGAAGCACGCCGTGAGGATCACAAGGATACCGGTAGGCACTGAGAGCCATGACTGCAGTGTCTTCTCACGAGAGTTCCAAAGTGCCTGTGAGACGTCAGATTGATCTCATCAAGGCTCTGGTCCGGAACAAGGCGATGCCGGTGGAGTGAGTCAATTTGCACGTACCAGCTTCGTGGCAGTCAGTGTGTCGGCGGCGATCTCCAGCAGACCAGCCGTATTTGTTGCGAAGCGATTGAAGGAGCCGGCCATGATCAGCTTCAACAATGGAGAGGCCGAGGTGTGGCAGCCATTGCAGCATTGCATGTGCAGATGCATGAAAAGGTGCATCTATCGACTGGGCTGCCGGTGTCTCCGGCGAACGACCGCCTTGGCGAGACCGGAACCGGATCGCGCCGGTCCACAGCAGAACTAGGTTTATGTATGCTGCGGTCTCTACCCAGGCACGAGCCAATTAAAATCTAAGCAGCTGGATAAGATCAGGCAGTTGGCCCCCAAAAAGTTGTAATAAATTCATCAACTAAACTGATGAGAAGCTCTTCTTGCTTTCCTCGGTACCGTGTCTCGAAAAGTCCACGAAAAGGAAGATCCCATGCCGCCAGCTTGGGAGAAACAACGCAAACCATCCACCTTCCCAATTCCACTCCCACTTGATATCATCGTGAGAATGAGGACGCCCAAAAAGAATTGACTCAGTTCCCATGCCGAGAACGAGGACTTTTAGAGATAGGCCTAATTGCTCATGCCATGATGTGTGCCAACAACCAGACTTAGAGAACCGAATTTAAGCCCCCTTGCGAACGCCTTCTCCTTCAAGGTCGCAACCAAGCAACAAGCCGAACTTTACCTTCTTTCGATCATCCACAGGGTTGATGAAGACCTCGTTGCCCTGGTGACCTTTGTAGATTTGCATGACCTTCACGAGACAATCACGTGGTTCATCCATAGCTTTGAGAGGGACCACAGGCTTGTCGCGCAACTTGAGGGGAAGGAATTCGAAAAACTTCTTCGGACAGAGTTGAAGGTATTCCTTCTGCATGTCAGAGAAATGCGCCAGCTGGAAAGGGGCGCTCTTCGGCCCGTCAGATGTTCTGAGTTCGTAACCTCGCTGGCGCGCATGATCTGCGTCGAAGTATTAGTGAGCTTGATTTGACCAGAATTGAGGGAATACTTGCTTTTGTATTGGTCAAACCAAGTCATTTCTCGCTTGAGCCTCACATCCATCACATAGTAGAACTCCTCAAGGTTGGGAAAGCAATCTAAGAAGCAGGCCTGCTCCATTGGGCAAGCCTTGTAATCAAAGCATCCCATCCGTGCTGCAGCCGGGCAATAGCACTGGAAGGGGCCGCGATCACTGGCGGCACTGTGAGTCTTCTTGTAGTGGACTGCCACACGCTTGAAATCCTGCATTAGGTGACGGATGCCGTTGATCTGCATCCGAGGGGTGGAATGCTCGAACCAGGCTGACGCAGCCGCTGTCTCTCCTCGCTCAAATTCGATGATGACCAGATCTGTGGCAACGTCGATGGCAGCACCGCGGCGGTAAATGTTTGGAGTCTTCAAGACAATGGGTTGAAATTTAATCATGGCATTTTGGAATCCAGTCTGGAAGCTGATGTTGGCGAGTTTTGAAAAGGCCTCATGTGACTTCTGGGTGATGGGCTTGTTGGAGCCTTCGAGATTTGCCTTCTCATTATCTGCTTTCACGAGGTCTCGTTCGTCGAGCCTTGGCTCTTCGAATCTCGATCTCTTCTTCTCCTCTCCCGTTTTGCTCTTCCCTTTCTTGTCCCTTTCTGTCTTGCCTTCTCGGTTCTCATCTCCTGTCTTAGGTGGGAGCTTGTAGTTCCGGTTCCATAGCATTGACTTCCATTGACGGTAGGCCGACGGGTCATAATGGCTTGGAATAGCTTGGAGGTCGATTGTCCATGGCGCATTCGAACCAGGCCCGGTGATGGGCCGTCTTGGTTTCAGGATTTTGAAAGTATGGCAAGCTGGCTTCTGTATGACGTGGGCCCAGATCATTTGCTGTATCTCAGCCGGAAATCTCGAAAACTTCATCCCTTTCTCAGGTTTCTTGACATGCTTTCGAACCTTTTTGGGAGACGGAGAGAGAGGCGGGGTATCGCCATTCCTTTGGGCTCGCAGTTTGGCTTCAATCCTCGCGATGGCTGGAGGCGGCATGATGACTGGCTGAGCTGGGTGAACGGCAATATCAAGATGGCAATGGTCCTGGTTGATCCACAGCTGGAAACGGGAAGATGAGGTGGATCTAATACGATGTGAAATTTGGAAAGCTCGGCGAGCAAGAAGATGTGGCCCACTCCCAAACTACACAGAATGTCAGTCCAGGGGTGAGGATCGGAGTTGGATGGGGAGCAAATACCACAATTGCAGTTTGGAAATGATGCAAAAGAACTAAAAGCAGGCCTCCGCGGGTATTGTCAGGAAATACGGACGAACAGGCTGTCGCAGAAGCTCTGGGTCAAGCAACTAACGCGATGACGAAAATCGGAAAGTGAAAATAGGAAATGAGTCCTGAATGGTATCAAAGCTACCACCGCTTTCTGGACGAACTTCTTAAAGGTTGGAAGCGCGTAGAGAGCGCCTGTATTTGAGTCTGAAGAGGTAAACGTCCTGCCCATACCCGAGAGGAGGGAATTTGCGATTTGAACGGTTGACAGAAGGATCCTGACTTGGTCCTAGGGTTTCTGGGAAGGTAGATAAGACAGGTCAAAATAAGAATGTTGCCTGTCCAAGTTATCTCCCACGAAAAGCACAGGCTGAGGAGACAATCAAACCGTTGCCTGTTGCAAACAGGAGTGAAGATCGATCATCAAGTGGTCGCAGAGACTGGTGAAAGGTATGGTGTCTGTGAAGAGACAAGCCGCGTAGTAGACAAACGATTACCAGTAGCAATTCCGAAAAGGATCAAATTGCCAAGAAACGCGGTAGTTCCAGCAGATTTGGTCTGTCGAAAACCAACAAAAGTGATCGAGTGATTGGAAGTTGCGTCGTAGACAGAGGAGTCCAAGATTGGACCTGCTACCCAAATCTGAAATTCCTGACGGCCGGGAAACGCAACCAAGATCGCTGTTTTAGTCGGCTGTCGAAGAGGTCACAGCTTCAATGACCGCTGGCTGCCCATTTGTCACTCCCAAGATGGAGGGTGACACTTGAACGAGATGCCAGAATCGTACTGGGAAAGCAGTTTGCCACTTTTAGATGTGCCTGTTTGAAGACAATTCCGGCAGGCAGGGTGAGAGAGAAGGGTTTCCCAACAGGCTTGCTTTGACAGTCTTCCGACAGCCTGTCAACAGCTGCCAGTTTTCGAAAATGACCGCACACCTCACCGGCGGACTGTGCCAGTGCACGTATTGGATTCTGTCGGTCTCCGAGCATGCCAGATCAGTGACAGGCCCACACTACTGGCGCAGGTTCTCACAACCATTGCCATTCCACACCATAGCTGGCATTCTGAGTCGCCATGATGGCCATCATCATGAAGACGTCGGCCTCTGGTGTGGCGATTCACGCTCGCTCTCCCGGGATCACGGCTTAGATGCCAAGAGACCTGTAAAAGTCTTGGGTCCAAGAAGAGATGTGCGTCGAGATCCCACACGTCCACCCAAGCGTCACGCCCCGAACGCTCAGGGCTGAGGCTGTCACGACCGGACCACCGCCGCAGCACCGAATTTTGGCACGATGGTGGCCTCTTAAACGGGGCGCTCCGGTCGTTCAAGTCGCACACTTCTCTTTGGCGTCGGGTAAATGCAAAGCTCTGAGAAAATTCTCCGGAGGGGTGTCGCTTGCATAAAGAGTACACACAAAATGATGTGGATGATGCCGACCGACTCCTCGTTGTTTTATCAGCACCAAAATGGCGATGAATACTTCGGTTCTCAGGTGGCAGAAGAAGCAGCCCACGCGCGCCGCCTTCCTACCTCGCGGCGACTGCAGCAAGGTTTTTGACGCACGTGCTGCTGAAGCTATCACGGGTACCTTGCTCGCTCTCCGGATATGACTAGGGCTTGTGGGATAAGTGTTTGACGACATTTATGACATTCAAGTCAGGCGCTTGAAACGTCTTCTCATTACTGAAGGCTAGGATAGTATGAGTACGGGCATGAAAGATGCTGCCAAAAAAGAAGTTCTTGCACTGGCTCCAACGAGCACCCTGATGTAGACCACCCGCAAGTCTAGATATTCATCGACGCGAATCGCGCCTTCCCGGTCTTCCTATGCGCAGTTTCTGCCCGGACCTGCTGTTGTCCGAGCCATGGTCCCACTTCAGATCTGTCTCACAGTACTCACTAGGTACCTAGGAGCTGTATGACTGTGTCCGACTTTGGAGGCCGGACCTGTGCAGTATGCTGGCTTTTCCAGCCGTAGCAACAGCCGGCCGTGGTCAACACTATGTGGACCAACAGTACCTTGACATGGGCATCATAAAGATGGAGGAAGATGCAAGCTTGAAGAAATAACACTTTGCTTTCACTCAGCCTGTGCATGGTCTCAATCTTTGGGCATATGCGAAGAATTAATCGGCCCATGGTCCCAGCCCTCCCTGGACCTTAAGAAGTTCTCCACCCGGTCCTCCCTCGTCAAGAGTGCCTTCTCCCTCTTGCGGCGCCACATCTCCTCACTGATCCGGACATCCTTCTTCTCCTGCATGTCAACCAGGTACATTCCATGGTTACCCGCCCTCGTGGCCTGGCCCCAGCCACCTATCAGCACGAAGACGCAGATCGACAACACGAACAGGCCATTGCTCATGTAGCGCGGCTCAGAGCGGCCGGCGGCACCGTCGCGGCGGCTGTTGTTCTCCCAGTGCCAGCGCTCCCAGTCCTCCCAGGTGGCGTTGTGGGCGGCGGAGCCGGTTTGGGAGCGCCAGGCCCGGTCGGCCTCGCGGAAGGCGGTGTTGGACATGTCGGAGGTTCCGCCCCATCCGGCGCCGTAGAGGTCGTAGGCGCGGCGCTTGGCCGGGTCGGAGAGGATGTCGTTGGCGGCGACGACGAGGCGGTAGCGCTCTAGCTTCGCCTTGTGGGAGAGGGCGGCGGTGCCGGCACCGCCACCGTGCAGGCTGGAGGAGGAGGTGTGGGCGTGGCGGTCTGGGTGGTAGAGCTTGACGAGCTGGTAGAAGGTCTTCTTGCTGTAGGGGGTGGTCTTGGCCTGGTCGAAGATCTCGTAGGGGGTCGGGTTCTTGGACTTGGGCCAGTTCGGAGAGGCCGGGTCGTCATCGTTGCCACGAGATTCGTCTCGGACGGTGGCGTATTGTCGTGATGAACGCCATTGGGTCGGTCTTGCTGGTATTATCCTGCATAGTGGTCGCAGAGGTGCCGCTGGAGTTGCTGTGGACGTCGATGTCGAGGCAGAGGGCGGACTGATCGATGACGTTATAGACACGGGTGCGGATGTGTGGAGAGAGAGGGCCGAGGAGAGGCTGCCGCTGGAGCACAGGGCGATGGTGGGCTTCTTCAAGAGCATGGTGGGCTTGAGGGGTGAGGCCGTCGGACAGAGACCATCGTGTCTGCTTTCTGCTGCCTGGTATTTGAGGACGAGACTGAAGATGGTTGCTGTAGGAAACTTGCGCAAACATGCGCAGTGTTGCGCAAGTAAACTGCAGGGTCACTGACCACCACCGACGACCGCTTGCGGAGATAGTCCACTAGGGACCTGAGCCGACCGATCTCACGCCAGGTTCCAGGTGGACGGAATCACGGCCCATCATTGGCTGGTTTGTGGCCCTGCCCCGCGTCTGTCGATGGTCCCTTGCTGCTTCCAACGCTCTTGGATTGGTACCGTGCCACGTCTTGGTGGGGGCAGTTCTATCTGTGATGTCTGTACTGGAGGATGAAGGAACGAATGGATGAATGTGGATTTGGCTGACCAGGACGAGAACACAGGAGACTGAGACTTGAATCGAATCTTGGTGCCAGTGCTGCGATCTGCTGCAAATGCGAGGTGAGGGGTCGAGCGACGTACCGCAGGATCCACCCCTCCGAGCGAATCGGTACGTACCTCCGTAGTCCGTTCTCAATCTGACCAATCGCCAGCTGGCTTTGCGACAAGGAACCCCCGTCCCAGCGTCTGAGCCTGCCTGCTTCAAGCCTGCAGCTGGCGTTGAGCCGCTAGGGGCCTGGCAAAATCAAGTGTGTGCTCGTCAGTCAACCTTCAACGTCTAGTCTAGTCTTGCCTGGACGGACTACTGCCTTCCAAATCGTCCTGTCACCACCACAACCAACACTGCACATTCTTCCTCCCACCAACGCCTGCAAAGGGACGAAAACAACACCACAACCTCCACAAAAGCCATCAAGACTGCCATCAGAGCACATTTCAAGCCTGTTGAGCTGAACCTGCATCCTTCCAGCGCGCCCAAACCTGCCTGCATCACTCTCAAACAGAGCTCTCTCGATCGCGACTCGACCCTTCTTCCTGTCCCCCCCTTCCACTCGACGACGACAGCGACCTCGACCAAAGCCACTGCTCACCACGCCTTGACCATCCTCACACCTCCTTATCATCATTTATTCGATCGCCAGCTGTTGCTGTCCCACATTTTTCTCCCACCCCGACCTTCGTAAGGCGACGTGGCGCGACCTCCCCCCGCCAGCCACCCCCATTCAATTATTCCTTGTCTTGTCGACGAACGAGCCAGAGCCAGAGACGGTCCATTGTGACTCGGATCTGAACACGCCAACAATAACACGCCTACCTCCTTTTTTGCGCATACGATCCTCCATCTTGGTCCCTAGCCAAGATGTCCGAACAATCAAATGTCGTCGTTGACCGTTTGACCGAGCAGCTGCGCGCAAGCACCGTGCAGGATGGAGCTTCCTCAGACGACTGGAAGTCGAAGCTGAACCTCCCTGCAAGGGACAACCGACACCAGACAGAGGTGTGTTTCCTTCCCCCACACGATTCATCTTGACCTCAGCGTTTGCATGCATGCCTTGAAATGAGCTTGCGGCTAATGGCTCGCCCCCCATTATGCAGGATGTGACCAACACCAAAGGCCTCGAATTCGAGGACTTCAAGCTTTCGCGCGACTTGATGATGGGCATTTTCGAAGCAGGTTTCGACAAGCCATCGCCCATCCAAGAAGAGAGCATCCCCGTCGCCCTGCAAGGCCGCGACATATTAGCACGAGCAAAGAACGGAACAGGAAAGACCGCTGCCTTCATCATCCCATGCCTCCAGAGAGTCAAGCCCCAAGTCTCCCGCATCCAATGCCTCATCCTCGTCCCCACCCGAGAGCTCGCCCTGCAGACATCACATGTGTGCAAAACCCTCGGCAAGCACCTCAACATCAACGTCATGGTCACAACCGGCGGCACCGGCTTGCGTGACGACATCCTCCGTCTCAGCGAACCCGTCCACGTCCTCGTCGGCACCCCCGGCCGAGTAGCAGATCTTGCACGTCAGAACGTTGCCGACTTGAGCGAGTGCCCAATGCTCGTTATGGACGAAGCAGACAAGTTGCTCTCGGTCGAGTTCCTGCAGTCTATTGAGGAGATCCTCGGACGTCACCCCAAGGACCGCCAGCTCATGCTCTTCTCCGCCACCTTCCCCATCTCCGTCAAGGACTTCTCCGACAAGCACATGACCACCCCTTACGAGATCAACCTCATGGACGAACTCACACTCCGCGGCATCACTCAATACTACGCTTTCATAGAGGAGAAGCAGAAGGTGCACTGCCTGAACACGCTCTTCTCTAAGCTGCAGATCAACCAGTCCATCATCTTCTGCAACTCGACCAACCGTGTCGAGCTGCTCGCCAAGAAGATCACCGAGCTCGGTTACTCCTGCTTCTACAGTCACGCCAAGATGCCTCAAGCTGCCCGAAACCGCGTCTTCCACGACTTCCGCAACGGAGTCTGCCGCAATCTCGTGTGCTCCGATCTGCTCACCCGCGGAATCGACATCCAGGCCGTCAACGTTGTCATCAACTTCGATTTCCCAAAGAACGCCGAGACGTATCTTCATCGTATTGGTCGTTCTGGCCGGTATGGCCATCTTGGTCTGGCTATCAACCTGATCAACTGGGAGGACCGCTTCAACCTTTATAACATTGAGCAAGACCTGGGTATTGACATCCAACCCATCCCCTCGACAATCGACAAGAGTCTTTACGTCTACGATAACCCCGAGTCCATCCCCCGTCCTATGAAGCCCGCCCAGCAGCAGCTGTCTCAGGCACAGCCCTCATCTTACCAACCCCAACCCCTCCAGCCACAATCGCAGCCCCAGGCCCAGCCGCAAAGCCAGGCGCCCGGCCAGAATGACTACCGCCATAATGGCCAGCACCGCCAGTACCAAGGAAACCGCCAAGGAGGTCCTCGGGGCGGTGGTTCAGGTGGTCGAGGTCGTGGCGGCTATCAAGGCCAGGGTCGGGGATTCCAAAATTACGGCGGCCAGCGAGGCGGCCGTGGTCAAGGGCCCCCAGCACCTGCACCACAGGCATAACTTACTCGTCATGTCTGTCTGTGGGTTGAATTCGGATACTCTTTTGTTTCATTTCTGTCACAATTCCTGATTGGAATTTTGAATTATTTTCTCTTCGACTTTCATGCTCTTTGGTTCTTACAGTCAGATGATATCCTAGACCGGATCGCGCTTTGAAGGGACCCTTTTGCCCTGCTAATTTCTCACTCTCCGCTGTTCACCTCTCGAAAACCCACTCGTCACCCTTCGGCGGCGGCACCACCAATAACGCTTTTCTGATGATACCAGCTTTCCTTGGGACGTTGGGCACGCCGTCGTCGCGGCCAGCAATCCGGCCATATTTGATATTTGGACAGCATTTGTGTTGCAAGAAGGGACACGGGGGCAGGCCGCGGTGTCTACGCTTCGTGGTAATGGCAATGGGTCCCCAAAAAATGAAGGGGTTGGTCCTAGATCTCTGATCTTATGCTTGTTGATGCTTTTTTCTTCTTCTGGAGGCGTATTTGGCGTTTTGCGAAAAGGATGGCATCATATATAACGGTGTCCGGAGTACCACCACGGTGAGACGGATGGAACCGGTCATGGAGTTGGATGGTTTTCCATTCACGGGCAGGCTTGCATGGGCAAGTGCGAATGCAAAATGAGGTCGGATTCTTTCGCCTCACTCAATGTGCCACCTGAAACGTGGCGCCGAGACGATATTATGTATCCACTGATGCATGTTTGCGGTACAAAGACGTGCGAGAGGAAAAGGGGAGGGTTTTTGCAACATTGGGTGCGCTGTACGGACGTGCTTACACGACTTTAACGGAACGAACTCATGATGGGGCGGAGGGTGCGATAACAGCGAACGATGGCGGCGGCACACGAGTGCTCGGACTCGGTGCTAGGACAAGACGGCCTGCAACCTGGCCTGTGACTGGATCTCTCTGCAGTGGATGCGGATTTCCAGCCGCGACATTGACACTGGGCTCATGTGGTCTGCAAACGCACCACAAGTGCCCTATGCTAACCAAGCGAGCATGCTTCTGCGAAGGCATACATCTCTACGACACGACAACTTTGGAGCTCATGGTGCGACCTCGCACCCACCTCGAGCCAGACACTACACCTCACTCTTCTGCGAACCGCCTTTCGTCCTGAGAATTGATGTGCAAGGGCAAGGACAGCTTTTCAATCTCAAAACACCACACGGTCCATTCTCACTCTGACCTGGGTGTCCATGGCTCAGACTATCGATTCCGGGGGGGCGAGCGGACGTCGCACTCGAAAAATTCAAATATCACCACACAAAATACCAGAAAAAGAAATGGAGGGGGAACAAGGGTTTTGATAGAAGGAATGCCGGGAACTCCTGAGGGCTTTCGGCATCAAGCCAGCTAGTAATCTTGGGGCTGCTATGCGCAGCGGTCATTGATCACGCATGGTGCGTGTGGCTGGGGCTTGATGGGTCTTGTTCCTGTGTTGTTACGTTCTTTCTGTCGGACCGGCCATATAACAGATAGTGCAAATTGGAGCACCGCTTTTCCCTCCTCCTTCTCCTCCTTCTCCTTCTCCTCCTCCTCCCTCCCTCTGGTCGTGCTGATCGCATCTTGTTCCATGTCCTGGTGTCGTCTTGATGTTCTCATGTCCGTGATGACAAGCTGCAAATACTTCGGTGTCCTCACGCATGACATACCTGCCGGTCTGGGTAGGAGCCTCGCCGTTGGGCGTCGTGATGGTGTAGTGGACCAGCGCTATGATCTGAAGGAACCTGTGTACGCGATCACGATGCCCAACACTCGACTCTGCCCTCGTCGTCGCCCTCGACCTCGCGTTGCCACAACTCACTCTTCCACGCCCACCTCCTCTGCCGCTGCCGCTGCCGCTCGCGGCAGCGGCACAAATTCATGCGAGATCGCACTCTTTCCGCTCAGGCATTGCTGTTCGATGCTGATGAGTGTGCAATGCGATGCGACCCTGGGGCTACATGCGGTACTGTTCCTCCGTCCGGCAACTTCCAGCAGGCAGCAGGGGGTGCCAATTTCTTGCAGCTCACCCGAGATCAACCTTGTAGAGTGAATTACCGATAGAAAATTTCGAAGCGGGATCTGTTTGGCCTCATCCTCGGCTTCCTTTGCTTCGGACTGGAGAGGTCGGCTGCCCGTTGGATGTTGGTGGCTTTGCTGTGCCGTACTAGGACAGGTACTAGACTAGAACTTTCTCTGTAAATATTACTAGCCTTCGTAAATATTACTAGCCTCTGTAATTATTACTAGCCTCTGTAAATATTACTAGCCTCTGTAATTATTACTAGCCCTCGTAAATTTTACGTCCCTTGACGCCCCGATCCGCATGCCCTGGATCCCGCATGCCTCGATACGCACGCCCCTGTCTGCCACACCTTCATGTGCGCAATGGGCCTCCTAGACGGCCACCTTCCACCTGGCCCCCTCCTTCAGGGCCCTTTCTAACCCTGGTCTTCTGTGACGCTAATGCAGCGAAGTGCTTATATCGTTCCAGGTTTGTCAAAGGTTTGGATGTAGTGATGGGAAGATACTTGCACGGAGCTATCCGTAGTGCTTATACAACACGTGGGCATTACCGTATCCAAGCCTCAATCTTCGGCGGTGAGCAAGGGTGTTCTTTCTAGTGTGCCCGTTGGTCCTGTGGCCAAGAATTATGTCCCTATATCATGCTCACCCTTTGGGCTACGATCTTCGACAGTTCACTTAGCTACAAGCTACAAAAAAAGAATGGTTGCATCCACACCTCTGGGCGTGGATGTGGTGCGTATAGCCAGAGATTCCAACTAGTCCAAGGAGAGGCAGCCGAACCGAGGCAGCAGTTCTGCGAGGCAGACATCACAGACGAATCAAGTCAGCCGAGAGATGCGTATCTAGACACCCAAGCGTGGTAGCGCGAGAATAGGAGGGTTGGATATATGGTCAAGATACTTTGGTACTCGGCCGGGCCCGACGTTGCTGTCTGTGTGATCTAGATACCAACTCCATATCCACCACCACCACCCAGCCGCTGCCAGGCACGCACGGGTGTATGCCGGCCCGGGGTGCGCAATCCAGAACAAGATATGGATGAGCCTTCTTGTGCCACGCCGGCTGCAAAGTCATGCTTCCCCGGATTACTACCTGCTCCACAGAACCCCTGAGTGCCACGTTGGACAGGGAGCATGGCCGGGCTGTCATGCGAGACTCTCCGGAGGCAGACCTGGGCATGGCATGGCATGACAGGGACATAGATCTGCGTCACCGGTTTATTGACCGCGTCTGACCTCGCCAAAGTGGGTGTCCTAGCCTGTGCCTCAGCCTGGCATTCCCGGACCTGGCTTCGGTGAGCCGCGGATGATCTTTAATATCTATGCATGGGCGCAGTCTTGCAGGACGGGGAAAACAAAATCAGGCGGGCCCTAGAACGTTTCGATGGACGGGCAGGACGAGCATCCGCATCCCGGTGGCTCCCCCGGCGCACCTCCGTCCCTCCGCCTTTCTCTCCTCATGCTGTGCAACACACCACCCCGCCTGTGTTTAGTTGCTGATGTGCCAGGCACGGCAGGCAAAGATTACCAGACAGGAGATGCACGCGTGCGACCGGGAAGACAGCCCTGGTCTCCCGGACCAGTCGTGCCCCCGCGATGGGGACGCCGCAGCGACAATCCTGCATGGGCCGGATGCACCGACTGCATAATATGTCTATTATGCACTGCGGACACCCTTCTCGCTCGCTGATCCTACCCCCTCCCCCAATTTTGCGCGCTTCTGCTGGTTCCGCGGCTGGCGCGGCGGAAGGGCCTGCTCGGCTGGGCCTGGCTGGCTACATCACATACATATACTGAGATCCTAGAAATGTATCAAGTGTGAGAGGTTTTGACTACTTCGATTTACCAGGGTCAATACGCCCAATGAAAGTATCCAGTACCTATTCAATTGAATCAATTCAGGGAGTAAAGTGCACATCATATATACATCCGCGCACGCATGTGTGCTCTCTCACCGGCCCGAATGGGAGTCCTGGATCCGTATGCAGCCCCCAAGCGGACGGGATGTTTTGTCCCACCTGTTCTCGAACGCGCGACCTTGAAACTGCCTTGGGATGGCCGGTACCCAGGTACAAAAAGAGAGGCGCGTCATCTTTAATTTCTTGCATGGTGGTTGACTGGCTCACCGCGAAGGAAGTCGGTGCACACCGGCCCCCTTTTCGCGGATCGGCGTAGTCGATTCACGCGCCGGCACGCTGGTCGGGCGTCCGAAGCTATCAATCGTGTGCTGGGCGGTTTGTTGGGCAGACCATGGTGTTTGGAGCGGTCGATGGTTGAGACTGTACCAGAATGTCTGTGTGTGCGGACATAAATACTCCATGTAACAATCGTGGCTCTGCCCGTCGACCTCTCTTGTTTTTCATCGCGAGGCTTTTGTGTTTTGTTGCTCGGCTCCATTGTCAAGACCAATCTGGAGCCACATAGACTAGAATTTCTTCATCATTCCTCCACTCCGTTTTCCTCCCTTGTCGGCCACTTGAACATGGCAAACTCGAAAACATCGTCAACACAAGCTCAAGAAGGCTCCCAAGAGAGGCAAGTTCTGCTCACTTTGCCTTCTGTCTCTAGTCAGGCATATACCATGCCCACTCTCCCCGTCAGGGGCACCGTCTACCTCCTCCCAGGGAAACAGTACAGGCTAGACTTGGCTTACACAATGCTAGGGCTAACCGGTCAAATCATAGCCACGATACCTCTAGCGGAGATGGTCAGGGGCAGCAATCCCCGTCCACCAACCACCAGGAAGAAGAGTCCGCAGGTGCACGAACAAGCTCATATCACCATGACAGCTTGGCATGCGCCATACAGAACGAAGATGCGGCAAGACGTGCGAAAAGACGCGCCGAGGAGGTAGCAGCGTCCCTGCGGCCGTTCAAGAAGCAGCACGCCGGCGGACGGAACTCAAATGGTCATCGTGATACCGCAGGCACTGGGTCGTGATGTGAGCTGGCGGGTTGATATGTGATGGACTTCGGCGTCATGGAAGGCATTTATCTTAGGTCGGACGATACACTGGGCTCTTGGACAGGAATGACACCTGAATAGACATGGATCGGCCTCGGGTGGTTAAGAAGGATTATTTATAGTAGACAATTTTATACTTACCTGCTCAAGCTGTGGACTACCAAGACCGCCTTTGCCGCACCTACTGTGAACTGCACCAGATCTCTTCAGCCTCTAAATTGGTCTTCAATTTGGGCTGTTTTGGCTAATGTCATCTTCAATATTGCTGCGAAATTGAGTTGCGAATTATTCGGTGAGAACTACCACTCCTTGTGATCAGGCTGGGGCCAGCCGTTTCGACACGGCTATCGTGGGCGCTTTGCCGTTCAAAGTACCTCAGATCATGTATCAAATATACTGATGACACGCATGCAGCTATTTCAGTTGGGGTCTCGTACTCAGGATTGCGAACCACAAAATTCTAGTTTGAGAGTCGATAGCTGTATGCCTGCAATACCTAGTAACGTGTGTGGGGGAGGGGTGAGTGAAAACACAATGATACTTAACAATTACCTCAGCATGACGGCAGGGATGAAGAGTTACCTGAATTGTCTGTGTATGTAACATCTTGGTTCCACGGCATACCTGTCGTGGCCGGAATTCTGCTGGTGGTGACGATAAGATGCGGAGACGCTGGTTGGCGGCGATCTCGGAGGCGTGCCGGTACGGACTCACACATGATGCGGGCAATCCCATAGTATTCTCAACTCCTTCCTTTTTCTCTCTGTCGACATGCAAGACTAGCTTCGGCGCATACGTACTGCAGACATCGAGGGCATCTGAACAAGACGACCACGAAATGACTCTGGGGCGAAGAATTCTCGGGACGGTTGCAGCCGTTAGTGTCTTCACGACGCGATTCAACAGTCACGCTGCTGCCAGTCCCCGTGTAGAAGAGCAGAAGCCCATTATCGATTCAGAATCGCAGGATGTAGAGTACGACTCACACTGGACAAGATCACCACTATACGAGCGTGCCGAGTCGTTGATGAAGGAGAGTCCTCTCATCGACACACATATTGATCTCCCGCAGATCATTCGGTCCCTCGGTGAGCATTTTCACGGTCCTCACTTTGCGCCAACGACTCATATCTAGGAAGCCCGCTAAATTAAATCCGCTGCCAGACCGTCATCCACTGTCCATCCTGCCCGACCTTGCGACATACACACCTGGTCATATCGACATCCCTCGCCTCCGAAAAGGCAATCTCGGGGCAGCCTTCTGGACGGTCTGGGCGCCATGTCCGGACTTCCTGGGCATCGAAGTCGGCGCCGACTACAACATACCCAACGACGGTCTTCGCGATGCCTTGGAAGTGCTCGATCTGATCAATCAGATGATAGCGTCGCACCCCGACCATTTCCAGTACGCCCGTTCATCTGAAGACATCCGCTCAGTCTTCAAGTCAGGCAAAGTCGCCAGTCTACTTGGGATGGAAGGCACCCACTTCCTGGGGAACTCCTTATCCACCGTCAGACTATTCGCACAACTAGGCGTCCGCTACGTCAGTCTCACACACATGTGCCACAGTGCATTTGCATCGTCTTCCGGGTTCGGAAAGCCCATGGCTCCGTCGGGCCACGAAGGCAACGGTCTCTCAGACCTTGGGAGAGAGCTCATCGCCGAGCTGAACCGCTTAGGGGTCTTGGTTGATCTCTCTCACTCGAGCGACGAGACTGCGAGGCAGGCTATCGAAATTTCCAAGGCACCTGTGGTGTGGACACATTCCGTCTCGCGGGCTCTGCACGATCACCCGCGGAATGTGCCTGATGATGTCCTGAAGTTGATTGGCTCCGGCGAGGGCAAGAACCCTGGGGTTATACAGTGTGTCTTCTTCCCTGCGTTTGTGGGCCCCACGGTCGAGTCTGCCAATGTCTCAAGGCTCGCGGACCATATTGAGCATGTTACTGGTATAGTGGGAAAGAAGCATGTGGGGATAGGGTCCGACTTCGACGGGATGTTTGCTTCCGTCAAAGGTCTTGAGGATGCCAGCAAGTATCCGAACTTGGTAAGTCGGAAGCACCCTTAGATGTTTGCCATTATCCTTTTTCACTGGGCACAACGACTTAACGGTAGCGCATTATAGATCACCGAAATGCTGATCCGTGGCTGGTCGGACGAGGAGGTCAAAGACCTCATGGGGCGCAATCTCATGCGAGTTATGGACGAGGTGGATGCCGTTGCGGAGGGTCTGAAGTCTGAGAAAGTCTCGACAGCGATCTGGGAAAAGCGAACGGACCTGCCGGCTCAATGGGGCGGCGACGACAATATGTTCTACCCGTACGAGGTGCAGGATATCCAGGCCAAGATACCCCTGCATGACGAGTTGTGAAATCGTAGTAATGGAGAGTGAGAATATGCCCAGTCCACCTTGAGTCTGATAGGGAAGGGGGAGGGGGTGAAAGCAAGTTTGTTGTCTAGGAACCATCCATCGAGATATTTGAGGTTCTTATTTTGTGCCATATACTAGTAACTTGTGAGTATACTCGGGTCATGTTTGATATCCACGCGAAACCATGGTCTGGCTTCCATGCATCCTCAGAGGAAAGACAATCGGACATTCATTCACTTGAGCAACATAGTGATAAATTACGGATATTTCTGTGAGCATGGACAAGACTTTGAAGTCTCATTACCCCATGGAGCATTCTGCCGGCGTTTGAGTACTGGGAAATTGATACACTCCGAGCTGCAGTTGCGGCAGAACGACTCAGCTTAACTGAACCTTGTTCTGTGGAGGTCCTTCAGCGGACAAAGTCTGTGCCAAGAGAATATGGAACTTGGAACTCAGTCATAAACACAACTCCTCACAGTCCCAGAGCTGCGATCGCTTTGAGACCCAGCTGCGAAATCGTGCCCGCAATAATTGATTGACCTAACCAATAGCTTTGGAAGCAACTCTTAAACGACGTGGCTTGCTACGCCATCAAACGAGCGAGAGCGTACAGCATGACGATGCTTAACACAAGGTGGCTGGTGCTGTTACCTCGCTCGTTACAAATCCTGCTCGGCATTACATGCTTTGTTTTGCCTTAAATGCGGTGAGTTTAACTGCTCACCGCACTTCACAAGACAAGGCATACATCGCCAAGCCATAGGACGATGGCCACGCCACCAGCGAATACGTGTTTTGTTTCAATTTTAAGGAGGCCTCAAAAAGTGATGTTCGGTGATCAACTTCGAATATTGACCTGAATACTTAAGGATTCCGAAATCTCAAAATTTCCTTCTCGACGCAAAGCGCAACAACAGAATTCGGACGACTACTTCCTGAATACTAGAAAAGCATTGCACCTCAAAGTTTCACACTCGAGATCACTTGCTCAGCACAATGGGAGGCAAACGTGCACACGTCGAGATAGCAGCCGTCATTCCTGATGGACAAGGAAAGATCATCATCGGGAAAAGGAAGGGAAAAACTGGCACAGGTATGGTCATAACCGTTACCAATGCTCTCGCCAGGTTGCAAGAGTGTTGAGGTTCCACTACATTGAGCGAAAAGAAATCTGACGCCTGCCGACCAAACAGGGCTTTACGAGTTGCCAGGTGGCAACTTGGAATTTGGAGAGGACATCTTCGCCAGCATCAAGAGAGAAGTGCTAGAAGAGACAGGCCTCAAGATTGTTCCCAAGAAAATCATCGCCTACACCAACGATATCCAGAAAGAAGAGGACAAGCATGAAGTGACGCTTTACATCCTCTCAGAGCGGGAGGACTCCGCTCAGCAGCCTGAGGTGTGTATAAGCAGCCAGCCGAGCTTTCCGGCTTCCTTGTGATCCTAATGCTGACAGTCTGAATGCAGACCAAGGAGCCCCAAAAGATCGAAGGTTGGGAGTGGAAGGCCTGGAAGGACATTACAGCCTTGGGTGAAGCTGAACTATATCTACCCACCTTGAACCTCGTTCGCAGCGAGCCAGACCTGGACTCAAAGTTTTGAATCCTTGCTCAGAATAACAGCGCTGTCTTTTCCGCCTTATACCACAATAAGGGGCCCAGAAAATTGGATCTTGCGTAACACTGATGCCACACAATTTGATTACGGTCGTACAGCTTTGCGGGTCTCATCTCCTGTTCTTGTGTTTGCATATCTGCATTTGACCTTTGGAGCAAAGCAGCGAGCGGAGTTCAAGTAAGCTGTCTCACCAGTGCGATCTACGGGGCGAGTATGAAGATGAATGATGCTCTTAGAAATGGTCGATTTCCTTCTGAACTCGGCAACATTGGTAGTTGTCAAATCTTCTCGGCCAGAAATCATGCGCATTCTCTCAAGCATGGAGATCAAGTCACTGTTCATAAGTGCCGAGTCCCGCTTCCAATTGAAGTCGCAGCTTGTCTCCAACCTACCATCCAACGCACTATTTTTAACAATTTCTCCTGCAGTAAGTGAGGGGGCGTGGGCAAGTATTCGAATCTATATCATGCCCGCTAGAAATTTTCTTATGTGAGCGGGATGGCCAATCCGTAGCAGCACCCCATATCAACCACTCTTTGCTGTAGGGTATCTCCAGCCCAACACGAGGACGGACTATCGGGATAGATGCCGGCTCCCACTAGAAAGATTGTTGAATTGCCGCGACGATACTTTGTTTACCTTGCAGATGTCCATTACTCGCCAAAGTCCACAGTGACGTGGGCCGACGAAAATCGGGGTGAGACTTTTGTGTTGTGGAGGCCCCGTTGAAAAAAAGTTTCCTAAAATGAGAGATACCGCAAAAGGTCTTATACAGACCCACAAGTTCTGTACATGGCCTGAAATTGTTGCTGAGATATATATACATAGTGTTTAACAAGGTGGTATCGGGAATCCTTCGTGGTATAAGCGATCCTTCGTGAACCAGGATTGTCATCCTACCGAGCACCTTACTGGTCCATGCTGGTCCATTAGCTTACGCAGACAGAGTATAGTGGGTCACACTGCATAATCTAGACAGTGAGATTGTCAAGTGACCAAGAAAGAGGACCACACAATCAGACAATGCAGGCAATAGTGCTTACCGCCCTAAGCTGTTTCAAGCCGGTCCCGTTCAAGTAAATAGGCTGGAGGCGGGAGACACTGCCAAATGGATGGGTCGCACCCGTTCCACAATGCAACGCCATGCGTCGAGTCGGCCCAGCAATACAGGCGCTGGGCGAATGTGAGAGCCCCAAAAGCACAAGGATTACCAGCCCTGCCGGCTCGTCGTGAGGGAGGCGCCGTCCTTTTGCGGCGCCCACGTTTTGGCGCCCACGTGTTTCACTCCGATCTGACGGTAATGGCCCCCAACAGATCGATCCTTCGAGGACACCAGATACTTGCGTCACCGTCCTCCGTGAAATCCGCACCCAGACCTGTTCTGTGATGTCGGCTGGGCACGAACAATGGCATCGTCGGACTCCGCGACCCAGCTGTCGCAGAGTACCTTCCTGGTAACACAACACCCCGTTCCCCTCCCCAGCCCCTCGCAACGATCACAGCAGCTCTGACGATGTTGGACAATGTAGGGCATCACCTGGTTCCTCTTCTCGTTATGCGCCGTCGCCCTCGCCGCGCGCATCTACATCCGATGGACGTGCTTTCGACACCTCCTCGCCGAGGACTGGCTCATGATAGCCACCCTGTTCCTGATCACCAGCATCGAAAGTGTCGCGACTCGATTCTCCTATGAGATTTACCACTTGATGGCCTGGGTCAATGACAACTCTATCGTCCCTTTCGGAAGCTTGCTGGCGTTCCTCGCGGACACCGAGTCGATGCTGAAAGCGTGCGGGTCCTCTATCATTCTGTTCATCGTGGGCTTCTACTCCATCAAGGTCAACTTCCTCCTGTTCTTCTATCGCTTGGGAAATCGGGTTGGTCGTGCGTTCTGGATCGCGTGGTGGATTGTCCTCTTTATTGTGTTGGCATGCGGCATAGCGAGCGTTACTATGGGTGTTCCGACGTTTAAATGCCTGTTCGGCAGTATTGAGTATACCCTCACGACATGTCAAACCCACGGATACGAGAACACGTTCTTCACATACTTCAGAGTATCGGTTGCGCTGGATATTTTCACAGACGCATTGAGTGAGTGCATTCCTCCCGTGTTTTCTCTGACCAACATTCGACATCTGGAAATGAGACAGAGACTAACTATCATGTTCTTCTTTACGCGGCAGTCATCGCATTCCCAGTGTGGATTCTTTGGGGCGTTCGAATCAGCTTGCGTAAGAAGATTGCCCTCGGTGCCATCTTCTCCCTGGTCGGGTTCACTATCGTTGCAACGGTGCTACGCGGTGCTTTGTTAAGTGAAGTGTTCACCGCAACCACCGCAGGGAAGACATTCAACATACCTTGGGTGTGGTTCTGGTTTCATATCGAATTTTGCACGGGTGAGTTGGAGTCTCTGCATGCATGAAGTCCACGTTCTCATGCAAGCGTCGTATGACCATTGAAACATTTGGGACTGATTTACCTGGACCCACAGCTTTCATCGTCGCATGTCTCGTCTCCTTCCGCTCGCTTTTCGTTCACCGCGAACAAAGTTCCGGAGCGGCCCGGCGCGCCGCGGCAGTACAACGCCGGCCCAGCAACTACAATCCTTACCCAGGTAGTAGCGGGAGAACACCACAAGGGAGCGGCAACGCCAGTAGGGGAAACCTGGGCCGAGTCCGTGGGCGTATGAAGCTATTCCAGGACAGCGTGCTAGATACATGCCGCACGCTCGAGGGCGTGCTCGACGACGGCACCACGCTAGTAGAACTCTCGCAGCGCTCACAATTAGGACCTGTGACGGAAGACGAGCCGAGGGACATCGAAGCACAACACCGCGAACCCAGTCCTGATGAATTCCAGGTCGAGAGAGATGAAGAAGTCGAGACCACACCTGTTGCTTCTCCCGCTCCCGCTCCCCCTGTGTCTCCCACTCAGGATGTACCGCGGAGATGGAACACGGTTTCGACTGGGCGGCTGTCACTTGATTCGCTATATCTACAGGAAACTCGGTCTGTGTCACCATTGTCGACGGACTCACCGCAAGAACAGCGAAGGAGCATCATGGGGTCAACACCGTCCCCGTTGATGCTCAATCCAACGTATCAAGGCTGGAGGCGTGACTCGCTGGACGAGGTGGACCAAGGCCGGAATACCCGTCGTGATGTTTAATGGCATGGGACAGCGGCCACCGTATATTTATGGTGTGTTTAATTTGATTGATATTGCGCTGCTGTATATAAATACATGGACATATGCTTGCTGCATATAAAGATCATAGCGTGGGCAATGGTAATTACATGATACAAGCATCTCAAGCTACTTTCAGTTCACAATTCGTTGATTTGTCTATATGTATTCAGATTTCGTAATGAAGATTACTAACAGCGTATTACTTGAACAACAAAGAAACCCATTTTTATTTTTTTTTCGAGATATTCATTCATAATTTTGATTCTGTTTGAATCATGAATATTGAATAATCAACTTCAGCTCTCGGCCACAGGCCTTGACTGTGGATTTAAAGTGAGGGCTGCAGAAATGGGGAGCGATGTAAGATATTCCCAGTTTTCCTTTGGATGTAGCTTCAAGAATGATCATGTCTCTTTTGGTATCTCTTACTCATAAGTTTGATGGTCCCGCGGCCATGAAATGGCAATGATCAGGATTCCAGCATTGTGTATGTGATCCGCTCAACATCATCTTCTAAATAGTTGGAACTTCTATTACCAAAATTGCCCTCGCTTCAAGCTGCATAATTCCTCAGGCGTGGCACTGACCACCGTAAGCGTCCTTCTAGCGCGGGGGAATTCGTTCCGCCTGCATGTGTATGCCTTTGTAGCTGCCTACAGTCTGTCCAATTAGATCAAATGCCCTGAGCCCCTGAATATGTCTGACATATTCCCAACATTTCAATACTCAACCACTGTGGCTCCTTTTTAGGCAGTTTAAAAGTTGGACGCTACGTGATACTAATTATCTGAGAATAACAACATCCAAACACGCTTCATTGCTTACCCTCAAAATCTGGTCAGTCACTCGCACCAAATCATGCCACCCATCAGAATGCCCGACTCCGACGAAGCCGAAGAGATCGCACAACGACGAGAGGGCATGAGGACCTTGAATCAAACAGGTCTAGACCAGCTGGGGCCCTGCCCACCGCATCTCGTCGAAACCACTATTGAGATCCCACTGCCAGACGGGACCAGCAGCCGCACCATCGTCACCCGGCCAGCCAAGCCTGCGCCCGACAACAAAGGCTACCCCCTGATAGTTCTGCTCTACGGCGGCGGGTGGTGCGGGGGCGAGCCCGAGATGATGATAGCTCCGGCACGCGGCTTCGCCGCCCTCCTCGGCGCAGTCGTCGCCAGCCCGACCTACAAGGTCGCCCCGGAGGACCCGTTCCCGGCGCCGATGCAGAGCGCGTGGGAGGCTGTTGCATGGCTCTCACAACCTGGCAACCTCAATGATGGAGTGCTGAAGGACGGTGGCGTATCTGTTGACCTGGATCTAGGATTCGTCATTGGGGGAGCTAGCGCAGGCGCAAACATCGCGGCCGTCATCGCAGGCATCGCAGCCGCTGCCGCGGCGGACAAGGACAGTGAGCTCGTCCGCGGCCTCAGCCCTCTCGCTCGGCCGCTGACGGGCGTGTTCGCGTCAGTCCCAGCCGTGGTGGCTGAGGCCATGACACTACCGGCCGAGTATGCGCCACAGTGGACGTCGCGTGTGGACAACGCGGATGGGAACATGCCGACGGAGGCGATGCACCAGTGCGAGAGGAGGCTGGCGCCCGACTTTAATTCACCTTGGTTCTCGCCCCTGAACTTGGACCTGCATAGTATCAAGGGCCATCACGCCCCGCGGGTGTACACGCAGGCCGGCGAGCTGGACTGTCTTCGGGACGACGCGGTTCTTTATGGCAGAATCCTGAAGGATAAGGGGGTGGCAGAGAGTCGCATCGATGTTCTTAAGGATCTCGGGCACGTTGGCTGGGTCACATTTCCGATACCAGACGCACACACTGATAGTATCAAGACGATATGGCTTGACGGCATGGCTTGGCTTCTGGGCAGGGACTGGGATAAGAGTCAGAAACTCCCATACTAGATGTAGACATGTCTGTGCAGACCAGGCCCTGCTGCGAGAGGATTGCCCCTATGTGCAACCAGTAACATCCCCGGACTCAGCTACTGAGATAGAAGTGCCGAGAATTTACCGGCTTGAGAATCGTTACAGCGAGTGTTCCTATGGCCCTGTGTAGTCATATTAACCCAAGTCTCTGAGCCCGGGTAGTGTTCCCTATCTCCGGTGCTACCTGCTGCGTATATCCCATGTTCCCCGTGCACACACCTGAAAAGAGAACAACGAGGGTCAATCACAGGCAGTCTCGCTAGCTCGTAAATAAAGTGAACATACGTTTCAAGAGTTCAACCGTATATCGCAATTTCATAATCTTCCACATCACCATCATGTCTGTTGCATGGGAACGACTGATCCGATTCGTGGCCGTGGATGGCCGCACGCTCCGAGGCGAGCCTATCCTCCCCAGCCCGGACTTTGACTTGGGAACTACGACAGAGAGCACGAAGCTGCAGGCCAAAGTCATCCAGGGAGACGATATCTACGACACTTCAGGCAGCACCGTGGTAACCGAGGAGGTCGTCACAGTAAAGCAGCTCCTCGGCCCGCTGTCCCAGGCAGACGTCCCCATCCTGAGGTGCGTAGGCCTCAATTACGCCAAACACATCCGCGAAGCAGGAAGGAAGCCACCGCCATTCCCCTTTATCTTCTTCAAGCCGAACACGTGCGTGCTCGACCACGGAGCCAACGTGGTCATCCCCAAGATCGCCCAGGACGACCAGGCGGACTACGAAGGGGAACTCTGCTTCGTCATAGGCAGGGACGCGAAGGACGTGTCCAAGGAAGACGCGCTGTCTTATGTCGCGGCTTACACTTGTGGCAACGACGTCTCGTCCCGGAAGCTGCAGCGAGATTCTGCGTTTGCTGGTGTAATACCGCAGTGGGGGTTTTCCAAGGGCTTTGACACCTTTGCTCCGCTGGGCCCCTGTCTCGTGCGATCTGACCTGATCGGAGACCCTCAGAAGCTTGACCTCGCCACGGTTGTCAATGGTCAGGTGAGGCAGCAGGAATCTGTCGGGGATCTCCTCTTCGACTGTGCCTACTTGATTTCGTACCTGTCAAGTGGGACCACTTTGCAAAAAGGGTCTGTCATAATGACAGGCACTCCAGGTGGTAAGTACAAGCAAATTTGATAAGAAATATTTTCTAGAGTGTTGACAAACATATTCAATAGGCGTCGGGATGGGCATGAGCCCTCCCCAATGGCTGAAGCCGGGAGACAACGTCGAAGTGAATATTTCTAAGATTGGGACACTACGCAATGGAGTTGAATATGCATGATTAAAACTTGTAACACGTATATATGTCACTTTGATGAAATCCATCCACTTGTTCCCTTAAGATTGCCCAGCTGTAGCAATTCATCTCCTTGTTTGGTTTCCTGGGTGACATGAAGCTTTCTATAACCCACATTGACGTAAGGTTACTTTTCTCCCTTGGATAAAGTTGAGTGCACAACTTTGCCGGACAAGACTCCTGTCGCGGACAGCTGAGATACCCCCGTTTCCGAGAATTCTTTCCAATGATTTGTTCATGCGTTGCCATCCCGATTTCGTCGGCCTCGAATTATGAGCGCGAACGAGGATCAAGGGGCCACGCTAAGGTGTTCGGTCGGGGAGTTAGGGAAGCGTACAGGAACCCGAGGCTCTCAGGTGTAGATGTGTAGTGTATCAAGCGCGCAGACGCATCCGCCGAGACATTGAGCATGTCAGGCCCTTGCAAATTCATCAAAAGATTTGATAAGACTCTGCTGTTCTCAGTGTTCGGGAGCTGTGATTCCAAGTCTTCATATGATCGCCACTGATAGTTTTCCAAGCTGTACGACCGCGAAAAAATGCCGATATTAACAGACTCTCCAGGAAACATCGTGACGTCGAAACACGCAGATGGTCCTATAGAGAAGACGGTTTCTGGCACCACAAACGGTCACACACGCAGCAACGGAGCGCATTCCAGCGTGGAACTGGAGGAAAAACCCAAGTTCACTACAACGTCGTATCCGTCAAACTGCCTGCGCTTTCTAGGGAATGCCCAAACCAATCCATATGAAAAACATACCGTCACTCCAGCAGCCAGGGTGAAGCTGAACATTCTAATTGTTGGAGCTGGTCTTGGAGGGCTTGCTACAGCAATCGCCCTGAGACGTACCGGTCATGATGTCACGGTTTTCGAGCAGGCCCCTGAATTAATGGAGGTAAGTGGAAGACCATCTCAGCTCTGAGATATCTTGACAATAAGACTCAAATCGCGTATGCTAGGTCGGCGCCGGCATCCAAGTCCCACCAAACTCGGGCAAACTGCTGAAGAGATGGGGCGTCATGCAGCGACTGGCTAAGCAAGTCGTCGAGCCTTCCAGGATCAACTTCCGCAGATGGCAGGACAGCGCAGTCATCGGGGTAACAGACCTGACGGCGGAGTTCAACTCCCACTACGAGGTTCCATATTACGTGGTTCACAGGGCCCATCTGCACACCGCGCTGTATCAGCAGGCTGTGGCCTTAGGAGTAAAGACGCGGCTGAACAGCAAGGTCGAAGTGTATGAGCCTGACACCGCCACTATCAATTTGTCCGATGGAAGCGTCTTCCAGGGAGATCTTGTCGTTGCTGCTGATGGTCAGTCTCCTAGTCATCAGGTGCTGACTGGTTTCTGGCTGACTTGTAGTATCAGGGGTGAAATCAACGGCGCGAAGTATTGTAGCCCCAAACGGCCGCGGTGCTCCCAAGTTCACAGGATACGCTGTCTATCGTGCAACAGTCGACGTGGCGAAGATGAGAAAGATCCCTGAAATCTCATGGGTGCTTGAACAACCCAATCTGAATCTCTGGTTCGTCGATCACCTTCCGCCTGCGCAGAACGAAGCACGCATGTAGTACTAATTTATTGCAGGATCGGAGAAGACAGGCATGTTATGACATACTGCATAGCTGGCGGACAGGCGTTCAACATGGTCCTGTCACACCCAGATCGATCCGGCTCTCCAGCCACGGGAGCAGAAGGAGATGTCCTGGAGACGATGAAGAAAGAATTCGAAGGCTGGCATCCACAGTGAGTTCGATTTGCCTATTTACAGATTAGACAAGTCACTGACCATTCCAAAGCCTCACGACCATTATCAGCCTCATCGACAAGGTAATGAAGACACCCCTGATGAGCGGAGAAGCCCTCGACAGCTGGGTGTCCCCGTCATCTAAGCTCCTCATACTCGGCGACGCCGCTCACGCTATGTTGCCCTACATGTCAGAAGGTGCGGCAATGGCAGTCGAGGACGGGGCAGCGCTCGCAGTGGCCCTCAGCCACATCACGTCCACGAAGCAGCTCAAGTTCGCCCTGCGGGTGTTCGAGAAGGAGCGAGTGCAGCGCACGGGCATGATGCAGGAGGCCAGCATGGTCAACTCGATGATCTGGCACTTCGCGGACGGCCCGCTGCAGCAAGCACGGGATGAGGCTATGCGGCCTGAGGTCGAGGGCAAGCACTTCCTCAGCAGCCCTAATCAGTGGAGTGACCCTGTCACGCAGGAGTGGGCCTACGGGTATGATGCGGAAAGGGTCATGGACAGGGCTTGGGAGGAGGCTGTAGATGAGCTCATTTGTCGGAGTGAGTGCTGATTGGGCTGCGATATCTGGATGAGATGGGAACGAGTAATCCAGTCCTTATTGATAGCACAATTGCACTTTTTCATCACTACCTATGTGCTCCAGCCTAGCAGAACAGATCCGAATCCTGGAACCCTTCCATGAAACCGGCGTTGAGAGAAGACAAGAAGCTTTCTGTTTCCCAGCCCAGTGCTGTAAGGTCAATATTGACTGCGTCAAGTGGTGTAGGCACAAATGGATATTGCCCGTTCTGGTTTCCTTGAGGCGTTGCCAAAGGCATGTGCCCGTTGACACCGGGTCTCGCTTGAGTAGGATCATCAAGTCCACTTTGATCTGTAATAAGGAAGGGTATTAGTATAAAACTTGAGGATTCTGTGCTTCCCCGGTGGGGCATACCTAGCAAGTTCAAACATTGCTGCAGCGTGGCGAGAAACTTGGCACATTTGTCGACCATCCTGTTCCCCTTGTCGATCAATGGTAGACAGGCCAGTGCTTCTGCCAAAGCGTCTCTCAGAGCCTGGTCAGCTACGCCACCGGGGTTGCAAGGTGCCCCAGGGATGGCGCTGTTGGCATGATTGCACAGAGCCAATGTGAAGATTGTAAGCGCGGCATTCAAGGCTGAGATTGAGTTAGATGGGCGATGAAAGTAGCCTTCGATTCTGGAAGTACTGACTGTAATAAAGCGTAAACCACCATGCACCCAGCAACCCACACTTGGGTTGCGGAGAATGAGTGATGATGTTGACGATGGAGATCAGTTCAGATGCTGTTTGGAGACAGACAGTTTTGCTTCGCTCTCCAACTTGTGTCAGCATCGACTCATGGGTATCGTAGCCCAGACCCTTTTCAATGCCGGTGAGGTAAAGGTCGAATATGCGACGATGAGCGAGGAGGCGGACATTGTGATATCTGAGTGTGAGGATCACCCGAAATCGTCTTGCTAAACTGAAGTCACCGTTGTTCCGTATCTCCGCGGGGTCAGTCAGAGACAGCAGAGGCGGGAGAGAAGCCTGCCACTCCAAGAGTTGATGCTCGATCTGGAGGATCTGGGAGGCTATGGAGAGAACACTGTTGTCGGGGCATGCTATGTTGCAGTCGTATAGTCGATCAATGATGGTCCACATGACTTTGTATAGCGTGCTGAAAGGAGGAATCAGCATGATTGTAGGATTGGGTGTCTCAGAATACTCACATCGTAGACACGAAGAAGTGTATACTCATAGTATCCTCTTCAGAGAGCTCCGAATTGGGATCGATATCTGTTCCACTGTACGGCTGAGGTAGTGGGGTACGAATGTATGATTCTGGAATTGCAGGAGGCCGACCAAAAGTCATGCTTAGGGTCCGATCCAACATAACACAGCCAAACCATGTTCGAGTCCGCGTCTCTCTCTCGAGTGGTGAGTAGGCCTTCAACGAGGTGGTGGAATGAAGGCCCAACTGAAATGCTGCTTTGACAGCTATGCCGTGCATATTCCAGGTCATGACTGAGCGGTGTGTTCCTTGTAGGTACTGGCTCATTAGCAGCATGGCTTGGACCGTCTCCAGGCTGGAACCGCTCAGCATTTGATCGAGACATAGAGCCTTTGCTCGTGTGAAGAAGACCTCTGCTTTAGCCCCTCTTTCCGTTGCGCTTGAGCTCGAGCTGACAGAAGTAAAGGTGGCCATAGCTAGGATGGCGTTCAGAAGAGCCAGCCACGATCGTCTGAACCTTCTGAATCCGATGCTCTTCGTCCGGTGGTACGTGTCCATGAAGGTTTTTGGATGGACAAACGGGAATAACGCTCCTGTATCTCTGAAAAAGCGTTCGACGATAGCATCCATCTCGTCGTCTGGCGGGAGTCGCAGGCAGTCATTAGTAGCCCGAGACTTGTCCATGTAATTACCTGAGACTTCCGCGGCTGATCTGGTTGGCTCCTTGCGCGGTGTTGGAGGACGAGACACATCAAGTGAAGGGCGTTGCGGGCTTCCTTGCCTGTGGGAGCGTTTTCCTAGGTTCTGGGATAAAAGTGTAGAAAGTGCTCTTCGAATGCTTCGCGTAAATGCAATATTGGAGGACGGTCCTAGGATCTGTTAGCCTTTGCACAAATTGATCGAGCTTCAAATCCAACTGCTGAATACCATAATACCCAGAATCATCCTCCTTTGTGAATTCGATGGACCCGATGCCATCAGTTGCATCCGGTGTCACAGCCGACTCATCAGAGTCTGGCTCATGGACATTGTTCGGAATGCGGTGGCTCGCAATGCTTGCCCTTCGATCCACGATGGCAGAATCTGGGACGCTGCCAGCTTCGCTCTGCTGGCTCTTCAATGAACGCACATCGCTCTCAAGCTGAGACAGGCGGGACTCGACAAGCTGTAGAAATCTAGTAGGCTAAGTCAGTCGTGTTTCAATTTAGATAGATAGATACACAGTGAAGACACTCACGCTCTCGGGACAGGCGTGGTCGTAGCAATTGGCGGCGCAAGATAGACACATTCAATATTCAGGGTCTGGCAGGTCGAGCATTTCGGCCGAGAGCCATCGCACTGCGGCCGAGAGATCAGCACTCATGCGGAAACTCACGGGAAGACCTCGATTGGTCAACACGGCGGGCAGCTCTCTGCCTGGATGGGGTCCCACGTGGGAGACACCGGCCTTACCCTGGACTTCTTGCTTCTGCAAGCACCGCACGCCACCGGGATTCTGCGGCGCTTCTGCGGCCTCGGCCGTGCCGGTGACCCGCCAATCGACCCGCCGGAGTCGTCTTCTGCCCCGGCCATGCTTTCGTTGTCCGGGAGTGAGACCCGGATGGAGCCTGCCATGGTCTGATATGCTTCGCGGATCTAGGAGTTGTCAGACTTAAACATGGAGCCGCACCCAGACATATGAGTGGGCTGTCAAGTCTGTCTGAGAGATCAGATAGAAGGGCAAAGCATTTGGTTGTTGAAATCTGTTCGGAAGCTTGAGCTTTATCTCCCCGCTCTGGGCGTCTGCGTCCGTGAGTTTCGTCGGCTCCGGTGCTCCCGTGTTTCGTGGCAGCCGGAAAAGCTTCCCTAAATCCGGGCGCAGGAACTCACCATTCATCAACTGCACTTACACACATATGCTTTGAATTTAGGTTGGTAAGAGCCATGGCGTACAACTTTGTATTATTTCTGCTACGATTCTACATTAAACGGGACGAAATCCTGTTGATGCCTCCTGTTGATACCTGAGAGCTCATCTCACCAAACAAGTGAACGATTTCAGCCTTCAAAATGGCGACAACGACACTAACAGAGACCGACACTCAAGACGCAACCAAGGCCCTTTTGGATCGGGCCGCGCAAGCTCACACAAAGCCACTATGGCTGCAGATGGCGCGCCTCAACCCGCCCCAGCCAGACCCGCGATGCGTCCCCCACGCCTGGCGGTACTCCCAGATCCGGCCCAGCCTCCTCGAGGCAGGCGAGCTGGTAGGCGAGCACCAGGCGGAGCGGCGCGTGCTGATGCTGGCGAACCCAAGCCGCGACCCGCCCTTTACGACCGACACGCTGTACGCGGGGTTGCAGCTGGTGATGCCGGGCGAGACGGCGCGCGCGCACCGGCACACGGCGTTCGCGATGCGCTTCATCATCGAGGGCGAGGGGGGTTTCACGGCCGTGCAGGGCGGGCGCATCGCCATGCGCCGCGGCGACGTTATCATCACTCCCCGCTGGAACTGGCATGACCACGGCAAGGACGGGTCCGGCCCCATGGTCTGGCTTGATGGGCTTGACCTGCCCTGCTTCCAGCACTTCCCTGTGCATTTCGTCGAGCACTTTGCTGCGCCGCGGTACCCGGCCGAGGATGCTGACTCGGCTGCTTCGCCACTGGTGTTTCCTTGGTCGCAGATGAAGGCTGGGCTTGATGAGGTGCCCGGGGACTGGACTGAGTTGCGGTATCTGAAGAAGGATGGGTCGGAAGGTGAGTGGGTCTGGTGGCCACATTCTCCCGTGTCATCGGACAATTTGACTAAATTGCTCACGATGATGACAGTGAGCAAGACCTTGGGCGGGGCCGCAACGCGTGTCAATGCAGGGAAGAAGACTCCCGTTGTGCAGGAGACTGCGTCGTCCGTCTATCATGTGATTGAGGGCTCGGGATATACCACTATCGGCGACAGGAAGTTTTCCTGGGAAAGGGGTGACACTTTCTGCATCCCTTCATGGTATCCGTACCAGCATTCCGCAAGCGACAGCAGCGCTGGAGCGCCGGTGTACCTGTACCGCTTCGATGACAAGCCTATGCTCAACTCCCTTGGATTCTATAGGACGGCCGATATGGACATTGAGTCGCTTGTGTCAACCTGAGCCTGATATAGAAAACCACCAAGAAGTCTGTACTGAAGCACATGGTTTTGAAATGTGCGTGTGCTGCGCATTGTCGGTGGATCTACCCGGTGCGCGATCTATGATGTGTAGTTTATCATACGCAGGTGCAGAGTCAACACTGATGTGACCCCAGCACGTGTTCCTAGGTCTTATGTGTACTCCAGCTTGATCTTACTCAGCTGCACCATAAAGCATCCAGTCGCGCCGTACTGTACTGCCGGCCACTGCCAGCCTGGAGCTCAGAATTTCGAAGGAGCTGACCATCGCCGGGCGGTCTTCCCATCTGTCCAGAAGGGAGCATCTCACTCCCAGCCAGCGCCCTCCCTGATCAACATCATCCCTTAGACGCAGCCATCCCGTCCACCAGCGCCTTCAGTCCCGTCAACCCAGCCAGCCCGACCAGCATCAGCGCGCAAGCAGTCACGTCTTTCTGCACGCGGTACCGCCCGTTCCACGAGGTGACGATGACGGCGGTGATGTACTGCGTGAGGACGAATAGGGCCCATTTCACGACGTGGTTCAGGGTGCCGCCGCCAAAGTCCCGGAAGGGCGAGTAGTGCAGCAGGTAGTAGAAAGGGATAGCGCCGTAGATGGCGAAGTGGAAGACCAGGAACGGGGTGGTGTAGAACCGGGAGAAGATATCCTCGTTGAAGATGGGATGCCGTGGGTTCTTGGCCCGTTTTGTTGTTGCTCCTGGTGTTTCTGCTGCTGCCGTCGCCGGTGTATTTGGTGTCGTTATCCTGTCTGCCGATGTGGTAGTGGCTCTTGATGGTGCGGGAGACCGCCGTGACGTGGTGGCGGCGGCGGCCGAGAGGGTGTCTACTGCCAGCGCCATGGGCGCGGGGATCAGGGGAAAGACCGTGTCACTTCGAGACGCCATACCTCGCGAGGGTGCAGGTCATGCCAAGCTCCGGATCAAGTAGAGGTAGATATAGCAATCGAGATTTTTCTCGAGGTGAGATGAAACTTTATTCCTTGTATGCTGAGGAGAGCCGAAGCCTAGAATCAGGTAGTCGTGAGTGGTGACGATGACGATGAGAGCTTGAGGTGAAGGAGGGTGAGTGAGACAGAGAGCGGGTGAATGAAGGTCAAAGTGGCGGACCGACAGCCCCCAGACCCAAGTTTAGAAAAAGCTGGGGTACACATTTGTTTTATCCAGGGTCCAAACCCAAAGGCCTGGGTCTGACCGTCTGGCCCGGGAGGGGGGCGACTTTGGGCCCGTGTCATCGTACTGAGCCGTATTCTTGCGTATCCAGGCGTATCCAAGTCCGTCAGAGTGAGCGGCCAAGCCTCTGTAGGAACATGTTGTGAGGCGCAGTTTCCTGCAGGGGTAAGCGACCGGACATGCGCATTCCTGACATGACATTGTGGACGGAGCAATGAGGATGCTGATGGGGCCTTCGTCCAAGGTTGTACCCGTGGAACATCCGTCATCTGGCAGTTCTCCGATAGGGCGAGGACGAGTCTGTGCCCCTGGTCTGGGGGAGTCTAGAAACGAGAAGCGACAAACTGTGACAGGCACAAGAAAGCATGTGCAAACAAACAATAGGAGAGGGTCGGCCGCCTGTCTGCCTGTCAGCGTCTCTGCCTGTCAAATCTGCCCGTCTGTGCCTCAACGGCTGTCGGCGCTTTACCTGTAGCGGTGACGGTCAGATGAGATCATAAAATATGTCTCATTCTGCGAGCCTTCGCCTCAAAGAGAGAGAGAGTGTGTGTGTGTTTGTATTTGCATGGCAACGGCGTGCTGCACTTGTGTTTGTAACCACAACATCATGTATCGTCAGCTGATTTTGCTGGGTCCTGATTCGATACGATCCATGATCATCTCCTCTGTCTCTCTTTCTCTCTCTTCTCCTGGCCTGTTGTACGGGTCATGTTCAAGGCGTTTGCTTCTTGGGGGCGGCGCTGGTGTCTCGGAGTAGCCACAAGCGGACTCGTTCCTTTCCAAATAGCCGGTGATCATCTCCTTGGCGCCAAGGTAGTCGCAATCCAGTCTGACGGGCTGACGGGCTCCTCATCTCGACCGCCACGGGTGCCTTGACTGGTTTGGTATGTGATAGCGGGTATTTGAACTCGAAACCTGCAGACGATAACGATGTCGTGCTGGTGATTAGAGCGTCTCGGCCCGCTGCGTGGGCCAGGGACCTCGGCATGAGGGGGAGGGGGGGAGCGTGGCTCAGGGGTGGACCAGGTGCCCATCTGCGGATCCTCACGCTGCGTACCCACCGCTGCTGCGCATCCCACGAGGATAGCGGATTATCGGTAGTGCGATAGAAGGGCTAGATGGATGTTTGTGCTCGCCAGACAAAAGTATCCAGGCGCCCCAGGCTAGCAACGATCACAGACACAGACTAACACCCTCAGAAACAAGGACAATTTTATACATGTCTTGATCAAAGCTGGATTGGTTGACTCTTTGGCTGGCGCCTCCAACTAGAGAGTCTGGACTCGGGACTCAAGTGCTGCTGTAACGAATCAGCAGCTGCCGTTTATACGTAATTCTAGTGCAGCTCAGCAGCTATAATGCCCGCTAGAATCCGACGCATAGCATTTCTCATCAAGATAGTCACTCCATCAGGAAACGGCTTAGATCTTGATAATGCTTGCGAAGCGGTCTCATCCAATGCCGCAGGCTTGGTTCCACCTGCGGCTTGTTGGTCTCCTTTCACAGACGTACCAGAATATAGATCCTTGTGGCCGTTCTACCAGCGAGACACCCGAGACTACGACAGACTCCGGATTTGTCTGACCACTCTGCCCAAAAGGGTGGCTTTCTGGATAAGAACGGACTGATAGCAGACAGTGGTCTGGATAGGCATCACAGACAATTGTGAGCCTGGCACTCGTATCGTATACATCTTGAGGTCCTCCTTGTAGGACCTGCCGTTCTTCTATTTCGACAGCCAGGTCGTGCCGAACTCGAAGAACGCGACGCCACGCTACAATGTAGAGGCAAGACAGGACCTGCAAGTTTTGTCCGCTGGGTCAAAGGGGACGAGGGCCACACAATCTAATGAAGTGTCCAACCGCATAAGAAGTCTTGGTCAGTCTGTTCTGGGTCATAATTCTCGTTTCTTGCACCTCCTAGCACCGCTCTGCCGACTGTATCCGTGGCGTGGTATCCGTGGCGTGTAAAGCCGACAACACTTGTTCGTCTTCACGCATGGTCATTTTCGATGTCGGCCGTTGGATACGCTCGCCTCGAACGGGTCCGCGGCGCTGTCTTTACCGTGCATCAACTCGAACAACTCCCTGAGGATGTGTGCGCCGGCGCCGTCCTGGACGTATTTAGCATTCGTATCATTGAATGGTTGTGGCCGGAAGGGGCCCTCGCTGTTGTACGTCTCGCTGTCGCATTCAGCACAATGTGCCATTCCTGACTGGGTACCATGACGAGTAGATCATCTAAGGAGTGGAACCAGTGTGGTGCAATACGCCCTGGCTACGTTTGCCTTGTGAATCGGGTTGACGTGGAACCGGAACAGCGGCCCCGAATACACAAGGCGTGTCATGTACGAGAAGCTCAAGTGCATAATGAGCAGCACGAGCAGCGAGAGGGCTATGCCGAAGCCCAACTCACGGAATCCGATATACGTGTCCAATAGGAATACCTAGCCGGCGGCGTTCTGGTACCAGAACACAACATGCTGTTCTAGGATCTTGCCGTCCTTGAGTCGTCCTTTTCCTATCTTGATTTCATCGGATGCAGCAGTCGCCACTGCCGGATCGGCGCGCGGCGTATCTCTTTTCTCGATCGATCGTCCGCTTCGATAGATGGGATTCGGGCCTGCGTTGGTGTCGAGTTGGCGACTGAGAGGTCGAAAGGTAGGATATGGCTGGGTTGCCGTTGATTTGGCTGGAGGGTTCAATCGACATCGCGGTCGGCTATGATCGTCTCGGGATGGATCGCCTTTGGCGTGCCTTCGTCTATTTGGATCGTAACGCAAAGCCCCGCAGGTCGCACGATGAAGGAGTCGATGGGTCCGAGGTAGTTTGGATGCTTCGGGTATAGAATATTATGTATTGAAGAAGTATATAGGACGTGAATATCATCAGTGAGATTGTGAAAAAGACTATGCACAAGAATGAGTAGAATGATGACTAATACAGAGCGATAATTAAAAGGCGAAGAAAAGAAGCGCCGGCTCGATGGTAGCAAAAATGTTGGGCGGATGAATTGGAATTGGGCTGGTGGGAAGGCAGACAGACACTGAATAAGGGATCACCACCTCGGGATTTGGGGCCCACGGCTGGAGGCAGTCTGCATCAATCAATCCATAATCCAACGCTGCGGCCTTCTGCCCTGCCACGACCTGGAACCGTCACACTAACGTCACCACCACCTGTGAGCCGCAGAACAAACACGACAGTGAACCTTAAACATCGATCGATCGAAAATTCCAATTTCGGCGACCTGGTCATGATTGGCCTTTGAACCGTTTCTGTGGATCGTCTTCAGTCCTGATGTCCTGCTGCCTTGCTTTTTGTCCTTCCCCGTCTCCAGCCCGTCTCTGCGGCAAACACGGTTTCCTGTTAAAGTCCAACTGCTGTCCTTCGGGGTTTGGTTTGGAAATATTTACACGCCTCGTTTGATAGGCTGGACCGGAGGCAAGCTCCGGGCCCAGGGATAGGCTGAGTCTCTTCGTGGATGTCATGTTGACAGTCACGAGCAACATTACTTCGCAGTGATGTTCTTGGTCCGGACAATGATGCAGAGATGACCGAGAAGGCTGCCCTTCTCAGGCACCTACAGGCGGAGCCCAACACGCGAATGCTCCAGGCTCTTGGTCAAGACAAGGTCAATCCCTGAGTATCAGAACACTGTGGTCATTCACGAGGGCTGCTCTCTCCGGCCTTGAGTTCCATACATACATCCACTGGATTCTGCCAACACGTTCGGCTACGTTTTCGTAGGAGGCTAATGTGAACATTTCGCCTCGTTTTGCACTCGTTGGGGTTGTTGACGCCGAGCCAGGCGGCACTGGAGGACTGCTCGCTGCCGGACGTCTCTCTTGAGGCAAGGAAAACAATAGCTTTCTGATCATCGAGGCCGGCAGAGAGGATTCATCCGCGTCCAGCTCACACTCGACCGATGGCAGCGCATGCTGTGCTAATCAGGCCACTCACACAGTCATCCGATGGACGAGCCGACAATCACCACAACCGGCCTGGGTTTCTCTTGTCCTCGTCAAGGCATGGCCGGGCGTGCGAGACCATCATGTCCGACAAGCCAGGCAATCTAGGGACACGGATCGGGATGTTAAGTACTCGTGGAAAGAGTCCTCAATGGTGGCAGCAACAATCTGGATTACTACACATGCCTGAGGAGAAGCGCGGCAACGGTTCCTGATCGGTCAGGTCTTGGTGGCCCGGAATGAACCTCACAGATGTGTCTCGAGTACTCCAGGAGCGGCGGTCCAAGACTCGAACGCGACATTTAGTGTCGCGTTTGTTGGTGTTGGCTGTCGATTCGCTGACACAAATTAGCACAACAATACAGCCTTCCACTGCGACCTTCCCCCACGATGACCACGGTCGCCTTATTGAGGATCTTCGAGACGTCGGCGATACTGGACTATAGTCATAACTCAAGCTTCCCCTTACGCAGGATATTCTTCTCGCCCAGGCTCTGGCGCAATCATGAACCACGCAGCCACCCCATGATCAACAAAGTCCTCGACGGTGTGATCAATGGGCTGAGACACGCCGTGCGCACCATATACCAAAGCGAAAGGATGTCCAGCTGCTCCTTCAGACAGCAGACTTGGGGTCAGGATGACCTCACAGTTCTAAGCCAATCCTACGCCGAACACCTGGTATTTGCGGATGCCACGGCGGTAGACATTGCCATGAGTGGGGACGATGCCCTAAGGAAACATTACAAACCACACCGGGAGACCACATTTGCATGCAATGCCTTCGAGACTCTCAACCTACTCATGCTACCTCGCGCTAGCACCTAGAAGAAGCTCGTCAAGAGCGGCGTGCCGATCGTGGTGGAACCGTCCTGTGTGAGACGCAACTTACACGACGGCACCAAAGTGGCCCTATGCCAATGGTTTGCCGATCATTCCTTGATCAAGTTCTTGCTGCCTGGCCCCAGATCATGAAGTCGCCATGAGGCAGTATCAAGAGACGCGCGCAAGAGCCTTGAGCCTCCAGTCTGCTTGACATGGCTGGATAGACAGCCGGGTTCACGAGTTGCCGGAATGGCTACAGCTCGTTGAGATCCAGTTTGTGAGTCTTGGGTCCGTGCTGACAGCTGCACTTCAAGATCGACTTCGTCGTAAGTAGCTCTTGTTCTTCACGCAAAACTCTCGCGTATCCTCGCGTATCCTCGTTTTCGAGGGCATATTTCCTGACATACGCCTAATCAAGGCTTCCATGGCTCTCCCCCTTCAGCCACACATCCCGACTTCGACAACAGGGCCACACCTCACCGTCATGATTGACCTCCTACGCACTCTGTCCCGCGAGCAGGTATCTTATAGGTCAACCGATGCGAACGACCGACCGCTCATCATCGTGCAGACACTAAGTGCGGCAACAGACGTGGCCGGCCCGCGTAAAGCGTTGCTGTTCAGGCAAGATGCCGTGCGAAGGCGATGTTATGAAGGGCCTTGTGCTTGGCGACTATCTCGAGCACCTATCGCGAGAATCGGATTGACAGCTCGAGGAATTGATCCACCGGCAGGTGTCATTGAGCTATCGTGAATTGCGCTCCTGACTCTGAGTCCCTCCTGTGACGGGTCCCGACTATTCTACCCACGCCAATAGCACGCTTGGCCTAACACCTGAACACCAGATCCGCATGGTACTTACCGGTTAGGGAATGACATGCAGACCGATGCCGTGTTTCAATCCTGCGTGTTACGCCGTGAAGGACCTCCGGATCATGGCTGCCTCTGTCCTCTCCATCTCGGACTGCAGGATCTAAGGGCTGGTGTACATGGTGGTTGAGAAGGTAGGTGGACTGTGTCACGATCTGTCTGGGGTCTGGGCTAATCAAAGTGCAATAGAGCATCGCTAAGCCGAAGACGACCGCACGGAACCCTCCTCAAGAACCAATGCGACCGGCAGCAAGATCCTGGAAGCTCTTGGCCAGACTCAAGGGTGGGAGGCATAATCGAGAAACGGCGGCGCGTCTGGCCGGAATACACGAGACGTGGGCAAGAAGCGAGCACGCAGGATCGAGAGAACAAAACCGAATATTCGAACGGCCGCCCGACTCCCAATTATGCGATCGCATTCGTTCGAAGCCGAATCATCGAGACAGATCAAGCATGAACAGCTATGCTTGCCACCGCCACATTCATCGAGATTCATCGAGATCTTAGGCGAGGTAACGGCGATACGCAGGACTGCGAGAATTCAAGATGGAGTGACCAGCACGCAGGAAGATAGCTATCGAAGACAATGACTTGTCTCGACACAATCTCTATGTATTGCCCCTGATGTGCTGTCTAGTTGTGTGTGGCCTTACAATACTCGTCTCGTGGCTAGCTATACTATCACATCTGGCTCCTTACAGTATACCAACTAATAGTGCACTGCTGTCTCTGATCGCACCGCCATTGGTCCCAGCTTCAACAGGAGATTCCAAGTGGCAAACAATGACGGAGCCGCGAGGGTTCGTGCGTGAAAGCATGCCTCACACCATGTGTGAGACCACCGATGGGTCCGACGACGCCTATTCGCTGGCGTCCTGACAGCTGCAGGTGTGGGGCCGACAGAAAAGAAGGGCCCACGATCTAGACCGCAAAGTGGAATCTGATTCTGGGATTCTGATTCCTCACTGATTGGATGACTGCAGCGCACCAGGCTTGTCCTGGCGTTGCATCTGTCAGCAACCGCAACCTTGATCTGCTCAACGCTGCTGTTTTCTGCCTATGATTTCGATCGGATTTCCCCCCCGCTGAGACCTGACCGGGGTCCTGGTTCGCCATCCTCGGCACCCTGTCAAGGTGGTTAAGTTAGTTGCTCCCGCCTGGGCAAAGGCATATGCAAGCAAGCATCTCGCTGCAACATTGCTATGTTGGTGTGGCATTATTGAATACCACAATCTTACACAGATGAGAGCACGACTAAGCATCGCGGATCGAGGCTCGGCTAGCTACTTGGAGGAAGTGGGCATAGGATTTACCACATATAGGAAAAGGGAACCCATCGTCATGTTGGCCTGGTCAGTAATCCATCATCACTCTTTAGACAGGCCGCGTTTTTCACTCAGGATGTCAACCCACCCATATATAATATAGACAAAAAAAATTAGACAACATGCGCCTCCTAACGCGCCTGCTCGCGCCCACCCTCGTGATTTTCCACACATCTCTGGCGGCACTCTACTACCCCGACCCTGAGACCGCGTTCCTCGAGCACATCCTCGTCGACAACTGGGGCGCTTACGCCTCCAACTTCTCGGCCGCCATCACGCCCTGCAGCAACTATGTGACCGAGGTCGGCGAGCCCGCGGTCAACAGCGGGCGCACGACGGCGGCGCAGTGGATGCGGGTTGCGTTCCACGATTTCGTCACCGCGGACGTCGAGGCTGGGACCGGCGGCATCGATGCCAGCATTGGCTTCGAGACGGAGAGGGGGGAGAACTCTGGCAGTGCTTTTAACGACAGTTTCACGTTCTGGGCGCCGTTTGTGAACGATGCTGTATCTAGTGAGAGGTTTCGCTGTCACACTGACGCAGTTTGATATGCTGACTTTAAATCAGTGGCGGATCTCGTTGCGATAGGAACTGTCATGTCCATGGGCCTATGCGGCGGGCAAGAAGTCCCCTACCGGCCGGGGAGAATCGATGCACTGCAGGCGGACCCTACAACAGGCGTGCCGGCGCCTGAGACTAATCTTGAGGAGACAATGGCCTTTTTTGAGAGGGCTGGGTTCAACCAGGCCGACTCCATCGGGCTGACGGCGTGCGGCCATACTATGGGGTCAGTTCACCATGTAAGTCAGCATATACGAACAGCTACTCTGAGCTTATTAGTGCTCGCCAAGAATACCTTCCCAATTGCTAGTCGCAAAATAACACATCGTCTAATTCGTGCAGGGTGGGTTCCCAGATGTCGTCCCAGAGTCTGCCGTGACCCCAAACAACACGAACGGCGGATCAAATTTCGACACGACGCGCTCGGCGTTCGACGCCAAGGTCGTCCACGAGTACATCGACTGGACGGGCAACAGAGGCGGGCCGCTCGTCACAACAGACAACATCACGACCCGCTCTGACCTGCGGTTGTACGAGAGCGACGGTAACGCCACGATGCAGTCGTTGTACGACATGGGTGACGCATTTCTCGGCACCTGCGTCGACCTGATGGGCCGTATGATAAACACCGTGCCGGCAGGTGTTGAGTTGGGACCGCCCATGTCGCCAATGGAAGTGAAGCCTGTCAACGTCACCTTCGACCTCGACGGCCAAGGAAATCTGTATATCTCGGGCAAGATTCGTGTACGCATTTCCTGTGTGGCCCTGCGTGGCCCTGCTTTTGGGGTTAGCATTATTGACGGGTTTCTAGGTCCTTACCCAAACAAGCGATACCCCATCGCCTATCCAGGTCTCCCTAGTTGCAGACGATGGCGACTCTGCCCCTATAACACTGGACCCCGAGGGAGAGACGGGGAGTTCAGTATACGGAAACACCCAGTACTACTCATTTTCACTCCCGGCCGACCAAAACAACACGTACACCACCCTGAGAGTCGATTGGGGCACAGCATCGTCCGCGTCTTTCCCACTGCAGAACAACGTCTTCGTAGTGCCCAGCCAGACAACCATCAATGGGACCAAGGTGGACATCACTGTGGCCGTCAGGCCGGGTCAAGCGTCCTCGCCGGCCAACGTCGTCGTCACCGCCCCTGTGCGGCAGCAGGGGACACTGGCGCCCAAGATTACCGAGCACGACGTGAAATTGGCCGGAACGGGCACGACGGGTTCTGGTGGCTACCAGCTGTGGACAGGCTCGGTGGACCTGGGCATCATCGACACGTCCATCACGGGGGCGGTCGGGGTAAAGATCGATGCGACAGGCGAGGGCGGCGCGGTGCGTGATGTTTTGTACCTGAGCGCTGGGGTTGCCGCATGGTAATTCATAAATCATCGGCGGCAGAAGCCCACAAGCAGGATATGCCTCGGGCGAGAATGTATGTAGATCGACCGAAGCGGACGGGTGACAGCGTGCGTTTTAATTAAATAGTATATATATTTACTCACATGCATATTATACGCGTTCAGCCCTGCAGGCTGGGCACAAACAAACACTAAGTGGTCAAATCCATGCCTACGCCCCTTCGGACCAATCAGTGGCGATATTGGCTGGGATGGGGGATGGTTGGTTGCCAAGTTGACGGGCTCATGTGTCCGGGTTGGGGGTGGGAATTGCATCGGCGGTCGACAAATCCGGTTTGGCCCAGTCCTACGTGGGTGCCTGGGCAACTCGCGGACAGTGGTCCATGATAGAAGTTGCAGCATTCCCGTCGCGCCTCACCCCTATACCCCTACCCCGTCTCCATTGCAGGGGCCGCCGGATCGGCCCGGCCTGTTGGCCGCAGTGGCTTTGTTGTTTTTCTCCGTGTTTACTCATATATCGCGTGCTCGTGCGCCGTGGCTGTCGGCAGCTATATGTGGGACGGACGTACGCACGAGTGTGGCTGTTAGGATCGTCATCCATTCGTGAAGAACGATGCAACGCGGCTGGCTGATAGTCGCGATTGTTTTTGGATTGCGATACTTTGGGGCCGCGGGCTGCCTAATGCGTTTATGCTAGAAATTTTGCCGACCCTTGGGCGAGCAGGCCGGGATGGTTTGGCTGCTAAGCACGGACAGATTGGGGGCTGGCGCCGGCGATGGCGCCGTCACCCCGTCCCTCGAATCGAGAAGCTCGGCGCGAGAGAGAAGGGTGTCATCAACTGGTTGCATGTGGTTTGGGTTCTAACAAGAAAAAAGGGGGTGCGTGTTATACTTAGTCCCCAGCACTTTCTTGTGTGAATCAAGTAGGAGTTGTGGTTTGCAGGGGAGGCTAAGTATTTTAGGGGGTTTGTGGCACTAGTACGATTTGACGTGTGGACGTATAGTCAATCTGTCAAGGGCTGTATCCGTGTCTGGTTCCGGGCAGCGATCTACGCGATCTGAATGTGGCAAAATCATATCATGTACACATCGGAGCCAATGGAAGCGAAGCAGCGCCTGCCGCCTTCAACTCCAACCTGCATGTGAAGCCATATGTGCAGAGCAGCAATATCTTGACAGCCGGTAAGGACCGAGTAGTCAAAGTTCTGTTATCTAGTCTCTTCTATCCTCAAGGTCAAATGTTTCATGCAAAGCTGGTTTCTTCACCGAATCAGACACCCCGGCCCAGTGCTTGTATATGAAGGGGATCCTCTTGTGACACCGGTAACGCACCGAAAACACACACATGGAACCCCGTCGTATTCATGTTCCATTTTTTGGTGGTATGCAAGCCAATGTCAAAATGTAGTTGCAGGCCCTTGATCCTCCGTGTGCTTGAGGTGAGAAGCCAACCAGTGAGGTCATGGGCGTCAATCGCGAGTGCTCGAACGGCCGTTGATATGACGAGCTCGTCATTTCTCAAGACCGCGCAATGCCCCCCGTCAAAGTCCAACACGATGTCATGCTCAAAAGCCGTTTGTGCTTCAAAATCTTGTCGACCGTGGGGACTGCCAGGCAAACGAGAGAACGCAACGAGACCCAAGTCTAGAGCTGAGGAAGCAGTGCCTCTGCTGGCTTGATGACCTCGTAGGCATGTTTGTCGAACCACGCATCACTCAACAACATGCCGTTAGCATATAACCTGAGCGACCACACTGAGCTCACATAGTGTAGCCAGCACCCTCCCACGAGTACGGTGACCAGTTTGCAAAGCAAGAGTTGCCTACAGGGAAAGCATTTGGTGCTAGACCCTGCGACGAATAACGACTTCTTGCGTAAAAGAGTGCTGTCGCATTGTGTTACTGGCTGACGTTGGTCCCTGCGCTGTTCTCGACTCTCCTAGTCCTTCGTACTGATTTGCGTTGTTCGAGGCAACGTGGGCCGTCAAGGCATTCACACAGATCCAAACTATAACCACAACCACACCCAACCTGCCATCATCCTTTTGTATAAGAGACCCCTATATAGAAGACGGAAAACCTTCAGCGTTCTGCTCCATCCTCACCTGTCGTAAACTCATCGAACATTGCCAGCTCGTCAAAGGCCCGAGCCAGCACGTCCAGCGACGCGGCGCTCGGGTTGACAGACGCCTCGTTGAGGTCAATGACAAAGCCGTTGCCGCCGGCCTGTGCGCCGGGGAGATTGGCGAGCCCCCTCAAATACGGGCCAGACCCGGCGCTAAGCTGGCCCCCGGAGGACCCGTAGGTAACCCTGCTGGTCGTCTCGACCCCGTCAACCTGCCCATCGACCTGTCCGTCGGTAAATTCGGCCGCCGCGGCAGTTGCAGGCATCGCGCCGCCCTGGCTCCGCGCAAAGTGCTCGCGGCGGTGTTGGCGCGACAGTTCCGTCTCGGCCTTGAGCTGGTCCATGATGGCGCGGCCGTCCACGGCGGCCATGAAGCCCTTCAGGATGGCCATGCTCAGGATGCCCTGCACGATGCCCGTGACGATACCGAACTGCGGCGCCAGGGCCCGCAGCGCGTCGACGCACGCCATGAACCACTTGCGGCGGTCCATATCGTCGTCTTCTTCGGACTCCTCCCTCTCGTCGGCCGAGCCTTCGTCGTCGATGACACCCTTCCTGGGCCCCGCCGCGCGCTCGTCTGTGGTACCATCTGGTTGTGCTTGGAGCGACGGGACGGTGCGCTGCAGGGGCAGGCACGCGTTGGCTATGTACAGCAGCGCGTTCTGCCACAGCATCGAGTAGGTGGCGCACGGGTACCTGGACCGGAAGACGAGGATCAGGTGTTTGAGCTGGTTCACCGATGCGTTGCACAGCCCTTCGGGCGTCGGTTCGTCGGTGTCAAAGCCGTCGAGCCGGAAGGGCGTCTCGGGCCGCTGGTACGGGAACGGGCGGAACAGGTCCAACACGGCGGTGTGGAAGTAGATGTGGACTATAGCTGCGTGATGAGGCATGCCGTCGCCGCGTGCCATAGTCACGGGCAGGGAGTCGGCCCACTCGAGCATCCTGCGGTACAGCCCCTGAGCGAAGCTGAAGGAGGCGCGGTTGGTAGGGGCCACGCCATCACCGCTGTCGTAGTAGTCGTGCAGCATCTCGTTGATGAGTGGCGTCAGCCTGCACAGCTCCGTGAAGCTTTGACCCATGTAGCCCGGGAGTTCGAACGGCTCCGACCCGCCGTCAGCTCGAACAATGGTTGTGCCTGGGATCGGCAACCACGACGGTATATCGATGTAAGCGTACTGGTAGTTCATTCCGAGGAGCCTGCCGAGCAAAGAGACACACATTAGCCGACCGGGAAACAGCCCACACTTCGCCACCGCCATGCAAGCCTTTTGGATCGACCTGTCGGGGCCCGCCATATCGACGGGGGGGAAGAGAGAGGTTGATTGGATGCGTCATCCAACGGGAAGAGAAAGGAAGTGAGCAGCAGTAGCAGCAGCCGCAGCATTCTAGATAAAAGTATCAGACTCTCAAGAGAACTTACGTCGCCCTGCAGAAGGTTCCCCATGCTGTATGTGATGCAGCTTTTACAAAGTCGACGTGGTCATCCAGCCAGTTCCTAGCCGAATGCATCTTGCCCACTGCTAGCAGGCCATTCTGGTGGGCCAGCTCGATGCCCTCGACCAGATATCTGAGCGCCAGCTCGTTGCGGCCATGGCATGTCGCCGCGAGGCTGAGCAACTGAGTCGCAGCTATGTTGGGGATTGCGAATTGGTACTGTGGGTTCCCCGTGCTCTCTTCCCTATGTAGTCGCTCCGCCTCGGTGAAGAACGCATAGCTCAAGACGGCCGTCTCGGCTTCGATGTTCGAGTAACCTTGCTGTTTAGAAGATGGCTGATGTTAGCCGGCAGAGCCTGATGGCATCCGGACAAGGGACGAAAGAGACGGAGAACGTGTGTGTGTGTGTTTTTGTGTTTGTGTCGTAGTCTACGTACGCAGGCAAAACAAAGCACGGCGCTGAGAAGCAGGGGACTGCAAAATTCGGTCTTGTGGGCCACAAGATCGCCTAGGAACAGGTCTGCATCAAACAACCCAAGAATTGGATGGTCAACTGTCAAATAGAAGGAGATTAAGCTCGCCGCTAACTGGTTTGAGATGGAAATCTGAGTCCAGTTGCGGATCCTGATGTGTTTGAGCCGCTCGTCACATAGCTCGAGGGGGACGCTCGGTTCAGGAGATGAGGGCCGTCGGAAGCCTGCCTTGGTGGGTGAGGACCGGAGAGACGAGGGTCGTCGTGTAGAGGAGGGTCTGGGTCACATTGTCAGTCACCCGTGAGCAGTGGGACGAGACATACCGGATAGTTAGTCCCGAGGGGGGCTGGCTGTTGGGCCAGGGCCAGGGCCAGCCTTTTTTTTTCCCCCTCTCCCTATTGCCCTAAGTCCTTGGGTCCAGACCCATGGGGTCACGCCGGATAACACCGGGAAACAACCTACTTTCTGGAGCCAGTGGACTCCGATTCATGCTCTTGGTATGGTAGGACCCTGAGGCCCGACACTTCAATCTCGGGAGACTCAGCAGCAGTCACGACGGGGTATAGTATTGGGTGTCGGTGGATCAGCTCGAACTCGAGGCTTGTCCGTGATGGCGCCGGAATGCTTCGCGCCGTAACAACATTCTAAAGAGACCATGGAGAGAGTCAGAGCTCGGCTTGGAGATTAAAAAGAATTCACGGCGTGCGAGGGCCCTGAGCTTACGTCGTTGACTCGAGCCCCTGATCGCAACTGGATGAAGAGGGCCACGGCCTCGTCCTCCGGCAGGGTCTTGAGCCGGTGAAGAATGTCCCCATCGTCGCCGCCGTGGCCAGGGACCTTCCTAGGTAATTCATGCTGCTGCCGCAGCTGTTCCAACTCGGCCCGTTCCTCAAGAGTCATCTCTGTTCGAGGGCTGTAAACACATTCGGTGCCTCGCCGATTGCACGGTGAACATATCGGTTTTTGGCCATCACACTGCAGCAATGCGAAGAGGAGTCAGACATGTTCGGACAGGAGGAGAGTTGCTATGGACGATGGAGTCTTATGCATGGCCAGGGGGGGAGGAGGAAAATGGGGGAAGCCCGCCGAGGGCTGGCTGGCTCGTGAGCAGCAGCAGCAGTAGCAGTGCTGTAGTCGCAGCCACCAGCCAAGGCAGGCCTGTTTCTATTGTTCGAAGCAGCCCCCGTGGGCTGTTCCCCAAAACAACAGGGCGAGTCTCCGGCCACGCTACCGGACCCAACAAGTTCTCTTCGCGCAGCCAGCACGCGGTATACTTTTGTAAGGCTTACTCCCCCCGTCTTTGAACGAACAGGAGGGCAGTGTTCTTTTCATTGGTGACAAGGTGGCAAACAGGCCGGCTGCACGAGAATGATGGAATGTAGAGACAAGTAGTGGCCTGCGGCGGACAAGACGAGCCCATAAGGGCCGCCACGCCGAGTGACCAGACTGCATGGGCTTCGCAACAGTGGTTCTCTTGATGTTGGCTCCCTTCCGGGATCTGTGTACAACCAAATACCGGAACGGGGAGGGGAGCCATCGCATGTTGTCAGGGGCCGCCTCCTCAGAAGGCGTGAAGGCCGGAGCCCGTCCCGCCAATGAAGAGCGAAGAAATAACAGGAAGGCCATACCGCAGACTTTTTGGATCGACAGGCGTCGCACGCGAACCGACCCGCTCGCCTCTGTCTCTTCGGAGGAAGACCTCCTACTCCTCCCAGTTGTAACGGGCTACTTCCTCCCTCTCCAGAGCTGCCTCGCGTGCCCTGTTCCGGGGCGGGCAATATGCGAGGCAGCTTTTTCTTCCCTAACAACCCTGATGATGATGACATCCTTTTCTCGGGACCTTGGGACCTTGGGGCCTGGGGGACTTGACGCGCGCCGCCAACAGCTAGGAGGCCCCGGGAGATCTGGACTGATTCTTGATCCTGGTATGCTTTGCTATCTTTTTGGAATTAACCTAAGGGCCCCAGTCGGCGTCGAAGCCGATTCTCTCTCTCAGTCTCTTTCTCTCCTATCAATCAACTCACACTTCCCGCCCTACTCTGTCCGCGCGCGTGCCGAGTAGTGGCAAGTTGGCAGAAGCAAAAAGCCTATCAGCTATTTATCCCTCTTTTAAGGTTAACGGTGGGTGCAGCTGGTGATAATAGGAGGATATCGGGCGATGGTGGTGAGGGCTGCTGTTACACGCAATGCAAAGCCGAGCTGCCCTTGCGCAGTAACCGCCTCCCAAGCTGAAACTGACGTCCTCTTCGCCCCCTCTCGCCCTCTTGTGTCTTGCTCGAGTACGTAAGCAGACGCCCAGCCAATCATTGCCGTCTCCATCGCAAAACGTCACTTTGACTCGTTCGCCTACACTATCATTGCCGGCGAGCCAAGGCCCCCCCTTATTCCCGCCCACGAGCGGGTGTGCAGCGAGCAGAGGGGGAACTAGACCGTGGCGAATACTGTTACCGCCCTGCGTGGGCCAAAACTCTACAGGTGGCATCACGACTTTTTTCCGGGGAAGAAGGGCCTCGCCCCCTTTATTTTTTCGCCATTCCAATCATGGTCGAGCATCTCGCATTCTGCATTACTGTGAAACCCACCAAGAACTTTCAGCAACCTTACATGGGGTAGTGGGAGAATAAAACCACTGCTCCACCGAGATCAACATGCAAAATCAATTATCGTGGGACATGACAAGGCTGGGATGGCCAGTCGCAACAACAGGTGTTACGTGAGGACCGCTCCCGAGCGAGAAGATCCTGGGACAGATCGCTCGCATGAGAATAAACAACAGTCTTACCGGTCGATTCCCTTTTTCCAGCTCGAGGTTCGCAATAATCCAATATTGAACACGTGGAACTGGACGCCATTCTCGTACAGTTTGCACACCGAGTGCCATCGAAACATCGTCATGCTCGTGTGTAGAGTAGTCCATTGCCGAATTCTACCTACAGACCTGTCTATCTAGAAGTAGCCGCGTCCCCTACTCACTCCGTCCGAGGACCACGAATATTCCTCGCGACTGAGATACAGAACTTTTGGTTGCTGCCGACCATGTCGACGCGTGGAGGGGGAAAAAGAGAACAAAAGACACAAGAGAGATGGAGAGGGAGAAATAAAAGACGAAGCGATGAAGAACACGATGGCCCACGTCAATCGATCTCGCTCCTCGGTTTTGAATCGGTGAATCACCCTTTCCTTTCCCTCTCTCTGACAGAACTCGCCTCTACGGGCAGTATCGTGCTGTATTCCTAGTGACTGATATGACTTCAAAATCCCCTAGATTCGAGAGATGAAGAAAAAACGCTGCGCGAAGAAAGTGTCGTCTGCCATGCCAATTACACTAGCTTTTGTCTTGCCAGTCAACCAACCTACTCCCATAGCGACTCAATTTTGACAGACGATTCGGTCTTCGCAGGCGATAAAATCCAGAAAAAAAAGAAAATTCAATCAACTGTCAACTGCTGTTTTCCCAGCGAGCGCGCGCTCTCTGTCCTCTTGCCCCAATCCGCCTCGCTCCTTTCCAGCAGGGGGGTATCAATGCTACTATGCCGGGCTCCATGTTATAACGCCTCGTTGCCGACAAGCAGCTTCTCCCTAAAAGGAGTAAAGCAAAATAATCCAACGCCACTGCTTCTTGTGCCTCCTCACGTCACATACCCACCCCATCATGTACATCATACCACAAATTGGGTGAAAACCATCCCGGCGGCTTTCAGAGAAGAAAAAAGATTGGGAACCCGTGGTTCTGCTTAAAAAAGAAAACCGAACAAAATAAAAATAAATGAATAAACACTATCTGCCGCCGTTCAGCGCGCGAGGCGAAGGCGTCGACGATGGCAGGCGGCTGCTGCTGAAGCTGCACCTCCCGTGCTCGTGCTCTTGCTGGTACTGATGCTGGTTGAGCACGCCGTTGCCGACCATGCGCGCCTGGTTGGCCAGGTACTGCTGGATCAGGGAGTCGTCGCAGTTGCCGTGCGAGAGCAGCTCATTCTTGAGCAGCAGCACCTCCTCGCGCAGCCCCTTGGCCGTTATGGACAGATGCTGGTGCTGCGAGCTCATGGCCCGCTCCGTCGACTCAAGGTCCGCCACCGCCAACTTGGTCTTTACGCGGCACTTTGTGGCCGCTGCGCCGGAGCCCTCTCCGCGCGTGCGTCTGCCTCGTTGCTAGTTAGAATCTGGCTCTCGGGGGCCGGGCTGTCCGGGATGACAATAATGCTGTTCTCTGGTGATGGTGTGACAGCTGGGGATGCCAAGGCGCCCCCGTTGTAGCCTGCCGTTGCCGTTGAGTCCATCCTGGTCATTTTCCGTGACTCCAGCTTTTGTTGTCTCGCAGACGAAGATTTCTTGCTTTTACTCGAAGATTCCTGTCTCGAGAATTTCGTGCTTGCCCGCGGGTTGTCACCTGGGCTCGCTGCGTGTTCTTGCACGGATTCGAATTGCGCGTCGAGCTGGGCCATCGCGACCGAATTGGCTCTCAATGTCGGTGGGGATGAGTAGCTATTGTTCCTTGAAGAATTTGGCCTAGGACCGCTGCAAGGTGACGACGTGTAGTGGCTGCTCTGGCTCTGACTGGGCGACAATGGTACTTGTCCCATGGGCCGAGGATGCCATTGCAATGGTTCGAAACCACTGATTCCCGGCATTGATTCCACTGTAACATACTGGGCCATGGGACTTGCCATTGCCATAGCGTCACCGCTCATCATAGGTGGATTTGTCCGCTTGTTCTGATCCCACAAGGCCAGGGCCTGTACTCCGTTTCCCTCGCTGCCGATCATTGCTGGCGCGTCACGGGGAAAATGACCCCCAACATCGACCAGAGACCGATCCCAGACATATTGACCGCTGTTGTCGGTCTGGCACAAAGGCGAGAACGCCAGAAGAGACTGGTCCACAGCGCCGCTGAAGCCGAAGAAGGTTGGGTATGTTTGGTAAAAATGGCCATCGGGAGGGTATTCGTAGAGCGGTGTTGTCATTGGCGCATCTTGTGGTGTTGTATGGGCATCGGCTGAAGAAGCTGCGCGCGTGGGAGGCATTCTGTCTACCGCTGATATCGCACCCGGATCCGAGAGATACGCAGACCCGGGGTTGTGCCAGGGATAGTCATCTAGGCGTGACATCGAGCCTTGCAACAACTCGTCCCAATGTCGCTGTGGCTCCGGTTTTCGAGTCTGTTGGCGATTTTCGCCGGAAGGAGGGTGTCACAGCCTGTGGTGTGTATCTGTGTGTCTGTCTCTCTCTCTCTCTCCGTGTGTGTGTGTGGGTGGGTTTGTGGGTATGTGAGGCTCGTGAGGTAGCCTGCCTCCTGTGTGGGCGTGGGCGGTGGTCTCAATGTAAGTGTACTCGTCGTCTTTGTCACTGAACACAACCGCTTGGGCTTGAAAGGTCACCACTATCACCTGCTTGGTCCGCTGGTGGCTTCTGGCCGGAGTATGGTTTTAGCGCAAGATAGGGTTAGAAGCGGTTTGACTCAAGGCTCTTCCCGCTGGAGACTTGTGTCCGGATCCAGTCGAGAAGGCTACTATCTCTGGTGAAGGGACAGTGAGGCCCCAATCTATACGGCTGGCGAGTGGTCAGACGGAGACTATGTCAATGCAGGTCTGAGGAAAGACGAACTATAGGGACGGGCAAGGGCAAGGACTACGAAGCGCAGTGAACAACATCAGCACTCCCACTTGGGCAGGTTATAACGCAGGGCAGATGACGAGGATATATGCCACGCAACGTACCTTGTTGTCTTCCCTGGCCAACTGGGACTGTCCATGGGCTAGCAAACACTAGCCCTACAACCGGACGGTCTTTGAGGACTTAGTCTCTAGGTCACCACTCAGGGCGGCACACTGTGCAATAGGCTAAGGGACCAATATGCAGCGTGGTGTGGTGGTGATGGTGGTAATAGCGGGAATGGTGTTGGTGATGTTGTGATTGCGGTAACAGTGGGATGGGGAATAAAACCGAGGGGCTTCAAACGTCGGCATGGGTTCCGGGCCAGCTGTGCCCGCTCAGATCAAGGGTCAGCCCTTCAGTGTGACCCGCAATCTGCAGCAGACAGGTGATACAGGACTAGGATCGAGAACAGGGCCAGGACCAGGTTCAGAACCGGGCCCGGGGCCAGACCCTGAACCGGAATCAGAACAGAACCAGGACCACAATCGGGAACCGGCGGAAACTAGGCAAGTTGGCAGACTGGCATGCGAGAGAGGGGGGCGATCCCCTTCGGTTTTCCAAAAGCTGCCAAGAGAACGGGCGCCAGCGGGTACCAGGTGCCTGTGCGAGTGGAGGGAGGGCGGAGATTTTGCTGGAGAAGCTGCTAGGCGCACCGACTGAGCTTCCAAGGCGCAGAGGTGGAGCCCCTTGGACCCTGGAGCTGGAGCTTGAACTGGATGGAGGGAGGAGTAGAGGGGAGAGAGGGCCTGGATTCGTGACCAGGGATGCTCGTGGTAGGACCCGTACCGACAAGTGACAGCTGCGCCCTCAAAGTCAATTCGATTGTCGAGGATCCGGATACCACCAAAGGGGAAGCCAAGCTGGATGCTGGTACTTTGGGGCAGTCCAGATGTCTGGCTGTCGTGATATTGATGGACGCGAAGTGATGAATACTTGAGGGACAAATTACGACAGCAAGTGTTTGTTTGTCCTTGTTCCTCCCGAGAACGAGGGTCTTTTGCCTCGTCCCGGCAGCTGATTATTATTATAAGTTCACCGTGGCGGATTCGCGAGGGAGCGCGAGTACGAGCGAGGGCGATACTGCCGGTGGGCCTGGACATGGAGCCAGTCTCAGAAGCCGTCTCTTCTGCAAGCAAGCAGCTCTTGCAGACCGAGACGACCAAAGGCCACGGCCGGAACGTCTCCTATCTCTTGCTCGACCGGTGTGGTGGCAGTTTTTCTTCTTCTCTTCAACCTGGTAACTCACCGACCGATCTAGCCACTACAGCCGCCCAAGGTACGGGTTGCGGGTGCCCTGTGCCTCTGTAGTCCCGGGCAAGTCGATCAGGACATTACTTGGCAGAGGGTTACGCAGTGCCGTTAAGTTGGGCTGCCGATGATTGGCCACCGGAGCGACTCCGGAGGTTAGGGCTGATTGGACGGGCGGACGGGCGGACGGCGAGACAGACGAGGGGGAGGTGGGAATTGAAGTGGAAGCGGAAGGGGGCGTGCCAGAGGCTAGAGACACGGTGCCAGTCCGGTGCCAGTCTCGAGCCGGTGTACTATGTGACTATGCGACTATGCGGCGGCATTTGACACCAGCACGTTCCGGATCCGGATTCTTTTCGTCTTTCACAGGAGCGACTGAACAGGTCATGACATGTAGACAAGACATGCAGACAGGACAGAGTGACCAGGACAGATGGGACCAGGCCAAAGGGACTACGCAAGAGGAACCACGCCAGGAGGCGAACCACGGACCTGCGTAAAATACGTCACAGGGAAACAGTCCGGCGGAGCCAATCAACGCCCGCGGAATGCTCTCCGGAGTCGTGGCCAATGAGAGGGATTAGCTGTGAAAGCCTGATAATTGCGATTTCGTTTCTCCTCAAGTGCTATGGCCAAGTGGCGGTAGACCATCCCGGCAAGCGAGGTATTCTACCACACATGTTTGTCTTGGAAAACCGATGACCATTTGGATGGCGAATTCCAAGATCTCGATGGGCCGAGATGGGCATGCGAGATATCTCAAAGCAACGACAGTCTGTCGATGAATGGGAACCCGGGCAAGAATTAGAGTTTCCCTTGCTACGCGAGGCCGCCCCCAGGGGCGAGCAGAGTGGTCCCTGGACAGACGATAAAATACTGCTCGCTGCCTCCCACAAACAGAAACAAGGACCACGAAACAAGCTCCCGAAAAGAAAGAGAAAAATAAAAGGGGGTCCTTGACCTGGTCGACAGATTTCTGTAGGCTTTCAGACGGACGGGTTTCCTAACATTTTTGCTTTATCCAGGCCGACCGAATTGACCATCTCCAATATTTCTGAGCAATTGCTGTCAGAAAGTTCATGTCCGGGGCAGAGCAGAACCCAAGCGGGTGCCTCTGTGGGTTGGTAATTACTGCTAAAACTAGGCGACGATCTGCCACAGACTCTACCAAGATACGGCACACACGCCACTGCAAACCCTTGATTAACGACTCGACAACGTTACTATACAAAGAAACAAAATCCTTCTCATGCTGTTTTGATGACGGACAAGAAATTTGAAGTTAGTTTTTGAAGAATCAAGGGCGCTGGGAGCAGCAATGTCCATCGTTGTCAAGCCCTTATGGACTGAACGGCCCCTCCGTTCCAAGGTTTGCAGAGCAACTCAGCAGCTTAACCTCTTCCCAGGTTTCGGCCACAGAGGCTCTATGTTGGATCACATCGCTGCTGAACCCTGCGACATGATTTTCCAAAATAAAAAGTGAGACATCATGTCCTGGATGACTTCCATGTGAATTCCGTGTCGATCTTATCTGGTTTACCAAAGTATGTAGCCCTGGAGACTGCAGCAGATGCAGCAGTGCCTTGATCAATGGTCAACAGTCAGCATCATCTGTCCCTCCGTTCCACGCCTGGATCAGGCATCATCCCTCTCACGAATCATCGCCTCTAGCCCTGATCCTTCCGTCGCATCATCAGATCAGGAGATTGCACTTGCTGCATAACGGTAAGAAGCAACTATTCGCGGAGAAGGGCGTGCTAATCTGTATACGCCAGACTTCCAAACGCAGCTGGCGAGAATCCGTGCTTGTTTGGCACTGCGTGTACATCACGACACGCCTGCGCCGTGATTCTTGCCGGCATAACTATGTATTCTGCACTACTTACATTGGAATATGGCCTTGCAGGTTACACATGAATTCACATCAAAAAACAGTCAATTGCCCGTCATGTTAGATCTCTGGCCACTCCGGTTGCACTGAAGCCCCTCATCCGACGACACGGCATTTGCTGCTCTACCTCGCTCATCGCAGGCCGAGCCTCTCGCTTACACTCTCTTGATTTCCCACTCTTGCTCTCTCACACACACACTTTTGTTCTACACATACGAACAAATGAAGACACACACAAACACCCAGCCTCTCTTCCTCCTTGGATAACAAGGTTGTCCGGCTGCTCCCCGCCCATGTTCGAGAACAGGTTCCATTCGTCAACGCTCCCCCTAGCCCCCATAGCCTGCGAAGTGGCAGTCTAGTAGCGCATGGTACTTCTGCAGACGAGGCTAAAAGACAAAAGCCATGCTGCGCATCAGCCAAGATGCGTGCGACAAACATGGGAGTCCGACAGCATGCAGCCATTTTCCCATCACACTCCCAGGGTGGTAACGCCCATGCCACGTCTAACCACGTCCGGAGCAGGACCCCGATGCGGAAATCCCGGTCATACAGCACAGTACCTGCTCATTGAGCCGCTGGTGAGCGGGCCGGGGACTGGGCCCCGTTGTGGAACGGACTTGAGAAGCACCTGGGTCCTGCGCAGCGTCCCCCAACTCTTCTGTCTCGGGCTAAGGATCGCTTAATCCACTGCACCACACCATTCCATGGGTCTTCTGGACGGTGAGCAGCCGCAAGTCAAGGAAAAGAATGACGTGGTCTTCACCCACGGGGGGCGAATTGTTTCTCGCCTCAAGTCAATTTGCTCGATGATCTTCTGGATCTCACCTCTTGGAGATTGTAATGTTCGCGGCAAGCGTGGTTGTCGTAGCTACCGCAGCATGGGGTCGCGGCACGCTGTGCCGCTTGAATCAGAAAATTCAAGATAATGCCACAGCCTTTCAAACATAGATAGGGTTTGGGTTCCGCTCACTAATATGTCTCTAGATGCATTACCAACTCAGTTACGAGCCCTGAGTGCCGGAAATACCTGTATACACGCGTTTGCATGTAAATATATATATGTGTGTGTGTATGTGTATATATACACATGTACATATATGTATATATGTATATATATGCCAACATTCACTTGTGTATATATAAGCACGTACCACTTCGCTTGATGTCCGCCTCGTCCCATGTGTCGCAACGCTATCATCAAGGTTCCCAGCGGCCTTGTTGGCTCGGCTGTTGGTTTTTATTCACATCTTGCCAAAAGGCCCGGACCAATTCATCGCTTTCCGTTCGACCACATCCCCACCAGCTACGAGAGACCCGCATCAAGAAAGGGCAAGACGAGCAAAGCAGAATCTCTTTGTATAGTAGTAAGATAGTATCTTGAGTATATGTTCCAGCACAAACTGGATGTGGATGGCTGACAGGGAACAAATGGAAGGGGAAAAAAACACATAAAAACAAGGAATGCTGGGCCTGTCTCAAGCGGGTCCCAGACATCTCGACAGCCAAACAAATTTACACGTCATACATCGTCACTGAGAAAACATCATGCGTTCGTGATAGAGTTTTGCTAGGATGTTCACTCCTGTCGCGTGGGGGGTGGGTTCCGTCGCGGGCATCGACAAAAGCCGCCGCGCATCTGCCATTGCTGGACAATAGCTGGCTGGCTGGATTGATGGGTCTCTGCACGAGGGGAATCCATTTGTTTGACAAAAAGGCGCCCAGAGTAGCCAGCCAGCCAGCCAGGCTGGATGGATGGATGAACAGGTGGTTGAATGGATGGATGGACTGCCGCCAGCCGTCAACTACTGGGACTCGGACCCCGTCGCAACCAAGCGAGAGAGGTTAGGCATCAAAAACCCAGCCCCGTGGAAGACAAAGCCCACGTCCCCTTTCAGCCCCCCCTCCCCTTCCACCGCCTGCCTGAACAACGAAACAACAACACCCCCTTCAGAGCCGCAGAACCCTATTCCGTTGTCGCGAATGCGGACACCCTACACTGCCCCCTCGAGGGAATCAGCCACGGCCAGCCGTATAATACGGCCGCCTGTTCGGGAGGCATCAATACACAAGGACAGCCTGCCCACCCACAGGACAACAATACAACAAATCACTGTTCAGCGAGTGCCCCCTCCTCCACCTTCCCAGCACCCAGCCGAGCTGGACGGCAAGGAGAGATTTCACGCGGCCATCGCGACTCGAATATAAAGTCACATGCCACGAACAATCAAGGTAGATATATAGATGCATACAATGCCATGATCGTTGAGAGTAGAACGAGATTGTCCACCGTGTCATCAAAATTTCGCGCGTTTCCATCTATGTCTCATCACTGTCTACATGTGAGCAAGCAGCCCAAAACTTCCTAGGTCGACGAGGCCATCAGGCCTGTCTCTGCCCATCCTATCCAATGCACAACGTCCAGCGACCCAGGGGGTGGTCAGCAACGTTGCGCAGCCATGACCGCGCCCCTTCCCTTTCCCATCCCCGGATACGCTCACTCCAGACGCTGCGTATCAAGCTTGTCACTCCCACTCCCTGCCTGTTGCTGGAACGACCATTCGCTTCCCTCCCTATGCGCCCAGGAAGGCAGTCTGTTCGCTCCTACATAGAGCTGCTCGTTCCCGCCCAGAGAACTCCGAGGACTTTGTCTCGTTATGACGGTCCCATACTATTACCATCTGCAGCGGGCTGTCCATCGCAGCCATTCATCCTCTGCCAACTCATCAACGCCACACGGCCCGATTCAATAGCCGACGCCTGCGTGTCACCATCCCGAAGTGTGCCCCAGACCATCCCCATTTGCGTGTCAAGAAAAAGGCAGTCCTACAGGTGCGGCATTCTCCGGATTAGTTAGTCAACGATAGGTGAGACGGAAACATACTCTGGCCGTGCCCAACCCCTCCCCGCGGAGTTCCAGCACTCAACAGGGCAGACCCGCTCCCAGAATCACTTGCTATACACCCTCTGGCCGTCTGACAACCGGCCCTCGCCGGATGACCTTCCTGCCGCAGCACAATCTTCTGCCGACCCACGCTTCTGAGGTCTGGTGATGATGACTTCCTTCCCGGTGTAACAGGGCCTAACCCACAACGACCGTCGCTGCGGCTGTTGGTTCGGACCCACAACCCTCCATTTTCCATCAATCCTGACAAGCATTTGTCCATAAGCCCTGCCTGCCGGCCTTTGCCAAGTTTCTGTTCGCTCTGGCAGCCCGGCACGACACGCCCTTGCCCAGACAGAAGCGTCGATCATGGCAATAGTCGTGACGACAAAATATTTCCCAGGTTGCTTTTTCCTTCCTTGGACGGAGGCTTCTTGACCAACAGGCCCCCATCTTTCCCTCCCCTCCCCCATCCTCCTGCACGATTGCCCCACCGCCCGTGGCGACTTCGACGGCATGCTGAACCCCGGGACGTCGGGCCTTCCGCCTTGCTTCCGACTCCCCTGATCGACGTTCAACGAGGTCGACGAGTACCCACGCGAGTCCCAGATCCCGAATTCCCGACGGCGTGAGACAAAGTTCTGTCCAGGTCGAAGCTGCCTAGAGTTGGATGGGAAGGGTATTTTCGGTCGTGTCCCCACAAAGGCAGAAGGGCCGAACGGTCACCGTCCGATGAGACAGTTGAGGGGTTGAAAAATAGTGGGAAGAAAGAGTCCAAATTCCAGCTCGTGCTGTCCGGTCCATGGCAATAACCACCTCGACAACAAGGACAAGCGTCCCAGTACCGGCTTTGAGGGTCCTCAAGCTCCAAACCAGCGGTCGATCATCGGAACGGGGAATATTAGCAGGCTTAACGACGATGAGAGGGCTTTGATGGACGGGGCAAACAACGACTCCAGCAGTGAAGATTCCGCGGCCCAATAAGACCGCACCAGATGTCTCACAAGCTTGGTCTAACCTGACCCAGCCCCGCCATAAGCCACATTTCATTGCGCGCTGAGTTGATCCCCCCGAGCCCCTGCATGGGTTCAGGCAGAGATACAGATGGTCCTGCTGGGCGGCTACGCCGGGAGCGACACGGGAGCCAAAACGTGGCGCCGTGCGCAACGTCTTCACATCGCCTTGAAGCAGGAAGAGCGGTTCATGGTTCCATCTTGGATCCGTACCTGCTGTCCGCGAGATAGGCAGGAAGGCGGAGAAGAGTCTTAACTCCGGTGAGGTGGTTGGCAGCTTGCCCATCGTCGGTAGTTGGAGTGTTGAGCAGGCATGGTTGGGTGTACACGACCATTCTGCCTTAGCCTCTCTTCGTGGTATTCACCACAACTGGAATGTGTTTGCGACCTCTTTGATATTGGCAAGCAAGCTGACAGCCTGACGTCAGGCTCTTTGTAGCCGTGGACTTTCTCTCGACAGTCCCTCGCACGGCATCTACCGTGTCTAGCTGCCACAAAAGCCTTTTCGACCTCGGAGACTGATATAAACGAAATCAAACCTTCGAATACCATAGACAGAAAAGGATTATGCCACTCGGCATGATTCACATCCCCTAGACCAACCCGAATGATGCGAGTCGATCCAATTTCGAGTTACAAGATGGCAAGAAAGGTGCGAGAAGAGACTGCGATGATAGAAAGAGCTCGGATTCTTTACGTGGGACATTCACAAGACATAAACGAAAGAGGAGGAAATACACACGTGGAGGGTGACAGAAGAAGACTGTGTTGCGTACAAACACTCTATTTGAATATGTTGCCTGGTTCGGAGGGAAAGACAACCAGGTGCAGGAGCCGACGGGAGTAACAAGACTACTCCCTGGACAGGGCGAGACTTTCCCGTAGTCGACTCTGCCGGCCGTCAGTCAACTATGGCTAAACTGCGGCAGAAGAGAACCGTAGGGCACTCAGCTGCCTCGATAACGAGGCCGTGCCGCTTTTGGCACCCGGGCTTCTGATAGCCCATCAGGACCAGGTCGAGGCTGGCCCTGTTCCCACTTGTCCCCGAGACCTCGTTCGGCACCTCTTAACCATGCGCCAGTGCCTGGGTTAGAGGTTGGAGGTTGGAGGGTGGTTCCAGCATGCATGGACACTACTTCGCCCTCCCTTGACCTCCAGGCTACAGCCAGTATGATCGAATCTGGGACGACGTAAGCAGAGTGTTCAAAGGCCACCAGTGGCGAAGCATTGGGTTGCCTACCTGGCTAGACGACTCGAACACACCACGAAACGTGGGATAGGTGGACGAGTGGACGGATGGGTTGTGATGATGGACACCCAACCGTCCTACCATGTCTCGTCACCGCCAGCCATCCAGGTCATCTTGGACTCCCTCCTGTCGGCAGTGGCCTTGGAGTCGAGGCGTTGGAGACGGGCTTTGGCGATGGCGCAGGCTTCGCAGTGGTGTGTCTTGTTTGCCTTGCCCTTGCGCGGGCTGGCAGCGTCCATCTGCCCGCAGTACTTGTGGGGACGAGTAGCTGTCCAGTTGGCTGGTGGCTGATCTGAGGAGTGGGTCGGCTTGACCTTTGTCTTCTTACCCATGGTGGCGTTGATGACTTGCTGAACAAGTTAAGACGATATATAGGTAGGTGTAGGCTGAAAAGCGTAGAGAGAAGGGGGTCTAGAAATGGATGTAGGCGAGTGGATGGGCGGGAGACTAGAGTGTTGTGGTGAAAGAAGATCTGAGTGCGTCGCCACCGTAGTGAGAAAGAAGATGGAGGTTGAAATAAGCACCGCTGCCAGGCTGCTGCACAAAGGGACGTAGATGCTTCTTCTACCCCGTCCCGAGCCTCTCGGGAGTCTCCTCTTCAGCCCCTAGTCGAGGACCCTGATCTGCAGGTGGCGAATTGACAAATACGATGACTCGGATTTTAGCACAAAGGCATATTCCGCCGGAAGAATGCTCCGTGATACCGTCTCTGAATCTGTGGTGTGTCTCTGTCGGCGGTCAGGATGGAGATGGCAAATGGTAGAAATGCCCCGACTTGGGGTGCTTACTGCGTAGTATGTGCAGTGTAACGGAGTCCAGAACCCTTGCCAAAGTCAGCCCAGTCAGCCCTACGTCATACTCGACTATCTGAGTGCCCAGGTGCCTAAATAGATAACCTATTGTTCCCAGCCCTGTGCCCTGTTTGGTTGGCGGTTTGGGTCATCCCTGGTGGGGAAAAAGCCGTGCACGAGCCAACTACCAGCAGTGCCTTATCTTATCAGAGCCAACGGTTTTTTTATCTCATCAGTGCCCTTGCCCACCTGAGTACCAAAGTACCTGCCCTCCTAGTCCAGGCGGGTAGGTACAAGCAGAGCTCTGAGCTTGCACCCGCGTTTGGCTTCGACTGCAACGCGTGTGATGATAGTCACAACTTTCCTCTTCACCTTCACAGTCACCTCCACTTTCGCCGCCGTCATTATCACCACCTGTCACCCCACCCCTATAGCCCTCACCGTCGCCCTCACCACCTCCCAACTACTTTGCCCCCCCCCCCCCAATGGCCCGCCCTCCTGTTCGTGAGCTGAGCAGCTACCTGCTCGCCGGCCAGCTTCACCACCACGGCTGTCTGCATCTCCGCCTCCGTCCTCGTCGTCCGCCACGCCTCCACCCAAATGTCCTATCTGCAGGTCAAGCCACTCCTGTCGCAGCCAGGCGACCATTCTCCCGGTCGGCCCTTGACCTGCACTCCCAGACCAACTCATCTTCCGCAACAGCCTCGCAACATGAGCCCGAACCTGGGTCTGAGTCTGGGTCTGCCACTGGTCCTCCCCCTCCCCACAGCGCTGTTCCCCTCCGCAAGAAGCTCAAGAGCATGGACAAGGCCCTCAAGGCCTCTGGGAACAAGAAGACCCCCAACGCCTTCCGCCAGAGCGTCCAAGGCTGGGAGCTCACCGTCGGCATCGAGATCCACGCCCAGCTCAACACCCCCCACAAGCTTTTCTCGCCCGCCAGCCCGCCACTGCCTTCTGATGAGCCCAACTCTCGTGTTGCTCTCTTCGACCTCGCCATGCCCGGGTCCCAACCACTCTTCCAGGCCGAAGCCCTCGTTCCCGCCCTGCGAGCCGCCCTCTCCCTGAACTGCGACATACAAGCCGTCAGCAGGTGGGATCGCAAGCACTACTTCTGGTGGGACCAGCCCAGCGGCTACCAGATCACCCAGTACTACGAGCCATTCGCAAAAGACGGGCACATTACACTCTACCAGAGGGACGGAATTGCCACAGAGGACGGCGAGCAGGTGCGCGTAGGAATCAGGCAGGTCCAGATGGAGCAGGATACGGCCAAGACCATCGCCCGTCCGGATGGTGTCCAGTGGGTTGATTTCAACCGAGTCGGTGTGCCACTGATCGAGGTCATCACCGACCCCGATATCCACCACCCAAAGACGGCTGCTGCCCTGGTCAGGAAGGTCCAGATGTATCTCAACGCAGTCGACGCCTGTGTCAGCGGCATGGAGTCCGGTGGCCTCAGAGCCGATGTCAACGTCAGCGTCAGGCGGAAGGATCACCCCTTGAACGACAGCATGCCTTTGGGCCAGAGGACCGAGATCAAGAACTTGAGCAGCTTCAAGGCCGTCGAGGATGCAATCATTGCCGAGCGGGATCGCCAGATCTCCGTGCTCATGGACGGTGGCGTCATTGCCGGCGAGACTCGTGGCTGGTCCATTGGCGGCACTGAGACAACGCGCCTCCGTGGGAAAGAGGGCGAGGTCGACTACCGCTATATGCCGGACCCAGACCTGGCACCGGTGACTATCAGTGAACAAGTCATAAACCACCTCGGTGAGAATCTGGGCATGCTGCCTGATGCCGAGATTGACGACCTTGTCAGCCAGTACGGCCTCAAGACGAAAGACGCGTTGGCACTGGTACAGCTGGACGATGGTCGCCGGCTTGAGTACTTCTATAATGTTATCCAACGCCTGCAGGAACGACTCGGTGATCAATGGCACCCGGACTGCGCCGTTGTGGCCGGCAACTGGGTTCTCCATGAGCTTGGCCGCCTCACCTCGGAGCGTAACGCCTCGGCAGACGGCACGGTCCAGACCCTTGACATGTCAACAGACGGCGAATGCGCCCGTGTCCCAGCAAAGCACCTCGCCGACATCCTGTACTTCCTCCACACTATGCGTATCTCCGCGCGCGTCGCCAAGGAGCTCCTCTTTGCCGTCTACCGTGGTGACCTCAGCGGCGCTTCAACCGGCAGCTACGCCAGCGTCGAAGAGGCCATCCAGAAGGAGAACCTCTGGTTCAACTCGCTGTCTCGGGAGGAGTACCACGACCTGGCCGTCGAGACGGTCAGTCAGAACAAAAATATGCTCAAGAATTTCGTTCTCCACTATTCAAAGGGCCGCGAATACCCCACGGGCCAGCTGATGTTCTTCGTCGGAAAGATGATGCGCACCGGACCCGCGGAGCGGATGGATCCCCAGGTTGCCCGGGAGGTGTTGGAGCAGGTGGTGGAGAGGGTGTGCAAGGAGACACCGGAGAGTCTCCAATGATGGATTCGACCTTGATCTACTGGTCAATTACGAGCATTTCCGTCCTATCGACATTGAACCGCGATGACGATGAACTGCCGTGACACGACAGTTCTCTCCCTTCGCAATCTATCTTGCAAATCTTGTGGGTCTTGTCCAAACGTCTCTTCCGCGTACCTTGAACGCTGTTTTCATAGGGCCGACCTACTCTCCTGGCCCACCACCACGTACATAGAAAGGACATGGCCTCAGGATTGACAGCTATACCCCAAGCCACTTGTTTGCATGCTCTTCCCATCGTATTTACTGAGGCTCGTTCCTATCTGCCCCGGCCACGCAGACATATTGACGATTGGCACCATAGATACAACTTCGTGTCTCCAGCCAGGCAATGGCTCGCGTTCTAGCTGTAATCGTCAATGCGGCCGGCGCCGTCATTTTTTACAGCAAGTGGCAGGTAAAATACCGCACACCCAATCTACGAGCAGGCAGGCCCGTACAGCGCATGGGCACGGCACGATAACACACAGGCGCGTGTGGGTCTCGGTTGATGGTAGCGCGCTAGGATGAGCAGGCTGCGCTTCCGCAGCCTGGCCGCGGATCGTGCCATCCCGTGGCCGATCCGGCTACCAGCAGCAGGCCAGGCCAGCCCGGGATGGCGGGTCGACCACACTCGCATGGTATTCCACTCCAGCCTTGCCTTGCCTAGCCTTGCGTCCCTCGGCCATCACTGTCGTGGGGGCTGTGGAGCTGCTCTGCAGTGTAAATAAACTTGCTGTGCTGTAGGCTCATTCGGCCATGGCCTGTAACTGGCATCCTCCCTGGACATACGGAATGGCTTCTTGGCTTTGGACGAAGCTAACAAGGGTGTCAGTCACGTTAGCATCAAAAAGGGCAAGAGGAGCTGAGTTCTGTTGGGATTCGAATCTGCTGACCAGCAAAAGGAGTATCACATTACGCACACGACTTTCACGACCATGACCTTCTCCAGTCAATTACCGTGGGAACATGGATAAAGGGTGGATAGCGGACCCTTGAACCTAGGCAATCTATGTTGCTTCGACTGCGCCATTACCACGCGGCAAAGGCCTGATCTTGACCAGTCTTATTGCGAATGGATGGTTTTAGCAAACTACGGAAAACTATTCTTCCCATCTCGACTCATCAAGCGTTCAGGCGGCTGTCGACGTTTCGGTGCCATCCTTGTGCGATGAGAGTCGAGTCTGCAAGATTTCGAGACTCCGGGCATATGCACGACACGTCTCGTCAAGAGACTGGTCTGTGCAATTGTCTGTACAATGGTCCGCCCTCTGCCCCAGCGATTCAGGTCGTCCATTCCCTAGCTACGGGAATATTCCATACCCGCCGGCCCTCAAGGGCGTAGGTCTCAGAGCTTCTCCTAGCCTCAGTCACATCCGATCCACTAGTGACCTTGCTTGCTACGCCCACGGGCAAGACCACATCGATTCCGTTGTCGAGCCACAAAGGTTGCCACTTCAATCCTGTGCCGCCCTTCTCCCTCTGGCTGGTGCCCCTGATGGTGCACTTGACCTCGATGCCAGCTTCATTTGTCTTTTCCTTGCTAAAGCCGATACTCACGGTGTACTCCAGAGTGAGGGTGCAACGCTGGACGTCTGCAATATGTGAGGCACTGATGCCGTCGTCTTCGTGCCAGGTGGTTTCGAAGGCTACCTTGCGCGGGGTACTGAAGCCAAATTGATCCTCCTCGGCGCCGTCGCTGTTTGGTGACCCAACAAGGGGAGGATAAATTTCCACTCCACGCCAGTCATCTTTGTCCTCGTGAGGGAACTCGGGATCTTCATAGGGAGACGATGTCGTGTGGCGGTTCTTGCCAACAGGTATAGCGCTACCAACCCGTGCCAATACCGGAATGTGGTTTGGAGCCGGCCGCCCGTCTTGACTTCCGTTGATATCCAAAGCAGCAACGATGCGTTGCCACCCGCCAGAAGGCAGGAATCGACCCCCTTCCTGAGCCTTGGTGTTGAAAAATCCGAACCTGGTCGTGGGTGTTGCGTCCTGGTTTGAGAATCGGACAACGTCGCCTTTCACGTCGTGACCAGAGTCGTTGGAAGACGGCAGATATACCCGTACATGTTCTTGTGCGGGTTCAAAGACCCCAGCAACTAATAGGGCGTCCCCAAGCCAGTACTGAGTTTCGCCGTCCTTGACCTCCTTTGTCCAGACGGTGTCATCGCTCTCGTAGCCCCATCCAGTCCATCGCTGCGGCGGCACGGCCGTAAGGTGACTCTTGATGCTCAACGAGTACATATACGGCAGCAGCTCATATCTCCGCTTGATGGCTCTGCGGATCAGCTCCGTCGACTCGGGGTACTGCCACGGCTCGATCACCTCGCCGACGAGGTTGTCCTCGGGCGACGTCTTGTAGCAGTTGATGGCAAATCTGGGCGAGTACACGCCCATCTGCACCCACCGCACGAGGTGCTCCGGCGTGGGCTGCGGGCCCTCGAAGCCGCCGATGTCGTGGCCGTAGCACTGGATGAGCGAGAAGCCCGCGTTGAGCGCCAGCGCGTTGCTGCCCCTCATGCCCTCCCAGCTGGTCACGTTGTCGCCGCTCCAGCTGGCACAGGCATACTTCATTGTGCCCACCGTTGCGCTCCGCGTCAACACCATCGGCCGCACGTCCGGCTCGGCGTCCACGCACGCTTGCCATGAGCTCTTTCCCATCAGCTCTGTGTTCGCCGCGCGGCCCCAGAGGCCGATGCGGTTGTCACCATTAGCCGGGGCATTGGTGTGAATGGTCTCTATGTCTTTGGGCAAGTCCAATGCGCATTCCCAGGTGTCGTTGGGGGTGTTGTACTCGTTGTTGTCGTTCCACATAGCATCGATCCCAACCTCCTTCAGGCTCTTGCACCCGTCGTACCACCACTGGTATCCGGCCTTGCTGGTGAAGTCGACGTGGCTGCCCTCGCCGCTCTCGCCACCGCCCGCGCTCCACAGTCGTGCCACCGCCGTCTTGCCGGTCAGGGGGTCCTTGAAGAACGCACCTGCCTCTGACAGCTTTTGGTAGTCCGGGTGGTTCGCCAGTACGTACGGCTTGATATTCGCCAAGATCCTGACACCCCTTTCGTGGCATCTCCTGGTGAAATCCCTGGGGTCCGGGAACCGGTGGCGGTTCCACGTGAAGACGTTCCTCGTCTTGGGCGGCGTCTCGGAGACGGTATACCCGGAGCTCATCTGGTGCGCCGAGACGGGTATGTCCATGTCCTTGCACTTATCCAGGAAATTCACAATATTATCCACCGCCCGCACCGGCTCGTCCACCATGCTGTACATCATCCCGCCCGACACATACCCAAGGTAATACCGCGGCACGAGCAACGGGAACCCAACCAGCTCCGCGTACGCCCGCACCACCTCCGCCACGCTCCCGCCCACAATCACGTACTCCTCCAGCCCGCCAAAGGCCTGCCGGTACACCTTGAAATGGCCCCACAGCCCATCGATTTCGCTGCCCACGGCCCAAGCCCCGCGCGCATGCGACGTTGACAACACGCCCACCGCGCCGCCGCCCGCACCGGGGAGGACGTTGATCAGCAGCGGCACGTGCTTGTACAGCGGGTCGGTGCGGTGCGCGTCGTAGCCGAAAGTGTCCGACGCCGTGATCGCGAACCCGCGGCCCGACAGGTCCATCGGCGCCGCCTTCTCGCCTAGTCCCACGTGCAGTGTGCCCTTCCTGTAGGCGCTGTAGTGTGCCACGCCGCTGCCGTCGAGCGCGTACGACCGCAGCGGGAGGTCCTGGTGGATTGTGTGGTCTCCTAGGCGGATCGTCACCACCGGCGTGTGGGTGTAGTCCACTGTCGCGGTGGTGCTGGCCTGGGCGTTGTGCAGGGTTATCTGCTTGGCTCCGGGTACATCACTGGTCTGAGTGGCGCTGCTGTTGTTTCCGACGCCCGGAAGGCGAACGCTTGGGAAGGGCGGCAGCGGGTGGTCCTCTGAGGTGAAAGTTGTGCGGAAGACGTTGGGCCGGATGGCTTCGAAGGTGAAGTCACATGGCTTGGTCAGGTTGCCGTCAGAGCGAAGGTGTACTGCATTGTGGTTGTTGCCCTTGGCTGATGGTGGTGTTACGAAGGCGTACCCTTTGGGCACTCGTTCCTCCTGGTGTAGCATGGTGAAGGACAATAGATAATAGTCTTAGGCACCTCTCCTTATTGTACAGGAGTGAGTGTATATAAATGTTCTTGATCCGTGTGCCCAGTGCCCAAAGCCTGGAAGTCGGTTTGTTGTTCGACCAAAAGGGCTGCTCTCTCACATCCAAGTTACAGAATTCCCTGCCTTTTATTGTTCCCTCTTTCCCAATTTCGTTGGAGATCGTGAGGGGTCGCCCCGATTCCACTCCCCAAAAGAGTCGTCCTGTCCTGCGGGACCGGCGCGCGGCGTGCGGAGATGCGGCATCGTGACTGGGCTGGCCCCGGCCCTGCGCCCACTGCCAAGTCAGCGGTTCTTTTCCTGGTCCGCTGAGGCCTTGCTTGACGCGAGTTGTCAGGGAAAGCCGCTATCAGAGTGCAAATGGAGAGACACTATCTCAACTCCGTTAAGGATGGATGCTAGACTGTTGAAGATCTTTCTCATATATGTTGCTCTGATCTGTATGTGGTTGCATAAGGCGCTATCCTCTCTTCATCCTCAAGAGAGCAAGGAGACACCACAGGTCGATGCCCGGTGTTGTCCCGACTCGGCCTAAAAGCGACCGAGTGATGACTCGGCGCGGCGGCGACCCCAAACACAAATGACCGTTGTGTCGTGGCGTCTGATATTCATCCTGGTCAAGAAATCGTTCTCCGCTCGTCAATTGAAACTTACGTGGGTTACAACTTTTGTGCGTGCGCATAGGCTTTTAGACGGAATGGGTGCCGGTACTAGACAGCAGACAAATCGGGTCATGAACCACGAGCGTCCATAGAACATGTTGTCAATCAAGGCGCCCTATGAAAAAAAGCATAGTGCATGATGATGGCCAGGTACGGCAATTAGTGGTCTTATGTTTTGAGATATCTTGACGGCCGAAGGCAATTTGTTGTTTTCCTTCTAAAACCAGATGCAAAAATATTGCGTGACCACGATTTGATGAAGTTAAGTTCATGCTGATTCTTTCTCTGATTTGAAAGTTGGTTCTTGTGGATGTAGCCCCCTCAACCAGTGGCCTATGATAAATTGCTATGTAGCAGAAAGAGATCAAGTTGTATAAGTGTCAAAAGAAGGGGACGAAACTCCTATGTTAGAACCATATGAGTTTTGTGCGCAAAGAGCTCCCTATCTCGTTACTACCTTTTTTCGCTGCTGTCCTAGCACTTGCAGTAGACTGAATCTCGGCGCTTTTAACTATTCACGACCTCGGATAAAGACTGTTGCAAATACTTACGAATACCTCCACCAAACAAGGCGGAGAGACATGAACGCGGGTAAAATCAGCCCATCTAGGTGCTCGCATCCAGATCATGAAGTTGACTCTGCACAGCTGGTTGAACCAGGACTGCTTGACCATCCTCAAGAATGCTTCGGCGGTTAAGACCAAATGATAATCATAAAGTGTCATCAATGACTTTTACTTGCCTGACAGAGAAATCCCCACCATATATTTCCAGTGGGACTTCATCTTGATGGGATGTGCACCACCAATGGCAGGCTGGAGAAACAGTGGCGAGGACTGGTTCTGAGGCCTGCCCTAAGGTGGAAGGGCCACACCAAAGACCGCCAGGAAATAAAGAGGGTATGATTATGGTTGATAGATACAGATTTAGGAGTAGAAGAGTGAAACCCACTGGACCGAGACATTCTCTCTGAAGCTTCAACATCAATCTCATATTGCTCTACTAGTACGAGGTACAGCAGGGGATCGCCCCTGCCAAACGATCCGCGACTGTCTTCGTGTCCGCTTTCCCGGTCGTCAATATCGAGATAGAAGGTGCCATCGGCAATCTCTTGCAGGACAATATTTCAAGTCCTAATATCCAGTCGGAATGGTGAGACAGGCAGGCTTTTCGACTTCAAAAAACCTCCCAAAATACCATCGTCTTCCGGTATCATAGCTTGCTGCCGAGCTCATAATACGCGCATCAATATTGAAACATTAAAAGGCATTCTAGGGCAAAGAATACACATTCGATCATTCCCCCAAAACATCTTCGAAGCCAACATCTGGTCACATCACGTGTATCAGCTGTCCCGGGTCGCCATACCTCACCGACATAGGCAGTCATCACGATGGACGAAAATGACGAACAAGATGCATGGGACGAAGCATTCATTGCAGCTCAAAGAGCTGCCGGCCAGTTGGGGCCAACCCTTAACGTTAGGCGAGCTTCCGCATCAGGTGCCAACCTCAGCGGACAAACAGTTCGTAGCACCATCCAGCCCTTGACTGCAGAAACAATGGGCATCGCAACTGACTGACTGCCAATGATCCACCAGCCGCCAATAGGTCAAGGGCAACATTTCTCCACACCGTCGCGAAGACCATTTTCCAGTCTACCGCCGCCGCATGTTCTCGTTTATCCGGGAGCGCACAATGTTCTAGGACCGCAGGCACCGCCATCGACGCCCCAGGTATCACGTCCTGAACCTCCACCACTCGAGCGATCTTCTGTCCAGCCCTTGTCGGCATATGAACGCATGGATTCTGCGGGGGTTGCAATTCCTTTTTTGGTGCGACTCCGCCGCCATCTCGCGAGGGAACCAAGCCCACCGCCATCTCCACGCCTCCACGCAGAGTCCCAACGTCAGGTGGCAAGACATGGACTCGCTCCGAGGCCCCGACGTTTGGTGACAAGGCTTGCATCCATTACGGGAGTCCCTGTGCCTGAATCTGAGCTCGAAACCGCCCGGACAGAAGCCATTGAAACGACTCGGAACATGCTGGTAGAGCTCGGTCCTCGGGATCCTCGACATGAGCGCAATGAGCGAATGTGGGCGCAACTCCAGTTTGAGCTCGTCCGAATCGAAACAGGACTGTATTCGGGGCTTAGTGATGATGTCTTGCAGTGGATACATGAGGTGGTTCAACGTTGGCTGATCCGCCGAACGTGGGCGTGGGGAATCTGACCTTGCAGCGACCTGGAGATCCAGGAATGTAAAGCATCCGGATCAAATAGCGTGTTTACTGAACATGAAATTGTTTCACAAAAAGCCTTCGATGCTGAATACATTGTTATCCGTGTCATTCCCAAAGTAGCCGATTTCGAGCATGTATACATCTGTGAAGTATGACGTGACTGGCCGGTGGATGCACGAGGGACCATGGAAAACAAAGTTGATACTGCTTGACGTTCATCACGTTTCAATCGAAGTGTACCAAAAGCGGGATGGTATCTGGCGAGAACAATTTCTTGGGAGCTCCGGAAATGGATCGTAAACACGACATATATGCGAGCAGCAAAACTCATTGGGATAAGTGCTGTAAAAATCTAATCCACCGGACCGCAATATCATGCAGTCTCGCGAAGGGGGCATTGATGATGCCGGTAAGAACCATTCCATGCCGAGGCGGTCGACCTAATTGGTGCTGCTGCTGTCTTGTGCTGCTTGGTGGGAGGAATGCTGCCGCTGTGCGCAAGGACCACACAGCAACCTTGGCTGTGGATTGGAAATACGCCGCTGGGTTTTGTCCCGCTCATATTCTCTTCTCTTTGCAGACTTGTCCTGAGATATGGACAAGAGGCCGAGGACCATGTTTCCATCCCTGGAATGACTAGTGGCACCTTTTTGAATCCAGGAAGCCTTATGGGGCTCAAACCATGCTCAGAGGGCATGAGTGCATCCATTTTCCTCTGTTCTAGTCGCCTCCACAGGATTGAACGGAACGGCGACTGAGTGGGGGGCCATATGAGATATCAGTGAAGATCACTTGGTAGATACGAGTCCTCATCCATGAAAGATGGACCAGATGTGGCCGGCCGTTCATAAATCCTCGTATGGGAGGCTATCCTGGACCTTATTTATTGCTTTCGAAGGCACATCGACGGATTATGTGCAAGTCATCGCGTATTCTTCCTCGGCCATTCAAGCCATTCTTGGAATCGCTGCGTAGTCCTAAGACGCCTTTCCACCTCGTCGAACAGCTGTTTCGACCAGCCCTGGAGGAACCAATACCGCCTGTCTGTGGTTGCTAGGAACACAGAGAAGTAGGCCAGGAGGAGCAGGGCATGATGCCTGTATTGTCGAATGTCTTGGACCACAGATTGAGGAATCATATATGCCCAGAGTATCACGCATCCGATCTCGATGTCAGGCCCGTGATTTGCAATTTGCCGTGATGTAGTTTCGAGCAAGGAGGCGGCTTTGACGTAGTCCTCTTGGTGGGGTAGTACTGCTTCGTTCTCATAAAAGGAGCGCAGCGAGGACAGCACGGAAAATGTGTCAGGAGGAAGCGGGGAATGCTCAAGAGCATGTTCGCTGCTATATACAAATAGTCAGTCCCGACTTTGTTCTTTGTTCGAGGGTGGTGGCCTCATGGGTAATGAGCTAAAGGCTGGGAACGAACCACTCCCATGATGGATCTCCCCCCTCCGGCCCGAGTATGGCCGAGACAAGGGGAGCCAGATTTGTCCGTACGAGCCTGGGGGTGAACTCCTCCAACGTTGTTCTTATGCCTCGTACAACGGAGAAAAACTCCCAGGTGCTCGTAATAGGCGCTGCAATGCATCCATTTTCAGACCGGGCTGCCAGGGAGCATACATGAACGATGACAATGGAAGCGAAGCATAGCATGGCTCTCCAGTTGTCGTCCCCAATATTTGACAAGTGGGCTCTGAAAGTCTCTAGGCCTAGTGTGTGATGGGAGGCGCCTAGAGTAAGATACTCCTGTCTTTTCGCTGGGAAAAGGTACGACTTGTGGAGAGCAGCCAATGCAAGAAGGCCATGCATGACGAAGGGGTGGCGGTAACCCTCCTGCGGAAATACAACCCGCCATATATAGCGCAAGTCTTCGCGCTGTGCCATGCTAATACTGGTAGAAACACAGTAGTGATGCATTAATTCGAGATCTCGCATCGACGAATCGGCCACCCGAGGTGAGCCAGGGCTGGATCCGCCGCCTTCTTGTGGAGCATGATCGGCGGCTGGTGGGACAGACCCTGAAGGAGCTGTGGATGATAGAAGATCGGACCAAGCTGTCGGGTCTCGAGGCGAGTTGACAGCGTGGGTAGATGCAGGCGTACGCACGGAGTCGGAATCGGGCCCGGGCTGAGGAGGTGCGGCGGACCGCGGACGGATCGGGGCGACGAAGCTGCAGGAGATTCCATACCGTGTGCAATTCCAACATGCGGGGTGTACTTCGTCGCACTACGCAACATATACATGTGAGACGAGCATGTTCCAGGTCGTGGAGGTTGGGCGAGGGGGGGGGTGTCTGGGACCGGGTTCGCTTTGTACCTTGATCTTTCTTCTCTTACATTCCGCGCACCCAAATCGGGACTTCTTATGAGCGCGACGTGTATGCATCACGAGCCAATGGTATGAGTGTTGGATAAAGTTGATCAGCCACAAGGTAAATCGTAAGTCGTAAAGAATACGCGGGTTTATGAGTGTGTGTCTGTGTACGGGGTCCGAGATGCGAAATCCGAGATACGGGATACGAGATACGAGGGCGCGTATCTATGGGCTTGGCAGCTCTCTGCTATTGGATAGATGTCACATTGAACTAGGGCCGAGGCTGTGTTTGCGAAATGCAGGCCGCGTAATCTTACTAAACGATGCTGACTTCGCCCGATGCACACAGCTGAGGACATGCATACTAGAGCTCAACCTTGGCAGAAGGCAGCAGCGATACGTCGAAGTAAAGTGAGCTATTATCAATTGTGAAGAGTAGGTGGCTTTCGAAGTCACCAATGAGTTTACCCGTATCATCGGGCCCGGAACCTACGGAGCTTCCTTTGTTGTATCGCCCGGGCGTTAGTACGTAGACTACGTGGCTACGTCTTCCGTATCGAAATATCGACAGTTGACTGGTCTTGGCTCTTTTGCTAAGAACTTTCTAAGGCTAGCTAGCTTTACTCAGGTATGGATATCTACGACAGTAAGATCTTTTGTCAACAAAATTGATCATAGCTCCATTCTTTTTTTTTTACGTAGGTCTACTGCTGTACACACTTGCTAAATTATACCCGAAATAAAGCAGATTGTAGTGATATTTAATATGCGGCTCAGGCTCATGTACCTAGGTAGTGAGAACATCATCAACGAGCACTTTCTGGTAGACAGCACTCTGAGGCAGCACTGAGATAAGTCCGTCTTATGGCTCCGTTAAATACGAATGCCGACGAGTTCAAGTCCATTCTTCCCAGGGCTTTGACCACGAAGTAACAAGCCAAGCTCTGACGGGTGGAACCAATTCATCCAGATCAACACGACCACCATCAGTTGGGCATCAAAGACGTAAAGGTACACCTCGGACCTCATCAGCACGCTGTCGTTGCCCATGAGATACTCGACGACCCGAAAGATGCTGCGGATCAGGATCAGAGAGCTCGTGACGTACAATGTCAAGAGATAATGCCTCCAGCGCACGGCAGGGTCCGAAGCCGTGGCTGTAGGTACGAGAGACATTCGCCTGTGGAAAATGCCTGCTACAACCACGAAAAACCCAAAGAAAGCGAGCTGAACGAAGAGGCCGACTACGATAATGTCCTCCCCTACATCGAGCAAGCTTTCGCCGACAGCCATCATACCTCCACCTGAAATGTCTTGAATTTAGTCGAGCTGAATCTTGGATATGAGGTGACGGACAGAGGTCTGCATGCTTACCTGATGCTTGAAGAAGCAGTGAAAGCACGTCACCGGTCACAAATATCTTGGTGATCCAGCGTCTCTTGATCAAGGAGTGCGACTCCCCGTCGGTGAGCAAAATGATTCTTCCGAGTATCATATAGATCGAGGCAGCCATAAAGGCAGGTGCAATAAGGATCAGAAGGTTTTGCACAATGTAAGTCCCGAGGGTCCAGCAGCCAGGTTTCTCCGTTGCATTGATGGAACGGGCGATATATCCAACGCATTCGCCTGCATCCGAAGCGATCTGTTAGTGTAATCCGGGAAAGAAAATGAATGGACTGCTTGTCCCTGTTCCACAACTTACAAAAGCCCCCGACTACCAGCGCGATGAGGTACCAGGTTCGCGTCTTGCACATCTGGAAGACGTGCAAGGTTACTGTGATGCCAAACAGAACGCAGAAAATTATGGCACCCGCTAACGACGGCTCGTAACGATACATAGACCAGAATGCATCTTTGTAGTTGGGGATGCAGTCCGGCATCTTGTGGTCTAAAAATAGAGAGCCGTAATAGAAACGGACAGAAATTTGGGCGACAGCAGTGATTTGGGAAAGAAGATGAAACACAGCTTGCACGAAACGACAAATTCGATATCTCAACGGAAGAGCTCTTATATGTAGACTCCAAGACTTGCACAGCCCCGAGCGCTTATCTTGTGCAAATCAGAGAACGGCTCAAAATTGAAAGGATTCTGAGAATATGCAGCTACTGGACGACGACCCTACAAGGGAGAGAGCCGAAGTACTAGCCATACGAGTATTCGGATCCGGACTTAAAAGATTAGCAGCATGGGGCTGTGCTCTTGTGGCTGGCCCTTGAGGTACTAATACTTGGGAGCTCGGGAATGCTGCTCTTTTCCCCCTCCCCGTTTGTCGAGTCCATTCTTCCAAATGAGGCCCATGTGCAATATATCTAATGCAATCTTTGCATGTCAAACACGGTGGCTGCGCCCATCCATGCTGATGACTGAGGTCAGTTCTTTGCATATATATCTCAGCCAGCAACCTATTTGGCATCTACGAACATTGTATTTGTCCTCCCTTGGCTTTTCACCATATGGATACATTCTGTTTCTTCTTACCAGTCCTGGAAATCCATCTCCCGCGACGTCAAGACTTGTCAGACATTACGTATAGACACCACTTCAGACAAATGAGGAGCTGTAGGCCGAAGAGGGAGCATATTGACTAAGGATTGCTAAATTCCAATGTAAAGGCATTTTGGCATCCGCGAGGAAAGTATGATCTAGCTATGCGGTCTCGGTCAGCTCTCACAAGATGAACACACGCAGGTCAATCTATCTTTTTCTTGAAACAGAATACTCCAAACTCCAAGCATTCACCCATACTTAAACCACTCCTCTGCATCCAGTCCACTTTTGCCCTCTCGAGCCATTCTTCCCATTCATAATCTCTCCTCAGATGAGGATTCCTGAGCAAAGACTCGAAGGCCTCGACCATCCCGATAAAATTGTCCCGTGTAGACTGGCGAATGGCAGCCTGATCCTTGGTCAGAACCCTTGGACGTCCGCCCTCACGCTCCCATTTGATAGTGCTTAGCGGAACGGCCACTCTCTTACTAATTATTTCTTCCAGAGCTTCTGCGCCTTCGACAAGATGCCCTGTCAGTAGTGGTCCAACCAAGGCGGATGGCATTGCTGACAAGCCCAAGTCCCCGAGTGCTGTCGTCAGCCATGTGTTATACTCCTTGATGTACGGATTGATAGGTGGTCCCAATGAATCTGTCTTCCCGATCGGGTAGACCCCCAGGCGGGTATGATCTGGGTCACACTCAGCCTGTACCTCTGGCTTGAGCGATCGGATTACGAAATCGTGCACCCATAACTCGAAGGTGCCGCCGGGCTTCAGCACCCGTACGGCCTCACTCGTAGCGTGTGAGTACCCCAGCCCGTCGAAAACTAGTGCCATGTTCCGTGCCATCACGAGGTCCACGGATCCGTCCTCGACGGGCCATTCCGGCTCACGCAGATCATACTGGATATACTGCCAATCCATGCCCAAGTTCTGATAAGATTCGTTGACGCCAGTTGGGGCCTTTATATCGATGCCGACGAAAGACACTTGGTGGCCCCTGCTTTGGAAGTACCGATGGCACAAAGAACTCCAGAAGCCGGTGTCGCAGCCGATCTCGAGGACGCGGCGGGGTGGGTTTTGCAGAAGCTCCGGCGACAGGAGCGGCGTTTCGAAGACAGCCGATGTGAGGAGGGCCATCATAACGTGACGATTCGACTCGATGAGGTCGACGGGTAGGGGGTAGATAAATCGTCCTTCATTGTCGTTGAGATAGGTCCTTTTCCCCTTCGAAATCAGAAGCTTTTCATATGTTTTCTTCTGGGGTCCGGCAGAAGATGCCTCTATGGTGGTCTCCGATAAATTGGACTGTGATGATGCCGTCGAAGGAAGAAAGCGAGACCGCATCTTGTTGCTGCTCGTTTTGTGATTCATGATGCCTTTTCGAGGCTATGAAGCGAAACCGGTCCCCTAATGATTTGTTCACAAATGTCGTTGGAAGATAGAAAATGCGTAATTCCTTCACAGACTTGCACGTCTTGCCGTAGCACTTGATTGAGGATGGATGGTTTGTATTGATCCACATGGTGACATCGCGGCTGCGGCCTTTAAGGGTTTGCAGGTGCGAACCCGCGGGGACAAGGGTGGTCAATGACTTCCTGTCTTATGGCGCATCTCATCAGTAACACACCCCGGTGGATAGGCCCGACCTTGACATTTGCCCGGGCATTCACCTCAATCTCGACAGATGTAGAGCTGGTCATGAGTTGAAAGGAAACGGAACAAACACGACTATGCCGCAGAGCGGGAACTAAATATACCGCAGCCACGTTAACAAGCAAGGATCATCATACCCGTCTGGGCGAGCCCCTGAGTGTCGGCTTGGTCCGGCGGGCGGATCGCCAACAGGCCCACACATGCGCAAGCAGTCGGCAGTTCTCCTGAGACATACATCCACCGATATCGTGCCACCCGTCGGGTTTGCAAGTGACTGCATCACAAAGCACAATCTCATCCTATCAACCATACAAGACTATAAGCAATACGTGACAGGCGGGACATTTGTTTTTACATGTTTTCTACAACGGGTTCCGAGATGTGAGACTCGTCTAAGCCGTCCGGGCCAATAATCAATAATGTTCTCTGACCATTTGATGATATAGGCAAGAAAAGTTTCACAAGATGTAACCACGGAAAGGCGGATAGAGCCATTAGTAATCGGCTTGATATTTGAAACGTTGTGCCCGCGAGACACGAGGAAAGTTTGTGCTTCTGGATCTCTTGTTTTCTACTCATTGTCTCCCAATCACTGACTGGTTAAATGCTGTGACGAACACTTGTTGCAGTAGTAAGTTGGGGGTTCAATTATTATTGGCCCACATTCAGGCATGTTCAGCGGGCCGGCCGTTGATATTGCACTCAAAATCAAAGGAAACGTTACCGCACTCGGCCCGGAGGAAGTAAAGCTTACGGCGATAAAGCAGAAAATCAGCAGCAAGCCGACAGCGTAAGCGTAAGGCAATCTAGCCTTATGTAAATATGCACGCTCATCTTGTTGCAGCCTTGATTTCAATTCTCCGAAGATTTCTGCCAGGGAGTGGGACGATTAGTTTACTTCTAAAATGTGGCTTTCAAGTCTGGGAAACTTGTTTATCGTCGACGTCACTTCTGATCTGCTGTGAGGTCACTGCGGCTGTGCCGACCATCCGAAGGCCGACTAAATAACTGCACATTGGGCATCCTCAACCCACGACTTAGCAACGACTGCGCATTCCTCCTCCGGGAAAATTCATCAAGAAAGACCATAATCAATTATTCATTTTATCACAATCCTATTAGACTGTCTAGATCTCATCAAACGGGTGTAATCCATTTCCTGTATCCGCCGACTCACTTCCCGCCTTCAGCACTCGGTATTTCAGGCGTTACCTCAACCTAGAAGCAAAGCACATTAAGATTCGAGGCTGTCACTTTTATTCTTTCACAGAACCTCGTAATGGCTCCATCTAGTAACCCAGACGCTGTCGCGCTAGAGCAGTCCGTCTACCATGCCGGATTGCACTCCACTAAGCCCCCCTTCACCTTTCAACCCTCAGAATGGGAGCCACAAGCAAAGGCAGTCCTCTCCGCCAACTCGTGGGGCTATATCCACGGCAACTGCGGCGCCGGCACTACCTACCGCAAGAACCTTGCCGCCTTCGACCGCTGGTCCATTGTGCCACGGCGAATGGTGGCCAGCAGGCTGGACCCAGCCACGGGCGCCGAGGCCTTCGCCGACACCAGCACAACGGTACTGGGCCATCAGATTCCATTCCCCATAGCCATCGCGCCAATCGGCGTGCAGAGGATCTTCCACCCCGAGGGCGAGGTGGCGGCCGTGCGCGCCAGCGCAGCAGTCGGTGTGCCTTACACGCTCAGCACGGCGTCGAGCACCAGCATCGAGGACGTCGCGGAAGCGATGAATGGCGCGAGCAAAGGAGGGTCAGAGGGACAAGGCCAGGGCCAAGGCCAGAGCAAGACGCCACGGTGGTACCAGCTATACTGGCCGTCGCGCGAGCACGATGACATCACCGTCTCGCTGCTATCACGTGCCAAGAAGGCCGGGTACACGGCACTCTTCGTCACGCTTGATACGTACGTACTGGGCTGGCGGCCGAGCGACATGGACAACGGTTACAACCCATTTATTCACCCGGACCGCATCGGTGTCGAAATTGGCCTGACCGACCCAGTATTCCAGAAGAAATTCAAGGAAGAGCACGGCTACGACATCGAGGAGGCCAGGCGGCACGAGAGCGAGTTGACGGGGCACAACCTGGGCGAGGCCGCGCAGGAGTGGGCCAAGATTGTGTTCCCTGGGCACTCGCACACGTGGGAGGATGTCGAGTTCCTCAAGAAGCACTGGGACGGGCCGATCGTGCTCAAGGGAATCCAGAGCGTGGCCGATGCGCGGAAGTGTGTCGAGGTCGGCGTACAGGGCATCGTGGTCAGCAATCACGGCGGACGGCAGCAGGACGGCGGCGTGAGCAGTTTGGGCATGTTGCCGCACATTGTGGAGGCTGTTGGCGACAAGCTTGATGTCTTCTTTGACAGCGGCATCCGGTGCGGTGCTGACATTATCAAGGCCATCGCGCTCGGGGCCAAGTGTGTGCTGGTCGGTAGGCCTTATGCCTATGGTCTAGCGATCGGAGGCGAGGAGGGGGTCAGGCATGTCTTGAGAGCCATGTGCGGCGATTTGATGATGAACATGCACCTTGCAGGCTTGACAGGGCTGGATGAAGTTACGAAGGATGTCCTTGTGAAGGAAGATGAGGTCTTCTAAAATGCCCTGGAGCCGTAATCCAAGCCTTGTCTCTGTCAGGCCGCTTGTTCTTGATTCTGCCGTCTCGGGAAGGTCACTCCTACCCAATGAAAATGATTTCCGCTCGATTTCGCAAGACAGCTTTCCATATGGGCGTAACTGTATGTCAAGAGCGTTGCATATCTCGTGTCTGCCAGTGTCTCCCTCCTGTTCTGGGCTAATCTAGTGGTCGGCCTAGTCGCGACTCGCCGTGTTGCGTTTTGAAGCTCTGTTCTTAGTCCCTGATTCAGTATTGAGGTTCTTACGGGAAAGACACTCAAGTCCGATGACTGAGCTTGGGATGAACCTGATCAAGGCTGACAAGCGTAGACGGCACATTCAGAACAAACTGGAACATTGTCATGCCTTACCAAAAGTGGGGGCGAGGCTGTTCAAGACACATAATCTGCGAGAGTGGCAAGGATAATACCTTTTCGAGCGATAAACAGTCCCAATTTGATGAGTCGTGATTAGAATCGGAAGTATTCAATCCGTAGAGGACGATAACGGGTCGCACCCGTTCATCACTCGTTAGGACTATAGTCCTCCCCAATGATGACCTGCCTATTTCATCCACGAGATTGTGTTCTGTAATATTTCCTGAGACAATTTTAGTTGCCGTCACATTCGCGTTTGTCCAATAAGGTGGAGTCTTCCTAGCCGTAGGTAATTTGGTTGAAATGGGTGAATACGCCTGAAAGAGACCCCGCCATGGCGATCGAGGGCACTGGGAGTGCCAACTGCACATGATGCAGCGCTGCCAAGTGGCATTCACTATGGACCAATCATATATAGTAGATTCCATCTCGAATTCCGGTTCTGGAAATTACATCTCAACTGCCGGGACTCGGTCCAGTAGGATGCAAGTTCTGCCGACTGTGCAATGTGCAGTCAGTATTCTGCATGCTTGGAAGCTGTCTATCCAACCAAGCATCCGATCCGTGTCCGCTCATATGAAGTGTGGCAAGTGACAGGTGGATAGAGAAATGCTGCCGATAAGATTTCTCTCGGCACTCAGGTCCGGCTTGGATGCCCCTGAATGCACTGAAGGGGAGAGACAGATATAAATGCACCCGCGCTTTCCAAGATTGTCCTACCGTTGTCTTCGGACCCTGTCGGTTTATTTGTTTCCTTTTCATAAAGTCTCAGTCAATCACCGGTACAAGAGTCCAGCGACAACTACAGTATCAGCAATATGTACTTCAAGGCTCTCGCCGCAGTGCTCTCCATCCCAGGGGCCTTGTCAGCCCCTGCGGTCGAGCAGCGCCAATACTCGGCTGCTCTCATGCGATTCGAATGCTCGCAGCTCACCATCGAGCGCCTTGACCCTCTGGTACAGCCAGGCTCAGTGCCTTCTGCTCATGTCCATCAGATCGCCGGAGGCAACTCGTTCAACGCCTCGATGACGCCGGGGACCTACGACCCTTCCGCGCTGTCCACATGCACCTCTTGCACGTACGCCGATGACTTCTCCAACTACTGGACCGCGAGTCTCTACTTCCGCGCTCGCAACGGCACGTTCAAGCGGGTCCCGCAACTGACCAACCTCGGCCTGCGAGGCAAGAATGGTGGCTTGACCGTGTACTACAACTCTCCCTACGACGGGCACACCAAGACCACTGCTTTCAAGCCCGTGAGTCACATTAATTGGATGTCGAGGCTGTTACGTTCCCGACAGCTAACAAGAGAATAGGGTTTCCGCATGATTGTTGGAGACCCGACCTTGCGTTCAGGTCAGAATGGACAGAGGCAGCTATGCCACCGCTGCGAGGCCAACATCGAGCAGAACCCCTTTGGAGGTGCGCCCTGCACGGGAGGAGACACCTTCGCGTTGCCGACTTCAACCTGCGGCGGCGGTATTCGTGCCACGATCACATTCCCGACGTACGTATGCACTACCCTCTCAATTGTCGATCAAGCTTTCTGACACGAAACGTGTGCAGGTGTTGGGACGGCGTGAACGTGGACAGCACGGATCACAAGTCGCATGTTGCATACCCCAGCAGTGGCACCTTCGAATCCTCAGGCCCATGCCCGGCCACCCACCCAGTTAAGCTGCCGCAGGTAATGTACGAAGTTATGTGGGACACGAGACAATTCAACAACAAAGCCGACTGGCCGGCAGATGGGTCCCAGCCTTTCGTCTACAGCATGGGAGACAAGTGAGTCTTCTCCATTATCTAGGTGTATCGTCGTTGTCTGGGACTCTTACTCATAATCATCACAGGACTGGCTACTCCTGGCATGGCGATTACCTCTTCGGATGGAAGGGAGATGCTTTGCAGCACGCGCTTGACGAGAGATGCGCCGGTGACACGTGCTCCGGTATGAAGACACAGACTGCTGACCAGGCCAACAAATGCATGATCAAGTCAACAGTCAATGAGGACGTCGATGGATGTAAGTTTGGTACTACTATTTATACTGTCATTTTCCATATAGCTAACTGTGATCTCAGGGCTTACCGAGCTGCCCGGTGGTATGCCGGTCGAATGATGTGGTGTTGGCGAGACATGTACTGAGAAATGGAACTATACAACGAAAGGAGCTCCCACACGTGAAAGTTTCGGGTAAAGAAGAACAGGAAGCGCAAGGTTCAAGTGATATTCTGTTGTCTGTAGCCAAATTTGATAGTGCCACTGATGTCCCCATCATGCCTATATATCCTGGAGGCTTACAAACTGGTAGTCCTGCTCCTACCCTGCTGTCTCTGTAGACCCTAGGCTTCGCGATGATACCCCGAGCATGACGTTGGTCACTCATGTCAAAGCATTTCAAGCTTCGTAATGCTTTTCAAACAATTCTAGCAAAGTGCTCCCCTCGAATCTGAGTACTCCGTCTATAGCTGTCTCCAGCCAACCTCGCGAGCAGACCTGCCATTCAAGAAGGCTAAGTACGGCTTGACCTTTTTCTCGATTCCCTGCGCGTCCAGCCCAAATCGGTCATAGTTACTGCAGTTCGACGCTGAGTATTCATAGGTCGTCATGCCTATGCTAGCCGTGATGTATCTCGCCCAAGTTGTCGCAACATATTCTTCCACGCTTACAATGGGCTTTCCATCTTGAGGAAAGACTGTATTTCTGTAGCCGTCCTCTTGCAGCTGGAATAGATCGAGACTTGGAGCACTGACTACTCTCGTAGAGACCCCCTGTCTATCGAGCGACTTGCCTGCAGCAACAGCATAGTGTAAATTAGAGCCACAACTTACGAGCGTCACCTCGTAGTCATCACGGCCGCGAGTGACATAGGCTCCACGCTGTTCCAATTTTCTATCAGTATTTGGAACAGGCCCTGTAGGATCTCGAGCGATTGATAGCATGGTGGGGCGGCTTTCCGCGGACAACGCAACTGCCCATGCTCCAATGAGTTCCTCAGCATCGCAGGGACGAATGTAACAGAAACCCGGCATGGCGCGGTAGAGTGAATCGACTTCGACTGATTGATGCGTCGGACCATTCTGCCCCTCCTCTGCGCCACATTAGCAGGAACTTCTACTGTACGCCGTGCCGGGAGGTGTGATAATGGAAACCTACGGAAAGAGTCATGGGTTGCAATATGGATCACTTGAAGGTCACTCAACGCTCCCATGCGTACACCGGGCGCTGTCTGCAGAGATCCCGATCGTCAGCCATACAATAGAGATATTTCCAAGTGTGAAGAAATGCTTAAATAGAGATAAACATGAAGAACGTGGCCGTTATTGGAATGAATGTCCCTGGGTTGTAAGCCGCCATTCCATTCGCTATGGACGCCATAGCGTGCTCTCTGATACCATTTCGCAGGTATCGGCCTTTATATCCTGTCTGTAGTAAGAAAACATCTTCCACCGAGTAGGAAACCATGTTGGAATTGACCAAATCGGCTCCTCCACCGCAGATTGAAGGCACAGCAGTCCATAGTTTTCCAGGATATGGCCATTTGTTTCTCGGGTGGCTTTCCCCTCAAATTCTCCACTGTCAATTGATAACAAAATGAACATGCCATCATTAACCTTGGACTTTAACCGTTCTTCAAAAGCCGCAACTTCATTGGGATACAGCTTTGAATACCGGGCGAGGCTATCTTTCCATTCTTGCTGGAGCTGAGCGCCGTGTAGTCGTCGTTCGCGGCAGTAACTCAGCGCTTTCGATGGGACGACGTGGGTGGAATTTGGGTCAAGCCCGGCAAGTTTCTTTTTTTTTTTTTTTTTTTTTTTTTTTTGATGTGGCAATGCTTTCTTTGTCAAAAGAACCGTGGTGGGCTTTGTGAGTTCCAGCCGATGATGTGCCTACCCCAATGACCGTTCTAATGTCGATGAACACGGGCTTCCCTATGCAAATTTTCGCAAGCTTCAAAGCTGCCACAATGGTTTCGACGTCGTAATTGCCATCTTGAACGTTTGAAACCTCTCAGCCCTGGGATCTCATTTTAGCATTGATGTCTTCATTGTTGATCCAGTCCAAGGGCCCGTCGCATGTCACGGCGTTGTTATCGTAAATGAGAACAAAATTGTCTAGCTGCAAATGACCAGCAAGCGATATAGCTGAGATGGTATTAGTACCTCAGTCGTCGTCCCCGTGTCCAACAATGAGCGCTCTACCTTCAAGTGCAACGCCTTCCATGAGACACCCATCGCCAGTTGTACACCATATTGTTGACTGTACAAGCTGGCAGCCAGGTTTGTTGAAATTAGCGGCAAGATACTTTGACGCAATGGTCAAACCGACAGCATTTGCAACACCCTGACCAAGAGGCCCTGTCATCACTTCGACTGCAGGTACTTGGCGCTCCGGATGGGCGTGGCAGATAGTGTGGTACCCATTTTCCTTCGGACTTCCATAGCCTTTAAGCTCGTCGATTGTCCAGGCATCGTATGCTACCAGATAGTTCATGACGTACAGGAACATGCTCGCATGGCCTGTTGAATATCAAGTCAGATCGATTCAATTCCACATGGGAAGGTACTACGGTGATTACCTTTCGACAGCACAAATCAATCACGGTCAAACCACTGCGGGTCCGCTGGAATGCAGCGCATAGCATACTTCCAAAGAGCAACGCCGATGACAACCATCCCTAGAGCTGAACCCCGTGGCCCCCGCCATTTTGTGTGCATAGATCAAACACAAGATTACAAACCGCCAGCACGGCGTCTTCATCGTCGCGGGTGCGCTCTTCAAGTTGCCCGCGCCCGTCGACAGTAGCTTCTGTGTCGATTTTCGCTTCCTTGGTCATCTTGAAAACGTGGTGGGACCGCAAACCAAACAAAATTCCATACAAAACTTGTGTCTACATAATTGCTAGGAGAGGCCGTGCAATGACTTATTGAGACCTTTTGAACATTGATAGACCAGTTGATCGTCGTGACTAACACCCGTGGCCGGGATTCCATGCTGGGAATTAGCTCGACTTCCAGCAACAAGTCGGGCCGGAAATCAAAATCCGAATCATGCCCAGCCCGCTCTGTACCAACACGGAACCATAATCCCGGCCTATGGACTTCATATTCCCTACCACAGATTCCATTTTGCCATGACGAGGCTTTTTGCGTTGGTAGTTGGCCAATCTTGGCCTAGAGAGAGACTCGAAAGCGATGATCTGGCTTTAAAATTAGTCCCTTCTTCATATCGGCCTCAAATGAATATCATGATGGCGATGGACTTTGACTGCTTGTGTACTCACTGAACCGATTCTGCAGTGCCTCCCTCAGTGTCCTTGCTACCTATTGACTCTATCCTTGTTATCCCGACCGTAACACTAAAGATGGGCAGCACTGTGATCGACCGGGATACCTCCCTCTACCTCCAGAGGTCCGTTCAAGACTTGTTCTCTCTGAAAGGACGAGTCACAGTCATTACTGGCGGAGCACGAGGTATCGGTTTGGCTTGGGCGTTCGCCTGCGCAGAAGCCGGGAGTGACGTTGCAGTTCTCGACCGTCTGGATCAACCTCATGAGCATTTCTCTAAGCTTGTGAACAATTTCGGCGTGAAGATCAAGCTATACACGTATGAACTCATTCTCGTTTTGACCAGATCCTCTGCTCGAGCTAGTTATATTGGTCTGCATATTGACTCCATGTCAGAACCGATGTGACCGACTACGCTTCCTTGGAGAGAACATTTGCGGAAGTCGTCAGAGATTTCAATCGGATCGATGGCCTGTAATAGATCAAACCTCAATTACCGGACTCAGCTTGCATCATTGTAACACAGCGCACAGGATCACAGCTGCTGGAATATGCCCGGAGTAGCCATTTCTAGACAGAAAACCAGAAGACGTGACACGCTGCTTCAGCATCAACTCTATCGGGACTTACTTCGCTGCTCAACTCACGGCAAGGCAGATAGTGAAGCAGGATGAGGGTCTGGCCAAACCTAAGGGCGGCTCGATGGTTTTTATTGCATCGATCTCAGCACGCATGGCCAGCAAGGCTCAGTACACAAGCGACTACTGTGCAAGTAAGGGAGCCGTCGTTGCTCTAGCCACCCAGCTTGGGTGTGAGCTCGCAGATCGAGGAATCCGTGTCAATACCATTTCTCCTGGGTAGGTTCTGTCACTTGGACAAGTGAAATTCCTTAGACAAGGCTAATCATGTCAGATACGTTGCTACGGACATGACTTTATCCATCGCCGATACGAGGCCTGGCTTGACGGAAGTCTTCTTGTCTGAGCCGCCGATGAAGCGAATGGCTGATCGTGTGGATTTGAAAGGTGCCGCTGTCTTTCTGCTCAGCGATGCAAGTGCTTATATGACGTCTGCGGACATGCTCATTACAGGAGGAATGCATGCTGGGAGGACTTGATGCTATGAGAGTCCTGATAGAGGCCGCGGTACCTTATTGGAGACTTTTGGCCATCCGCCACAATCCTATTATCAACAACGGTCATGGAATAACAGCATAGTTTCAACGAAACCGTCCCTTCAAGGTCCGTTTTTCAGGAGTTTTGTGTGTATAATTGACGGAGTCCGCTCCCCATTGTTTTCTATATAAGTGTCCCGAAAGTGGAGGAGGAGTGTATTGCTGGACATGAACACAGGCATCCAAAGATGATTCACGTTTTGGAATGAACCCAAGATATATACTTTAGTGTTCATGTACTCATTGATGCTTCAGATTGTAATACACTGTCAAAGAGGCCTCTCGCCTCTGATTTGCTACCGCCTTTGCAACCAGAAATGCGTCAAGCTAGGTTACCGGAGACATGAATCAAAACGCGGATGCACGTGCGAATTATCGAAAGGAGTCAACCTCTTTTCTTTGTGCCCCCCCCCCCCGGCGACCCCGAATTCAGTTGCAGCTGATTTCTAAGCATTGCTCGTTGGCGCCGGCTTTCTAGCATGAACACTTGGACTTGCCATCACGTTAATCACTACATATGCGCGTCCGTCATTTGCGTTTAGGGAGTGGCGCGTAAATAGTCTCAAGGGTTTCCAGAGAGTTTTTTTTTCTTTCGGAAATTATAATCCGGATTAGAAATTGCTCGAAGACTTTTCAAGCCTTCGTCTCATATAAATCATGCCACAATGGATAGCGACAGCAACCGATCCAGCAACATGCAGAGCAGTATCGCATGTACAAGAGAGTAAATCAAACACACCTTTGAAATGGCACACGCACTTATTCTCGGAGCTTCGGGTATCTCCGGATGGTCACTACTAAACCAGTCCAGAACCTACCCGACTCCAACGACGTTCGCTCGAATCACTGGCACCACCAACCGTCCTTTCACATTGGAGCAGGCCCATATTCCGCAGGACCCACGCATTCGGATCGCCTCGGGTATCGACTTCACCCAGTCAGTGGGGAAGTCGCAAAAACTCTGAAGGAGAAGATTCCAGACGTCGACTCGGTCTCCCATGTTTCCTTCACTGGTCAGTACAGGCTGCAATTACTTTGGATGCAAGAAGTTGCTGATTCAGATCTAGCGTACATCCAAACCGGTGACTTTCAGAGCCTCAAAGAAGTCAACACCCGCCTCCTAGAAACTGCAATACGAGCTATTGAGACTGTGTCACGCGCACTGAAGGTGGTCATTTTGCAAACTGGTGGGAAAGGGTTAGAAACCCCTCGCATCGCCTTCATTTGAAACGTTCTTAAGCTGACTGCATGAAGCTACGGTCTCGAGTTCCCAAAGGTTGTCAAGATTCAACCCCCACTCAAAGAAAACAACCCTCGCATCCCGGAGCCCTGGGCAAGCAAGATCTTCTATTATACCCAATATGACATGCTCAAGGAATTGTCACAAGGGAAATCCTGGACATTTTCTGAAATTCGCCCGGACGGTATCGTGGGATTCACTCCCGCGTCAAATGCAATGAACATGGCTCAAGGCATTGCGCTTTATCTGAGTATATACCGTGAGGTTCATGGGCTTGGTGCGACTGTTACTTTTCCTGGTCGTCCTCACGGCTACGAATCCACGCACTCAGACACTTTCCAGGACATGCTATCCAAATTGGAGATTTACGCTGCTCTGAATCCTGCCAAGTGCGGAGACGGCGGAGTGTTAAACGCTGCGGACGGCAAGACGGTGACGTGGGCTCAGGTCTGGCCCCGTCTGTGCAAGTATTTTGGGCTCATTGGCGAGAAGCCTTCTGAGGTCGGCTCGCAGTCAATGCAAGATTTCGTCCAGGAGCATCGCGATGCGTGGACAGCTTTAGCCAAGAAACACAATCTCAACGAAGCGGTCGTCGATCAGCAAGGATGGGGTCATGTCCATTTCATGCTCGTCGATTTTGACTTCGACAGGCAATATGACCTATCGCGATCGCGCGAGGTTGGATTCTTAGAAGAAATCGACACGGTCGAGGGATATGTCTTGGCTTGGGAACGCATGAAGGCGGCGAACATTCTTCCTCCGTAACTTATCTATTTCGATCCAACCCGATAGCTAATAAGCCCATCCTATGTGCTGTCCATGCAGATTAACACGCAACTTTTCTCAAATTGTGGACAACGGCGCATAAATACGTGTAAATGTTTCATTGAACCAACAAGGTGGGGACCTGTATGACGGTATTCCAAAAGATGGAGATATTTCTACCTAAGCCTCGTAGCTAAAGGCATATTTTGCTCTTGGAATTACAAGATTCTTCCCTTCGTTGGTATTTGGACGCAACATGTTATATTTCTTCAATACGGGTACTGTCTTAGGAGCACGGGATTCTATCTTTGCACCAGAAATTCAAACCTATTGGAATTATTCTTTTAAACGTTGATGCGACAGCCCAGCTCGTCAAAATGGATCTTCTGGCCTGTGGTAAGGCTATCTCTCGATGCGACTGCAATTTCGACCGCCTTGACAGCTCCGCGAAGACCAAAAGGAAGCTCTGTGCCATCAAGACAGGCAGCCGTGAACTCGATCGCCTCGGTGACAAACGCATGTTCGAAACGCCCATAGTAGTCGGTGGGCAGTTCTCGACGGACGCCACCCACCTTATGCATCTCAACTAGTGAGTCCGCAGGGTGGCTATTGACCACGATCTTCCCCTTGGTGCCGATGACCTCCGACATGTCGTGCTGGCCAGCCGCCATGATACGCGAATTGAAGAATTGAGCGACTTTACCGCCCCAGAACTCAACGATAGCAACGCCATTATCCACATCTCCGAGTTCTGCGAGCTCAGAGTGAACGGCACACACCCCACTTGCCGACACACTTTTCACGACGAGGCTCTCTCCGAGGAACCAGAGGCACAAGTCAATGTCGTGTATGTTGAGGTCCAGAAAGACGCCACCGCTCGCTTTGACATAGGGAAGGAAGGACCTGGTAGGGTTGAGCATGTCGCATGTTTGTGACCGGAACACCACAGCGTCACCGACGGAGCCCGAATTCATCTGGCTCCATGCCTTCCTGTAGGAGTCATCGAAGCGGCGAGAAAATGCGCAGAGGACTTTGAGGTGTGGCTTCTTGGCTGCTGCGTCGACAACTGATTGGGACTGTGATGGTTCAGCCGATTACATACAGGAAGAGCATAGGCTTTGTTGAGAAAGACAACTCACAATATCTGCACGGATACTAAGTGGCTTTTCGCAGAGGACGTGTTTGTCCTGCTCGATGGCTTTGAGGGCTTGATCTGCATGTGCTCCAGCAACAGTTGCAATCACGACTGCCTCGAGACCATAGTGCTCGAGAAACATGTCGTAGTCAGTGTATATGGTTGCACCATGCGGTTGGAGCTCCCTATACCAACGTGCAGCTTCTTGGAATCCATGGAGAGGGACACACCTATCGCGAGCCAAGCAGCTTAAGAAGTGTGACACCGGTGAGGGCCTTTTAGCAGGGGTGACTTGTATTATTGAACACGTTGTATAGACCTCGTGAGTGCAACCTCTTGTAGTATGCTTCCGGAATATAGATCCCGTACCTGTGGTGGAGTCTCGTGTTCAAAGAAGGCCGAGGGTTGCCAGGATGATTTGTTCCAGTACCCTCCAGCAAAGATCTTCCCCGGATTTGTCGTCGTCCAATGATGGCATGCCCAGAATTTCCCCATGTTTTCTTTGCCTTCCCCGCAAGTCGGCAATCCATCATCTTGGCAATATAAGTCTTAATAGGCGAACAGTGGTCGCAACCCTCCGCTATTGTGTAATGTCGAAAACTATTTAAAGGGGCCCCAAAGCCTCACTTTTCTCAAGATGACACAATGCAATTGTGGTATGGTTTTTATCCACATACGATTTTTAAACCGTCCGTGTCAACTTCAGACAGGATCTGGGCAGGATTCCAAAGACCTCAAGCTGAGAAACCGCTTTCAACTTAGACGGCGTCATCATCTGTGTTGCGCCTTCTCAGAGTTCACAAGCAGTATGTGGCTCCGAGATAGTGAGGGCAAAGCCTTGACTGCTTGGATCACATTTGCGGCGGGCGCTGGGTTTACACTCTTCGGATATGATCAGGGAGTGTTTGGCGCTATTCTGACCAATGAGTCTTTCATCAAGACTTTCAACGAACCGAATCCGACCCTTCAAGGACACATAACCGCTACCTATGATCTTGGCTGCTTTGCAGGCGCAATCCTCACGATGTGGCAAGGAAATAGATTCGGCAACAGGCGAATCATTCTCATGGGCTCCTTTATTCTAGTCATCGGAGCAATTCTTCAGACGTCGGCATATCACGTCCCCCAAATGATCATTGGCAGGTTTATCGGTGGTCTTGGAAATGGCATGAACACCGCATCAATCCCCGTCTGGCAGTCAGAAACAGTGCCGGCTGGACATCGAGGCTATGTCATGGTGCTCCAGCTGGCCGTCAATCAGGTTGGCAATGTAACATCTCAATGGATCAACTACGGCATGACGTTCATCGCCTCAAACAGCTTGTCATGGCGATTTCCCCTTGGCTTTCAAATGTTCTTTGCCGTTCTGACAATTGTCCTTGTCCCCTTTCTCCCGGACTCGCCTCGGTGGCTCATCATGAAGAATCGCAACGAGGAAGCACTTCGGGTCATTCGTCAGCTTGGGGGCAGACGCCGGTCGGAAAGGGAGAATAATGAAATGTTCACGGTCATCCAACAGAATGTCGACCACGAGATGAGTATGGGAAAAATCACCGTCAAAAGCGTCTTCCAGCGAGACGCCCTGCACACCACTCGTCGGGTCCTCCTTGGAGCCGGAACCCAACTTATGCAACAATGGACCGGAATTAACGCTATCTTATACTACCTCCCAATTGTTTTTGCCTCATTGGGAATCGACCACAACTTATCAATTATCTTGTCGTGCTGTAACGCCATGAACTCGCTTATATCAACTTGCGTTGGGGCTGCCTACATCGAGAATGTTGGACGCAAGAGATTGATGTTCTGGGGTGCCATCGCGCAGTCTCTATGCTATTCCCTTGTCGCACTTGGTCTCGCCCTTGGAGGCAAGCAATGGGAATGTGTTGCGGTGACCTTTGTGTTCGGTTTCATGACGGCCTTTAGCCTGTCGTGGATCGCTGTTCCCTGGATGTACCCGGCTGAGGTCAACACCCAACGTATGCGAATCGCTGGCGCCGGTATTGCGACAGCCACGAACTGGATCAGTAACTACGCTGTGGTCCTCATTACACCAATCGGCATCAACAACCTTGGTTGGAAGTATTACATCTTGTACGCAGTACTTAACGCTGCTTTTGTTCCCATCGTCCAATTTTTCTACGTTGAGACCGCAGGGCTAAGCTTGGAGGACATTGATCGCTTGTTCGAAGGACTTTCATCAGACCTCCCTGCGAATAGCGGTGCTCTTGGACAAGAAGGGGATAAAGAAGTTTCCGTTGCACATATCAACGATACATGAATTCTGGCCTTAGACGCACAGGATGATGGTTACTGAGAGATTTCCAACATAACCCAAGTGCTCAACCGTACTTCAGCAATTGTAATAATTTAGGGGAAGACGCATAGTCTCTAATGTTTTCAATAACCAAGTGAACATCTTGCCACATTTGCAACACAATTAACATCAGCGTCGCTAGCGTACAACGGTAGTAACTTTCTCTTGTTTGAGCAGAACGGCTGATAGCTTACGTGATGTGATCGCTGACCAAGTTCGCAAACCTTGGTATAGACCTTAGCGATAGCGCAGGCATTCCGACGTTTCCTAGTGTAATGAAGGGGTGAAGCAGACTAGCAGACGACACTTACTAGTAACATCGAAGTCATTGTCTGGGTCCACGCAGCGATCATCTACGAATGCCTCAGAGATGAACAACTAAGAATATGATGTGAGTTAGCGATTTGATCCCCGGCAAATCTGTGCCCATGGGACCCCAGTCTAGTGGAGCGGATCGGACCTCCAATGAGACTGGGCCGTGAGCCGGATTTCAAATTCCGAGCACTACACCTAATTGGCTCTGGCTCTGTTGCTTGCTGGGTCCCATAACCTGGGGCAAGTATCGTCCCCCACAAAGTTCTTCCTGGCTCGGCAATTAAACTTCGAGAATGAGGATGGGCTATTGTGATAATAAGGACAGGAAATTACAACTGAATCGGATAAAATTGCTGGTTCGATAGACAGGTATATGTTGTAAAATGAAAATACCAGTCAAAACTCCAAGGCCGCTAGCCCAAGGTGCATCTAGGCCAAGGCGAAGCCGGTGATTTAGACGTAGTAGCCGCATATCCCGACGACCCCGCAGGCCTCTCAGAATTTTGTCTCCCTGCCTTTGTGATGTACGTCGTGTCTGGCCTACTTTTGTTGTCTCCCAAAATCATCAGACCTGGTTTGAAGGAGGCTTTTCGCGTATGCCAGAACAAACATGTCGGACAGCAGCAGAGCTGGTGCCTCCACCACTAAGGCTCGTCGCCATATCACCACGGCCTGCTGGCCTTGCCGGGAGGACAAAATCAAGGTACCGTCCGCCCTGCGCTCTGACAGCTCATTAAATGTGGCGTCCTATTGAATCTGATATTCTGTGATTGTTTTTTGACTTCGTCTCCGTCCGCAGTGTGATGGGGCGACACCGGAATGTCGGCAGTGTGCCATAAAGAATCGAGACTGCACCTATGCTGGGGTTGATCGGAGGAAGTAAGTAGGCCGTTACCATCCATTATGGCCCACCTTTTCCCCGGGTCCAATCAGTCGCATGCATGTCCTACTATCTACTGGATATAGAATACCTTACTGACTAGGGCAGACTTTCCCTCCGCAAGGCCGTCGAAGCCTTCTCGCAGCGTGTGCGACAGCTTGAAATCTTTATCCATGCTCACAACCTCACTGTACCCCCAACGGATACAGAACACCAGGCAGTACTAGACCAGCTGTCTTCCCTGTACCCTCAAGAAACATCTGAGCGTAGTCATGCAGACAGAAACCATGCCGAGACTGTCCTTGCCATACCGCAGGTCTTTCCGGACCTCGGCTTAGGGGTTTCGACTGCTCCGGTCGTTGACATGACAACCACTACAGATTTGTCAGGAGTTCCAGGTCTTCTGCCTACATCTTCTCCTTTTCTCAGGACTGCTCTCCAGGCTCCTAATCATGCCGCCGACGGCCACTCCAATATGAGCCCTTTGGACTTTTCTGCCGCAACATTGCCCTTTAATCAATATTTTGATGTCGACTGGGTGTGGAATCATACCATGGTGAATTATTTGGACGGCGACATTGACGTTGATCATCTTCAACTCCCAGTCCAGAGAGACGACAAGCCTTTGTCACAGGCCGATCCTCAGTCCACCTCGTCGGATCCCTCTCCTCCAACACCACCCAACGATGACGAACTTACTGACGATGAAGACCAGTCCGCAGTCACAAACGAGCTTTCACATCGTTTGGGGTCTCTCTTAATGACAGATAACGGAGAGAGGCACTTTTATGGTGCCACGTCCAATCTCAACTTGGCACGCGGTGGAAGCTTGCCCGTAATGTACGGAAATCGCCCCGACCAAGGACGACAGGCGCATGCCCGCCTAGAAGTTGCCGGTATCCACCAAGATATCAGCCGTGATCTCGAAGAGCACCTTCTCCAGCTCTTCTTCACATGGCACAATCCAACTCTATATATTGTTGACCAAGCGCTCTTCACTAAAGCCCGCATGGACTTTGAGCAAGGGAAGCGCGAAACCGTGTTTTACTCGCCCTTTCTCCTCAATGCGATGTATGATACATCAAGAATATCCAAATATTCAAATAGAAGCTGACAATAGTCCAGGTGTGCTGTCGGCGCTGCTTTTGAGACACGTAAACATCCCAATCTACCGGCTCCGCTCGCAGAATTCTTCGCAAACCGAGCTACCACTCTTCTTGACTTTGAATTGGAGCATCCTCGTGTCTCTACTGTCCAAGCCCTTACCATATTGAGTAGCCACGAGGCAGCATGCACAAGAGATACCCAAGGATGGCTCTTCAGCGGTCAGTCGCCGGTGCCCTTCGCCCATCCTGCAGCTGGGTTTCGCGACAGCTGATATTTTGTCACGATACTCTAGGGATGGCCATCCGTCTTTCAATTGATTTTGGTCTACACATAAGCGCCAAGCCGTACGTCGAGGCTGGATCAATGTCAGTGGAGGAAGCAAGAGGCCGAAGCGTCGCATTTTGGGGCGCTTTTGCTACTGACCAGTGAGCTTCTACCAGCTCTGGCAAGCAGTTCAAGGAATGGAGCTGACATATTTTTGCAGCATGTGGGGTCTCTATCTTGGAAGGCCACTGCACAATATTTCTCAAGTCGTCACGGTGGAAACTCCAATGGCCTTCTCAGGAAACCGGGACCAATACCGGTCGCCAGGCACAATTGACCGGGAGAAAGGCACATTAGAACACCAAGAACTGTTCGTCGAGCAGTGGGTTCAGCTTCCCAAGATTATGTCACGTTTGGAATGCTCCCTGTAGGTTCACGGCCTGTGTCCGATTTCTGAGCGACCATCTGGGTATTGACCGTTCTAGGTACTTTGATGCGGACGTATCCAAGGTGGATCTAGTGAGGCTGGGGCAGCGTACATTGGCACAATTGCTCTCTTGGAGACAGAATTTGCCTGAGGCCCTCGATTTAGATCCTGATTGCGCTACACCTCCAGAACGTGCGCCCCACATCCTTATTTTACAGTGAGTTTACTATTTCCTGCGGTGTGGACGGTCCGGTATCTAACGGCGAGAAAAGCATGCTCTATGAGTACCTCATTATACTTCTACATCGTCCCTTTGTCGCTAAGCGTTACATCCAACCATTCCCATTGATTGGCAAAGGCCCTGAGCATGCACGCGAAATGTGTGTCCGATCAGCATCTCGGATATCGGTTCTTCTATCTTGGTATGAAGAGCAATACTCTCTAGGCCACGCCAACGTCTTGGTGGTTCAAATAACATTCAGTGCTGCGCTCATCCTCGTCTATGCCACTGTCTCCGAAACAGATATTCAGAATCACCGGCGCTTGACCGGCCATCTAGAAATGTGTTGTCGGGCATTGGCGGAGCTTGGAAACGTCTTCAATAATGCTACCCGCACTCTAGACGTTCTGCTCCACGTCAAAAGGACATGGCAAGCTCGCCTCATCGCGGCGTCGACAGGTTCCAAGCGCCGAGCACCCTCCACAGGCGGGTCACCAACAAAACGCCGCACCTTGTCAGATGTCGCCCGCGCCTGATATTGAGCCTCGGTGCCAATGTGGTTCTAAGCTGCCCAGCTGCCACGCATGACCGTCGTGTGCTGCAGAAGCCGGTTGGCTTGAACGGAACGTCGTGCCTGCCTCGATTTTCAGTTCTGCACAACCAGCTTGACGACCAACGCTCCAGTGTCGTCACTTGTCCTTCCAGCCATGAAAAGGCTTCTGGGACCATCGAGAGGCCCTTGTAAGAATGGGTCGTGAGGCCCCTCAGGTCGGGTATTGACCTATCCTTGGTGCATTTCTCCATGAGTTCGATACCTTGGGGATAGCAATTGGCATACCGCCACACTCCGACGAGATCTACCTCGCGCAACGAAGCAGCTGACATCGGGAGTGTCTGATGTGTACCCATGCCAATAAGGAGAACCTTACCCCCGCCGCGCGTAGCCTAGAGTATCTAATTAGTATGGGCGACTGATGGGCGGATCTGTGCTCATGGTGTATGCACTCGTCTGGCTTACATAAATAGCTGTTCTTACGCAACCTTCCACGCCGGTGCATTCAAAGGTCCTAGCAAACCTGTCTCCCTGATTCATGGCTACCAGATCCGCGGCATCCTTCTTGGCAAAAGCTAGGCCTTTCTCGATGCTGTTTGGCCTTTTCGATACCAGATTCACCGTGTCATCCGCGAAGCCATTCTCTTTCGCGAATGCGAGACGATTCGACGCGATGTCTGCCATGACAACTCGGTTGTACCCGGCGCATTGTACCCGGCGCATTTGGCTGCAGCAGCACAGAGAAGGCCGACCGCACCAGCCCCAATCACCAGACATGTTGCGCCTGGCTTTGAAGCCGCTTTCCGAACTGAATGGATGGCAACCGCTAAGGGCTCCAAGAGGGCTCCGTCAACATAGGAGAGGGTTTCAGGTAGTCTTGAGATACCAATCATCAGCTCCGTTTTCGAACAACGCTCCCACTGTTGCAATCAAGTACTTCAAACTGAAGGAGCAGGCACGATACCTACTTGTGAACCCACTTGGCTGGATGGTTGAATCGCTCCCGAAGAGTGCCCTGAAAGTGTGGGAAGGCGGTTGCGCTGCTACGGAACCGCATCTTTTCGCACACGTTGTAGTCCCCGTCAAGGCATACTTCGCATTTGTCACAGGGCACACCCGCCTCTAATGCCACTATATCTCCCACTTTGATGTCATGTTTTGACGCAACCTCGGGCCCAACAGCAATCACCAAGCCGGCGCTTTCATGGCCTTGTGAGAGCGGCTCTTTGATTTGGATGTCTCCGTTGCGGAAGTGTGTATAGTAGTGAACATCAGACCCGCACAGGGTGGTAGCTTTCATCTCAATTGGAACTTCTTCAGATTCGGGGGGTCCGATGCGCAGGGAAACCTGCAGCCGTCAGCAGGAGATCCAATCATGACCTGGTGTGTAATGATTTATACAAATCAGGCGCAAATCTTTCGGCCCATACAAGACCTGAGCCTGAATGTTGTCAGACGAGGTTGCCTCGGCGTTTCCCATCCTGCGAAATGTAAGAAGGAGGCTAGGTCTCGGCTAATATCGGATTTTCCATTCGGTCAGCGCTCATCTTATACAACAATGCAGTGTGATTTCTTTTCTTTTCTTCCCTTCTTCTTTTTGATAAGCACTACTGAGCACATTGGTGAATTTTCATGAAACGCATTGTCCGCGGATTAGCAATTCCAGGAGCGTGCGCCGGTTCGGACTTCAGAATCCGACGGCAGCATCTGGCCTAGAACTTCGAAGACAACGCGCGGAAAAGGCTTCCGGAAAGGCATAGAAGGCCAACTCTTTCAAGCTTCAAATGGCATTCTGTACGAATTCCGACAGCCAGATACGAGCGAACATTTTGGCAGTCGAAATTTGAAGTGCTTTCCTGGGCGTCTCCCCATTTCAGTGCCGAAATGTCTCTATCGTCAACTAGGGTAGATTTTTACATCAACCCCTTAAGACATGGCCCGTCTGTTCATGCCAACTATACCCTCCCTTATTTACCAAATTCTAAGATACAGCAATGGGTGTCAATGCTATCATCATCGGCGCCGGGCTTTCAGGCATTGCCATGGCTCACAAACTCAAACATGAGATTGGTTTCGAAGATTTCACGATATATGAGAAGTTGGATGGCATTAGATGGACGTGGAGGGCAAATACTTATCCCAGCTAATGAGTCCTCATTACGGAGCCTGTGACGCTGAGCTTGGTCGCATTGACAGTTTCGAAGTGGCTGTGACGTCCACTCCCAGCTTTGTTCCTTCAGCTTCAATCTCAATCCAAACTGGTCCAAGGAGCTTGCCGAACAAGGGGAGATACTGCAATACATCGAAGACACTGTCGACAAATTCCATCTCAGACCACATATCAATACATTCGTGGAGTGTGTCGGCGCGGCCTGGGACTCCGAATCAGCGCAGTGGATTGTGCAGATGAAAGACCTCAAGACAGGTATCAACTTTACTCGACGGTCTACAAGATTCGTCAGCGCAGTGGGAGGCATCTCTTTTCCACGCGACGTAAGCAGAAAGGCATTTGACGTGTGGTCCAAATCAGCTGACGATGTCTCATAGGTCCATTTCGAGGGAATGGAGGATTTCAAGGGACCCATGTTCCACACTGCACGGTGGCGCCACGACGTTGACTACACTGGCAAACGTGTGGTAAGTTGTACTGTCCCCTGAGTCTCGTAGCAAAAGCCTAATCTTAATATTTATGACTTAGGCTGTCATTGTAAACGGCTGCAGCGCCGTTCAGGTCATCCCTCGCTCTCCAGACGCGCTGCTTCGGTCAAACAGTATGCTCGTAGTCCTCAGTGGTATCACGAGCGGCCAAATCACCAGTCCAGCCCTCTGGAGAAGGCCGCGTTCCGCTATCTTCCCATATTGATGCGACTACGGAGATGGAACATCTTTTGGAGCATCGACAAGCAATCTTATGCCTATCGAGGAACCGAAGACGGCACCAAGCAGAGACTGAAGGAGGCACAGCATGCGAGGAACTACATTTACAAGAAGGCCCCCGAGAAGTATCACGATATTTTAGTCCCCGACTTCGAGTAGGCTGCAAGAGGAAGATTGCCGACCCCCACTATCTCGAGTCTTTGCATCGTCCCAACATTGAGCTTATTCCTGAAGGCTTGCAGAGAATTACCGTAGACGGCATTGTGAGCGCGTCCGGGCGAGTTGGTAAATACGATATAATGGTCTCGCAACTGGATTTAAGGTCTCGCAGTTCCTCACTCCTATGCACATCGTCGGTGCCGACGGAAACTCGCTTGACCAACAGTGGAGGGAGTGCCGAGGTGCTCAAGCTTATCTCGGCACCTTTGTCCATAACTTCCCTAACCTTGCTATATTGTGAGTCTCTACTACAAAGTCCGGCTCTTCGGCACTGTGCTGACTATCTTCTGCCAGGTTCGGCCCCAACACATTTCCAGCCAATAACTCAGCACTGTACGCCTGCGAGACTCAGGTCGCTTACGCAGCAAAAGCTCTCTTCCAACCCTTGCTGGACAACCGTGCCTCCGTGATCGAGGTGAAAGAATCTGTTGAGAACTGCACAACGAACGAGCTACATCAGAGGTTACAAGGAATTCCTTCTCTGGCAGCTGCTCGAATTGGTACATTGGCGAGTTCGGCCGGAACGCGGCATAATGGCCTGGCCTGGCCATTGAGTATTATTTCGCCACGCTCTTCCCTGATTGGAAGGCTTTCACTACGAAAGGCGGAAGCAGTCTGTGGTTTCTCAATGCCCTGAACAGGTGGATTCAGTGCCATAAGAGTCAATATCTTGCGAGCGTCTTCATGGCCGCTGCGTTCAGTGGAAGAGTCGCATGCGTCGATCTTAACAAAGATGTAAGAAAGCGCATCCCGTCACTGTCAAGGTTTTGCTGAAGAGAGACGAGAAGTATTGTGCACTCGTGCGTTGGCTATCTTGGTATATGTGCTGCTAATTTTACCTCTTTTTTATATTCTTTTTGTTGAGCAAAAGAGGGATAATCACAGCGCAGATTCAGTCCATATGGTGCGTGACTGGCTCAGTACTTTGGGGGTGAGATTGTGCCGTATGCAAGGTGCCAAAAGAAGTTCCTACGCCCTGGAAAGGCGAGCTCGATCTGGCAAGGAGCTAGTGGTGCCAGTCCCGGTTTTTTTATGATGTTATAGTTATATGACGCCAAACAGGTCATCTCATTTGGTTCAGACAGTAAGGTATTCCAGGGTCGAGCATTGCCTTGACATCAATCATCAATGGAAGCTAGCACGCAGAGACGACTCGCAGCTCGAGTTGAGCATCGCCTGACATAAGCATCAACAATTCGCGGAAGAAGGAGTGAATGTACTTGATCATTTGAAGAAAGGTAGAGACTGTATACATCAAAACTCATCATGAGCAGGCCAGCCCTCATACGTAGCTCGAGTGTAAAAAGACAAACAATAATGCACGACCAGTTTGGCCTGGACCGTCAAGCTAAATACACATGCCATGCAAAACGTTGCAAATCCTCTCTAGCTAGCAGGTTTGGAGGGATTCACAAGCCGGCCGACGGTCTTAGATGGCCTTTTTAAACCCTTGCAAAAAGTGAGCGTGGGATCTGGTTACGACGGGTTCAATCTTTCCGACCAAAGCACCGCCGAGACTAATTGACTCTGGAATTCCATCAAATGAGACTCTTATTTGCGTCAGTGGCCCTCCATTGGAATTTCTCGCAGACACAATGATGGTTCCCCTATGCCTTTCGCAATTTTGTTTCTCGACAGGCACTCCGTGGCCTACATGTGTTGTCATAAACTACGCAGTCGTTTGGCCAATTATCTTCCGTTTCTAAGAATAGACGAACTTGAGGTAATTATCCAGGCACCTATAGCTTGGTGCCTGGATATTTAAAAGTGACATATCAGTGGTTGCGAAATTGGACGAACGACCGCAAAGCAAACCAAATGTGGCACGTTCAAACTTGTACGTCTTCAACAAAAGGAGTGGCTATTTCAGGAAACTTTCATGCAGTCGTCTTAAATGTGGAACTTGCGGTGGTGTAGCGTAACCAGTTGTTCGACGACGTGCCTGTCGCACCAGTCTCAATGGTTGCGGAGTCCAAGGTCGAGACCAACACCAACATGTTCACTTCATACCCTCCAGCTCGCTTTAGCACGAACTCTAAACAATCTTGGTATAAGTCAATGTATTCCCTGACGTCTGCAGTAATTTAAACTTGATCCAAGGACATTAGCTCGTTGATGCTGCGATGTCTAGACGTGTACCTCTTGCATCCCTCGCTGGACAGGGCCTACGAGGGATCAAGGTCACGATAATGGGCTATGCACCTAACAATGTGTGATAATCTGTCTGGTTGGTTTCATCAACAGCGGCGTGGTAAACTCAGTAGAGTTGGTCAAGGTCGGCTGGGTCTATGCCGACCGATTCAGGGTCGCTCTTTGCTTCTAAATTAGACATCGATAGCCAGTCATGTCACATCGCCTTCCAAGATGATTCACTAGCTTCAAATTAGCTCCAAAATGAGGGATCCTCCTGCTAGTTGTAACTCGACTGTTGGCTCTATCCAAGAGTGTGTTGTTGGGCGTTGTATTGGGGAACAATGTTATCCCGTTCCGCCGTGCGGCGCCCGACAATCACCTCCATCCTGATGTTCTAAGCTACAATGCATCCCACCTTGACAATTGATCTTCCATACTGGGAGCGAAATTGGCCGACTGATTGTACACATTACTTGGCCCTTTGTATCCAAACGACGTTATGAGTCCGATTACATACTCTTGCAACCTGTGCGGCTTCACAGTGCGCCCCGGGCGTCCAAGGAAAGCCCCAGTCTCTTGGCTGAATGAATTCAGAGCAGGCGAGTTTTAGTCTCGATATGGCAGCTGAGTGTTTTCTGACATTTACAGCAGTCGTTTCGTCTTTTGGTGGGCACGCCAAGTTAACAGGCGTGGGCCTTTTCGTCGATGCCAATACTGGCTCCTTCGCAGCCCCTCCTGACACGAATACCCACTGGAACGACAGTGACTACAGTCGGAAAGACGGTCAGGAGTTTGGCGTAGGAATCGGTTTTGAAAACGGGCTATACGGCTTGATTTTCCACTGCAGTTGCTGGTCCGTCCTAGAGAGAGTCTTCCACCCCAAGCCCGTACCAGTGGACAGTTTGTACGAGCTCTGCTTGTCCATGCCAAAGCCTCTTCAAACAAGCTGCATTAACTGGGGTCACGACTATGGAGGGCTTCATTACTGGGAGAAAAGACCCTATCTACCATGGGATGTCATTGAGGAACCCACGATCTATGACATGGATGATCTTCAGGATCCTGAACCGGGTGATTCTGAGGCCAGCAGAGAATGGGCAGCAAAATACGGCCTTCCGCCATCGCGGCAGGACGATTCTGACGACGATGAGTGGACAGAGCCTACTCTTCGTATATCAACTCTCATTAGTGACCCCTATCACTTAGATGAGATCCAGAGGATTCTTCAAGACCCGCCAAAGGCACCACCAGAAAGGGCCTTCCGTTACTTGTTACCACATGCGGACGGGGACTTATTCTCTCAGCTGCCTCAAGAGCTTCGCATTGCAATTTCAAAATACTTACCCACTGCGGACTTCCTCAATGGGCGCCTGGCACTACGGGGTCTCTGGGATATATTCGACAGCCAGCAGTTTTGGGCGACAAGGTTCTTAGGACACAAGGCTGAGCGATCGTGGGTTTTTGAGTCTTATGACCTTGTGGGATCTACACACGACTGGCGGTTCCTGTACAAGCAAACTTCAGATGCCTTTGTTTCCCAATCAAGCAGCTTGCGGAATAGAAGTCGAGTGTGGCAACTGGCGCGGCGACTCAGAAGTATCCTAAGCCTTAAGCCACTAACACGGCTTCCTCCCGTCGAGAACCAAGCGGGTGATGGTGAGTTTGAGTGGTCGACCGCGCAGGCCGACGTTTGCCAGCCATCGCCTGAGGAACCGCACAAGGCTTTTGTGCGTGGTTGTCGCGTACTGCACCGCCAACGAGTGCAACTAAAATCACCAGCGAGTAACCAGAAGATTGGTCTGTCTTTTGTCAAGGTCGGCGAGAAGTCCTATCTTTCAGGGCTCAGACTCAGCTCCAGAACGGGAGAGGATGTTCAAATCGGGTATCAAGCCTTCAACGAGCGGATCGTCGATCTTGGTTGCGAGGAATTGACGGGCATCAAGCTTGCGATAAGTCCCAGAGGCATACAAGCGCTTCAGTTTGTCACCAATGGCAATGGTGACCGTGCGAGATGGTATGGACAGCCAGAAGACGTGCCACAAACAAACCGCCTGGTATTAGAGAGCCCTCTCACCGACTTAGACATCGGGTTGGACGTAGGTAGTTCTTGGCGCGAGTTGGCACTCTCTCACTAATACTCTTTTTCATAGGCGTGCAAGATTGTTAGTCTCGCAGTCCCTCGTGAGCCGTCACTGCCCCGAAATACCATCTCAAGGGTCATTGACAATATTCGTCCCGAGAGCCTGCGGCAAGCTGGGCTCTGGTTTCCCGGTATCCCAATCAAATATCACAACTTTGGACGCCACAAATGTCTCGGATCCCAATGCCATGCCGAACATGTGTTCGAGATTGATGGACCTGGCGGCGAGCTGATCACTTCTCTCGAGACTATGCTCTTCACATTTCATGGTAATAATGACGATTTAGGAAAGGAGAGCGATGTGGTGGACTTGACGGTGTGTTGGCAATCATTTGACTTATTCTATATCCTATAATCAATCGCTAAACGCTTTGTTTCCTATGTCTTACAGATCAGAACCAACCGAGGTCAATCACTTCGGCTCAGAGACGACACAGATCTTCATCTCATGACCGCTCAATCAAATGGCAAGATCTTCAAGAGGAGGTTGGATGTCAACGAAGGAACCACAATCACTGGTTTATACGCTCACCAGGTATGCGCGACGAATCGGCTCGGAGGACTTGAGCAGATGTGGCTAACAGTGATATATGTCAACAGTTCCATGGAAGTAGATCCCAATTTATGGCACTCGGTGTGATTAGTGAACAGCTTGTTTGACGACCTCACGGCTTTGTCACATAACTTCGGAGTCTCGGCACTAAGCTGAGAGGGTATAACTGTATCAAATCTGAGCAAACAGTCCTTGCATAGTTAGCGGCAGCTTTTGGACCGGCCATGTGTTGATCAAGATGATTAAGTCAGCGGTGATGCTTCTTATCAGACGTTAGGTGGAGGTGGTGGTAAAAGACCAGCGTGCGGCGTAGATGTGCTCTGATAACAAGAGGCAATTCGTCCATCCCTTATCACGCGCTCATTTCGGTATGCATGATGCGTCACGACGTGATACCCCGCCGGCTGTCCACTCCTGCAAGCCACTGCCCGTGCCGGGCAATAGTTAGCGTGAACCTAGTCTTGTCTGCCTGACCTGAGTGAAACACTTTGCGAAGCCGGTCTGCTCGGTCACAGCAAAAACACGCTCCCTCTATCAACTGGTCTGTCACACCTGCAAAAGTCCGAGTCCAGCCATGTCTAAGGCGTTTTCAATTATCCAAACCGTGCCCGTTGCCAAGGGGACACCAGAGTATGAAGAACACCGGGACCGCATTGTACAGGAACATTTCACGGACAAGGTCCCAAAGGAGCTCCTTTTGCCGTCCGAGATAATCAAAAGCCCGCCTAGAAATGTGACCAAAATCCCCCACGACTGCGGGCTTCTGACCTCAGAAGAGCTGGACATCACCGAAAATTACGATGCGACTGCACTCGCCGATGCTATCCGAGAGCACAAGCTCACGGCTGTGGCTGTAGCCACAGCCTTCGCCAAGCGCGCCATCATCGCCCATCAGCTTACATGCTGCTTGACAGAATGGTTCCTGGATGACGCCGTTGCCCAAGCCCAGGCACTGGATGACCACCTTGCCGCCACCGGTAAGACCGTTGGGCCCCTCCACGGAGTGCCGATCTCCATCAAGGAGCACGTGCAGATGGCGGGCCACTGGTCTGCGGACGGTTACATCTCCAGCCGCCAGGTCGACAGTGAGGACTGCAATCTTGTAGCCATCTTGCGGAGCCTCGGAGCTGTCTTCTATTGCAAGACAAATCAGCCCCAGGCTATCATGCACCTGGAGACAGTGAGCCCGTACGGGCGCACCCTCAACCCCCACAACATCGACCTCTCCGCAGGAGGCTCGAGCGGGGGAGAGGGAGCTTTGATAGCACTGAGGGGCTCTGTTCTGGGAGTTGGGTCGGACATTGGAGGGAGCATTCGTGGCCCAGCTGGGTTTTGTGGTATATACGGCTTCAAGCCGACAAGCCACTACCTGCCGACGAACGGGATGTTGCACGGCGGAAATCCCGCGGAGTTGACCATTCTGGCTACTTGTGGACCAATGGCCGTATCACTGCGGGATCTGGATTTGTTCATGTCCCTTGTTATCGGTGCAAAGCCATGTTTGCGAGAGCCGAGCCTGGTTCCGATACCTTGGACTGGACTCAGCACTCCATCGCCCTCATCTACTTCCCTGAAGGTTGGTTTCATGATGCATGACGGGGTGATACAGCCGCAGCCACCGGTTGTTCGAGCGCTCGAATGGGCGATGGGTAAACTTAGCAATTCTTCCACTGTTACCGTCAAGCCTTTTGCGCCCTATCGTACAGCCGATGCGATAAGAAACATCCGCAGAGCTTACACACCCGACGGCGGCGCCAGCCTGAAGGCTGGGCTGGCCAAGGCCGGTGAACCCATGGAGCCCCTGACGAAATGGATCATTCAAGATGCCGAAGGCCCTCATTACAACTTCCAGCAAATGTTTGATATGCGCTGTGAGCGTGACAATTTCCGTTGCAGTTTCGCCAAGCACTGGTCGGAGCAGGACGTCGACGTTGTCATCTGTCCTGTGTATGTAGGCCCAGCATGCGTGCACGATACAGGCCTTTATTGGGACTATACCGCGTTCTGGAATTATGTTGACTGCCCCGGCGTGGTCATTCCGACCCCAGTCAAGGCCTTGAAGAAGGGCCAGGAGCAGTATGCACCTGGCGAACCACTCAGCAAGGAAGATACGCATGTACGCGAGCTGTGGGCAGAGGGCGACTTCGATGGGGCGCCAATCAATCTGCAGATTGTGGCGAGGAAGTACCACGACAATGATTTGTTCGCGGCTGTCAATGAGATCGAGAAGTGTCTTCACACCGACTAATATGTATCAGATGCTTAGTTGAGCCTCAGATTACATCGCAGACGTAAGATCGTCGCTGTAATGGCTTGCTCTTTCCCTTTTCCTACCCCTCTGAAGAATTACGTGCTGTGATCGTGATATTCTACTGGTTGTGCATACCAATTCTGTCCCAATTCTGTCCCAATTCTGTCCCAATTCTTACCCAATTCATCGTTATCTGAGCTGAGACTCAAGAAGGCAGCGACTGAAGACCTCAATGAGTGCCTAAACCCACCAAAGTACACCGAAGTAAACCGAGGTGTGGGACATAAGAGCCGCAGAGCAAATCCCAGTAGAATATCGTAAATGAGGCTTCCCAGCTTCCCAGCTTTCCGTGGCCTCCGGGGCGCGGTCCAGAATTTGGCAGTGCAGAAGCTAACTACATACGGGTCCACATCCACTTATTCGGGACTCGAGTGCCGTCGTACAATGGTGATCATGACATGAGCAACGGCTCTTATCAGCGAGCGCTTACCTTACGCCGCCCGCACTACCCGTTTCGACCCTCGATTACCACACCGACGCCCATTCTTGTGGTGGATGGCATTTGCGGCAACGTAAGCCGGCTCCCTAGTTGCCTACCCACCTTTGTCAGATGTAGTCACGTTATTGGGGGCTGTGCACTTTTTGGGCTGCCTGACCACCCCGGATTTGACCTAGGAACAATTGAACACCGCCTGAAAATACGCCCGTTCAAGAGAAGTTGGGGGCTAGAGAGTAGTAAAAGCAAGGCTTTCAGTTTCCAGGAGGATCACCAACCGCAGCGCCGAGTCATATTGTAGGCAGTGTGCAAAACACCTGATTGGCGCGAGCGCGGAGAGAGCCGCCGCGGTGTAGGATCGTGGACTCAATCAAGCCCCCAAGCACCACACCAGTTCGTGTCAAAGTAGGCAGAAGTCTCGTTGATAAACTGCTATAAATGCCCGATGTCCTCTTTTTCAACGGACATCTTTTTAATAAGGCACCAAGGCAAACCTCTCGTTCTGTCACTGCGATATAATCACCCACCATTATACTCATTGCTTGTCAAGACCGTCCGAAATGGGTAGCTGCGAGCCATTTCCAGACCTTACGATGGCTTCAGAGCCAGCAACAAAACGAGACTCGCTGGTCTCGAACGTCCGGCCTCTCATATCCAACTTCCTTGAAACAATCGACTATGATCCGCCGTCGAGGCCCAACAGGAGCGCCCTTCGTGCCGCCATGACTGAGTATGCCGCCACTTCCGGAGTCCCCTACATCGAAGACAAGCACTCCCGCCAATGTTTCGAGACGGGACTCTCCGTCGCCATAGTAAGTCCCGAGTTCTTACACTCCATACCATCTATTCGGAGATGCAGCCCTGTAGGGCTGCATTGTGCAGTCATGCGCCGAAAGAGCGGGACCTGTCAGCTTACGCCCCATTTCCAATCAGGACATGTATCCTAGCCACCCTCTTGAAGTTCAGCTCCACATCGGGATCTTCACGTGGCTTGGATTCCTCATCGACGACACGAACAAATGCATAAGCTCCGACCTGGCGCATTTCCAAGCCCGCTTCTACACCGGCCAACCTCAGCCGTCGCTATTATTGGACCACTTTGCACACACTCTACGTAAAACTTACCAATATTACGACCCGGTTATCGCCAATACAATAGTCCTCTCCGCACTAGCCTTTGTGAATGCAAATGCGCTCGAGACACGACGGGAGTTCCAGGAGCTCGTGCCCTCACAGGCAGCTGCAAGCTGGCCGTACTACTTTCGGGACAAGGAGGGCCTCCCTGACACATATGCCGGCTTCATCTACCCGAAGGCTCTGTACCCCAATATCGGAAGCTTCCTGCAAGCCTTCCCAGACATGGGAAGGTTCATTAACCTGACAAACGACATTTTATCGTATGTTACACAAAGCTACCGAGGAACAAGAATGAGAGCCATTGCTAATCCGCAGCAGATTCTACAAGGAAGAGGTCGCTGGCGAGACCAAGAACTACGTCAACAGCAAAGCCAAAAGCGAGAAGAAGACGGCCATGACGGCCATGAGAGAGATCGTCGCAGACACCGCTCAGCGATACCTGAGTGTGACAAGCGTCCTCGCCGGCAAAGAGCCCTATGCCCGGGCGTGGCACGAGTATGTCATGGGCTACGTGGACATGCATCTCAGGAACGACCGTTACATGTTTGCAGACATTGGCCTTGACGACAGGTTCATGAACCAATAAAGCCAATTCTGCCGTGAACAAGGATCTTGTTGGCCACGGTGATGTATTTGTCCTACGCAGAGGGAGGTCGCATAGCGCTTTAGGAGTAGCTGGCCTGCTCAAACACTCACACGCAGCGTTAGAATTTTCATTCGCATTGGAGGGAGCGCTTCAAACGGGTGGTATTTTGCTCATTTCTAATGGAGCTTCAGCGGGCGTTGGGTCGAAAGGACCTAGGATATCCATTTGTTTTGTTAAGATAACGTTCCTCGCGGAGCCCACTATGTCAACTCTTCCAAACAATTGACACTCACGTTGATTGGATTATCTCAATCATGTAAACATTTCTGAATATCCCACAGACTCTTTCTACAAGACTAAAGGTTAAGAGGCAGCCTATGCTCTCAAGTCCTGCTGAAATCTCGTGAATATGATCAAGTTCAATAACAGGTACCTGGCCAAGTAGGGAGCATTTGTCAAAGACAAATATCCATTTCAATTACTCGTCTTGGATCCAAGCACTACATAATAAATTTCTCCACAAGCCATGATGACGATCAGCTAGATCCTGTCTGTTGGTAGTCACCGACAAACAATTTTGCTGGTCTACGCTCGAGTAAATATTATGTCATACCTTCCTTGATTCTGGTTCTGGAGGTTACGAATACAAAGACAAGAATGCGTATACCTGTATTTCCAAGAAATGCCACTTTGCTTTTGTGGCTGATAAATGAGGAAAATATGCACTCAAAGCTACACCGATGAAGACCATGCCATCCGGCTCGTCTCTTCCCGACATGGCATGGATCCACACGATGCGCTAGCCGCATGATGCTAAGGCTCAGGCACACTACCAGAATCGAATCAATTTGTGATTTAAAAACTTCTGATTGGTCGAGGCCCGTATACTCTCCACTTGCTAGGTCGTCTCTGAAAAGTCTCTGTAGTATATGAGCCAGATTCTCGCCGCTTAACACCATTTCGAGGTATCCATAAACAGTCCGACACGTACTAGACTCCACTGGCCTTTCAACATGCGTGTCCCAAGGCATCAGGGGTCACCTCCTCCTGTCCAAGGTAAATACCCTATCTAAGCGCATTGATAATCAGTCTCTCGAACGCAAAGCTAAAGTGTCGATATCAGATATGCAAACATTCGAGGACGACGAGACCTACTCCGAAACATACCCCGAGGGTGGTAGAGATGCATGGCTCGTTGTGGCTGGCGCTTGGTTCGCCATGATCCCTTCCATGGGTGTTCTCAATACCTTGGCTGTCCTCCAAGCGTGGGTGTCGGAGCATGAGCTGGACGGACTGCCTGAATCCACCATTGGATGGGTCTTCAGTTCTTACGCTTTCTTTCTATACTTTTGCGGTGCCCAAGTCGGTACGTGTTATCAGTGTCCTAGGTGCTGTTGGCGCCACACAGAAAGCTAACATGATGAGCACAGGCCCTATCTTTGACGCTCACGACATCCGATTCCTCATCATACCGGGAAGTATCGGGATTGTGGCAGCTATTTTGTTGATGAGCGTGTGCAAAGGTACGTGCATCTCTCTTGAACTCTTCAGAGAACTTGCCAGTCTCGGACGTCAAAGGGAGTCACAGCTGATCAAGTCCAGAATACTACCAATTTCTGCTCACCTTTGGAGTACTCGGAGGTGCTTCAGCGTCCTTGCTCTTCAATCCCAGCATCGCCGCTGTAGGCCACTGGTTCTCCAAGCGACGCGCATTGGCAACAGGGGTAGCATGCACCGCCGGAGGCGTCGGCGGCGTCGTCTTCCCTCTCATTATCGTGTACATGGCCCCACGCGTTGGATTCCCCTGGGCGATCAGGACGGTCGGATTCATCTGCGCAGCTGCGTCCGTAGGTGCGTGCCTGCTTTTGAAAAAGCGGCTGCCGCCCAACAAGAAGAGCGGCGCCGCTATTGACTTAAAGGCGCTGGGCGACCCCAAATTCGGTGCGACCGCCCTGGCTGTCTTCCTGATCGAGTTCGCTGTCTTCATTCCCTACACGTATATCTGCTCCTACGCCATCCACGAGGGTCTCGGCTTGCAGCAGTCGCTGCTGCTCAATGCCATCGTCAACGCAGGCGCTATTCCAGGGCGTGCCTTGCCGGGCTATGTCGCGGACCGCTTTGGGCCCATGAACGTCATGTGCGTCACGGCGCTGGTGTGTGCGGCGTTCATCTTTGCACTGTGGCTGACGGCGGTTGGAAGTGCGGGCGCGACCATCGCTTTCGCTGTCCTTTTTGGCTTCTGGTCTGGCGCTGCCATTAGCCTGACGCCCGTCTGCGTGGGTCAGGCTTGCAGGACCGAGGACTATGGTAAGAGGAATGGGACAGCCTTCTTCATTGCCAGTTTCGGTACATTGGTCGGTGTGCCTTTCGCCGGCGCCATCGTTCAGTGGTGTGGCGGCGCTTATTACGGCCTTATTATATTCGCTGGTGGTTTGTATGTCCTCTCTCTGTGTGCCTTTTTCGTCGCTAGAGGCCTTTGTGGTGGTTGGAGTTTGAAGATTCTTTTTAGAATGCGTCCTGAATAGTATCATCTATAAGTGAAAGATATCTGTAGACATAAAGTGATATAGTTAAAGAGACTATTGACCTTAATTAGCCTTATCTGAACCTACGGACGAGTGTTGTAGTCTCAGGTATATAAAGTCATACGGATCACATGATCTCAAAACATTTGGGCTGGGAAATCAGATATCGTCGACTACCATTCCATCAAACTAGACTTCTGCATTGATTTTGAGTTCTACTTATCGGCTGGTGGTCTTCGTGCGCCTTAAGGCCATAAATGCACTCGAGGATATAGGTTCATTGATGTAAAATACCTAAGATGTGACCCATTGCACACCCTCAGCAGATCATTACGTTTCAGGGAAATGATTCATGGTTAAATCGTCTTGGATTCATTTATTCATGCTATGGTAGAGATCAAGAACGCTTGTCCACACCCGCACAGGCAGGCTACTACACAGGTCCATCGACTTGCAGCTCATCAGAGCCCAGTTGTCCCAAAGCCTCGCGTCGGGTCGGCGCGCTCGGGTCGAAATACGGTTTCTCGGCCAGCGAAGTCACGCGAGTTCCGTGTCTCGGGTGCTTGCCGGCGTAATCCCAGCTTGCGTTGTGAATTGTGATTCTGAGGAGATGTTGTCAGATGCTTTTCCGACGTCTCAAATTTTGAAAGAAGCGTGGGTGACTGAGCATACCTGTTGTCCCAAATGGCGCTGGTGTTCGGCGTCCACTTGAATCGCACCTGGATATCGACGTTCTTCTCATACACATCGAACAGATAACCCAGGATAACATCACTCTCGGCCTTGTCCAGGCCCACGATCCGACGAGTCATAGCCCTGTTGACGAAGAGAGACTTCCAGCCAGTAGCCGGGTGGACCCTCACCAGGGGATGAATTCGCTCAATGTGCTTGGGGCCCTCCTCAGGGTGCTCACGCTCTAAGTAGGGATGTGCCGAGACATAAACTGCCTGCTTTCCGTCAATGATCTTGCGAAAGTCAGGAGACAGCTTCTCGTAGGCAGAGTATCCGCTTGCCCAGAGAGTGTCGCCGCCGACGGGAGGCGCAGAGTCGATGTGAAGGTGTGTATAGCCAGCCGGCTGAAGTTCATGGACCAGGTCTGTGTGCCACCGGGATGCACCTCCTGGGTTTCTGAAGTTGGCCGCTCTTTCTGTGGCCATGAGATCTGGCCAAATGATGGATACACCGGGTAGGCCCGGCACTTGAGGGACTTGGGGCTGGAGTCCAGTGTGAGTGGCTCTGTTTCCATGCTATCGATCGTTGCAATATATGAGATAACTTACATGGACCTCAACCTCACCGAAATGCTCTCCCAGTGACAATTGCTGTTGAGGGGAAAGGTCTTGGTCTCTGAAGAAGACAACGCTCCTTTCTGCTATCAAGAGTGCGAGCTCATCTTTCTGCTGGTCAGTGAGGTCCTTCAGTTGAAGGCCCTCGATCTCAGTGCCGATGTACGCAGTCAGGTCGGTGACCTTGGTAGCTGCCGAGAAGAGGGACTTCTTCTCCTTGTCAGCCCTGGCGCCGGGGTCGTTGTGAACACGCTCCTTGCTCCTGATTTTGTATACATCGTCTAGGTAGAGAGGACGCGAAGGTCGGTATGGGTAGCCGTTGCTGAGGTCGATGTTTGCCTTCTTTAGCCGGGCAGCCGTGGACTCGGGGAGACCGAGGTTATCCTTCCGGGGCTCGGCAACGTCGACGATCTCAGGAATAATAGGAGCTGGGGCCATGTTGGTCAAGTTGAATATGTTTCAAAGCTAAGTTTCAAATAGACTGATTTAGTAAATTGGCAGTGTATCAACACTTTTTGCGTTGGTGACAGATATATATGCATTCAACTTGAAGCAGGAGACAGGTTGCAGTCATCGTAAACATTCGTGATATCCCCCCAAATAACGTGAAGCAACGTATTTCTAAGCATCATGCCGCAGGGCGAGTTCGAAGCTCCGCATGAGATGACTCGTATTGCCCTTTGATGCGGAGAAGATGCCGAGTAGCTGTTCGAAGCAGTCGTGCTGCATCAGGATGCACGTCTTGTGCAAATCACAAGAGACGTTGGCCCTCCACCAAAACACATCTAAAGCACGCCATGCCTAGATGTGCTGCGATCATCCCGCATGGGATCGTATACCCCAACTTACACGCGGATGGCTCGACGCGATATCTGCGGGGTCATAGTACTGTGCCCAACAGCAGAGCAGCGGGGCTGTATTGCGTGATACGCGGCGCGCCTTGTGCCATATATAAAGCCGTTTTGGCAGACACGCTATAGGCTAGTTTGGGGGTTTCACTATGCTCAACTCCATCGGATCCGGATGGAACCTCACAAATCAGATGTTTTCGAAGATAAGCAACGACCGCGGCAGGGAAGCCGGTGCAAGTTGTCTGATTACCTGGCCGCCACGTCTTCAAAAGACATTTGAGCCCCAATAGCACGTCATCTGTGCTGGCGACGGCATGTGCCGCGGAATTCGGCCGTTTCAACTGTACAAGCAGTTTGATCCATCAACTAGCATTCACAAGCGCCAATGAGGTGTGACTGACATGGTAATACGCTGTGCTCTTTCTGTTATACACGAGATAGTATCATAGTATATTCCGAACACCAAAAGACGTTTCCTTGTATCGGCCCGATATTCGTCAGCCAAATTAATACGATTTGAGAAGCCTGGCTCTCTTGCTTCAAATTTCTTTCCACGATTGACTTCCCAATACACGCAGGCGGCACAGACCTTTAGGATTGAAAAATTCGAAATGAAGTGAATACAAGTGTAATTCATAGCCTGGGCAGCATACTGGGTCGCCAGCTGAGCCATTTCGGCGCGTCAGAGTCCACTAGCTTGCAAACGTACTCCATTGATATCTATTTCGGTATCATATTGTTCATCGCAGCGGCATAAGCAGCTTTTTGCATGGCTGACAGCAAGATGTTGCTGGAGCAGTTCTTCGAACCGCGTGTTGTTGATGGTTACAGAACCTCCCCGTCTAGCAGGAAAGAGTGGACAGTCTGAACTTGCTTTCCCCCTTTCCTTGACATTTCCTAGACGGCTAAGGACATTATACACAGGCATATGCGATATTTGATCGGTTGAGTTCATTTGTCCTGTCCCAGCACTATGGCCTGGAATGGAGGCCCAAGACTTCAGGACCTTAAGGACTGAAGGACAATTGAGATACAACTTTGTCTGTTCAAAGTCACATTGATCCAAGAACGAAGCTTGACGAATCACTCAATTTCTATTCAGGAATCTACATGATCTGATCAATCGCCCAACTCGGTCCTCGTGAACAAGACGTTCTTGCCACACATGTCATATCATTTGGGCAATAGCGCGAGTAAATGGCTACTTTGGTATGCGCGGAAACATATTTGTGGCGGGCCCGGGGAGAAAATAAATATCTGCTGCCATGTCTAGACATGAATATTCGTAGCCAAATCAAGATTTATCCATATTCCCAAGCACGTGTGCATTCGACAGACCGAGACTTGACCTCGATGAAAGGGCGTGGGAGCCGGGGTCTGTGTGCGGTTGGCTTTCGTTTAGAAGATTTGGGCACGTGCAGGCATGTGTCATTCAACGCCTTGTGCACTTCAACTCTATATATTGGTGTTGAACTGATGTCTGAAATGGTCGAATTTCCCTGACAGTTCTCGCAGAGTCCAACTGCAATACGGTGAATAGCGCCATCTGTTGCTGCAGGCGTGGGACAAACTTCACCACCCAGCAAGCACTTACGAGATTATCTCAGCCTCCTAGAGTAGACACGTATATATCGACAGGCCAATTGGTCTATGCGTCAGTCTACAGTACCGCGACCAATTCTCAAGTATTTCTCAGCGACGACTGATCCAAAATCTGTTAGGGTTGACACCCCTCTATAACGCAATTCGCAGGTGTAAATGGCGTGCTCTAGCGGAGTATCATCTCGGCGCCGACCGCGGCATAAGCTTCGTTCCCAGGGGTGTCAAAACAACTTATCGGAGAGTATCCGGTCTCTTGATTTATGAAAGAGTAGAAAGAAATGCTGTATAAACGGTACCTTGTGACTGAACTCTAGTCCTATGAGAACTTCCCAGACCTATCCCAGCTTCCTCCCTTAGGTCCGCCCTGACCCCTGAAAGACGTTGGACGGCTACTGCAGCACCTCTCCGGACCCTGAATCGTCTATGGCTCCAATAAAGACAGTCGCGGTCATTGGTGCCGGTATCAGTGGTGTCTCATCAGCAGCTCACCTTCTACGCCACGGCTTTGAGGTCGTCGTCTTTGAGCGCTCCAGCGTTACTGGCGGTGTATGGCACTTTGATCCACGACCCGATCGGGATCCCCAGTACCCAGGCACAGATTCTCTTGAATCTGACACTAACGGCACACAAGATGGCGCCGTCCACGCCAAGGAAAACGGCAAGTCGCAAGGCGAAGACGACATCGCACTCTCGCATGCGCCACCAGGGCCGTGCTATGAGGGGCTCATGAACAACGTCCCAACCTCAATGATGAAAACCACCTTGCTGAAATGGCCAGAAGGGACGCCTGATCATGTTACCCATCACGAGATCGAGACATACGTGCAGCGTCTATCGCGAGACACCGGGGCTCATGATGTGACGCTGTACGATACCCGCGTCGAGGAAGCCGTCAAGAATGCAGAAACCGGGCAGTGGGATGTGCGCACTAAGACACTCCAGAAAAAGGACGATGGTACATACTCCGCTCAAGACAAGGACTGGAAGTTCGACGCCGTTGTCGTCGCGGCAGGACACTACCACATCCCGCTTATTCCGGAAGTCCCGGGTTTGGCTGAGTGGAAGAGGAAATATCCCGACAGGGTGAGACATTCCAAAAGCTACCGATATCCGCACCATTACAAGGATCAGAACGTCCTGCTCATCGGGGCCGGCGTCTCATCTCTTGACATTGCCAAAGAACTCGACGGGCTGGCCAACAAGACCTATCAGTCCTCGCGTGGCGGCAAGTTTGATCTCGACAAGTCCTTGCTGCCACCAAACTCGGAGCGGGTAGCTGGGTTGAAATCATTCAAACTCGACGAGGGGAAGAGCCTCAACTCTGGGTCGGAGACACCTGGCGCGCCCATCCCAGGCACAGTGCACCTGGCCGACGGACGTGTCCTGCAGGATATCCACCATGTCATAGTTGCCTCTGGCTATCAAACAACTTACCCTTTCCTCACCGGCCTCGAGTCCGAGACCATAACTGCCGACGACGCGGATGAGAATATCATCATCACGGCAGACAAGTGTGTCACACACAATCTTCATAAAGACATTGTCAGTACCCTCAGGCGTTGTCATGCGGTGTTTTGATTCAATTTCAGTGGGCCATGCTAATTGCGCTTATCACATAGTTTTACATGCCAGATCCCACCCTGACATTTGTGGGCGTCCCGTACTATACCTCCACATTCTCCATGTTCGATTTCCAGGCCGAGGTGGTGGCACGTGTGTACGCAGGCCTCGCGACGCTGCCGTCACAGGAAGCCATGCGGAGCGAGTACGGAGCTCGCAAGGCGAAGGGAGACAAAGGAAAAGCGTTCCACAGCTTGATCCAAAACCAGGTCCCGTATATGAATGAGATCCTGGCCTGGGTCAACGAAGGCGTTGAGCAAAGGGGTATTGAGAAGATGAAGGGCGTCGATGAAGACTGGTATAGAGGATATGAGGAGTTCAAGGAGAAGTCAAGGCGTTTGATACCTCTTGACTCTAATCAGATACAGCAGCCTATTGCTAGTAAGTATTATACGTCGGACGAATAGACAGCTACAGTAGAGATATTCCCCAGTTTTTTTAGGCCTGATGGTTCAGTAAGATGTGTCTTTCAGAAGGAGGGGAGATGCTTTTTACATCTGTTACCAATCACGCACGAGCTTGTGCACGAATTGCGTGACTTCGGACTTTAGAATCGCCTCAGTCTTGCAACGACAATTGAACATTCTTCCCATTGCATACTGTATATTGACTAACGTGATAGTTCCTATTGTACATCACGGCTGACAATTGAGGCTGTACAAAACCTGATTGAGCTACCCTAAGGCGTGCGCAATCAAGAGACAAGAATGATCCAATACACCGCATCTACAGCCTGGCATGCGTACCATGAAGAAGGATCGTGTTTCGTCCCGATCTACCGCCAATTTTCATGCTGATCCCCTGAGATGCTGCTCTGGGAGACTCAATTTAAAGGTCGGCCCCATTCTAGTCCTTCTTCCGCCCTTTGACCACGGGAACAGCCTCTTCACTAGCCTCCGCTGAAGCGTCAGATGTACTGTCCGTCTTGAGGTTAGATTTAGACCTTGCTTGCAGAGCAGACTTTGGCGGTAGCGACGCCTCCGACTCGCGAGATGGAGACATGTCGAGCTCTTCTTCATCGACGAAGACCTCGGGTAACAGCTCCTTCTCCGAGCGCTGGTACTCCGGCACGACGTCCTCCGGCTCCTGGTCGATACAGTCTGCCATGACTGATGGCAAGGAAGTTGTGCGAGATTCGGTAAAGTCTTCACCCAATGAGCGGAGTGCCCACCTGCGGACAGCTTCATGGGTGACGGTCACGCACACAAAGCGTCTGCCAGTCCACTTCGTGATTGAATGCCGCAGCTCGCGCCCTCGGAACATCTGCAAGCAGCCCGATGGGGCTTCGATTTGCAGACCCAATTCTCGGACGACGAGATCCCCTCCACTGAAATCGCCGACGGGCACGAGGAACGCGTACCCACGGTGCCAGTCTCCGGTGTCTTTGTGCTCGTATGTCATCAGGTTGACAAGCAACGCTCGCATCATGAATGGCTCGTCTGACCGCCTTGTCTGGAAAGGCACGGTGTCCAATTTACTCACTTCGTTTGCGACGCGAATGTACTGCTGCAGCAGACCTGGTTCGAGGATCTGAAAGAAGAAGTTGATAATTTCGGTGCAAGCGCCGAATGCACTATAGCGCAGTTTCACCAATTGGTGGAGAACGTTGCCTTGTTCAGGCACTCTCTTCCCAGCACTGTCTTTGGTGGGAGCTGGCATGTTACGCCCGTTCGGATCACCTACTTCACAGCGGCCTCCAATATGGAATACGCCTGACGCGAAAGTCATTAGCTGAGCACGCGCAAAGTTTACTACAGACCTTTCTGGAACTTACCCGATTTAGCCAATCGTGGATCGTTGTTCGGGTTTCGAAAGTCCAGGTCAGGTCTCTCCCGGAGAAATGCGATCCAATGTAAACCGTGTCGTGTCATATCTGGGAACGGTACAGGAGTGCGGGAGCTGTAGGTCTCGAACGATTGGACAACGAGCTTTTGAATAGCTTTTGTAAGAAGCTGCTTAAATACATCGCTGCACTGAAACAGGATGATGTTGTCTGACTGGTCCAGCACCAGGACAATGTCAGTATTTTGTATGTTATAAAGCAACTTGTTGTCTGTGGCGTAGTCGTTCCTCTTGGCCTGATGGTAAGGGTTGAAGACCTTGGTTGGGCAGCCTTCCTTCACAATCTCCAACATCTTAAAGAAGGCTGGATCCTTGTCATGGCCGCCGGCCTCCATCTGCTGTCTGACTTTGTTTTCAAGATCAGGGTTGAGATATAGCTGTTGCTGTGCTAGGCTGCGGGCCTCTTTCCAATACTGATCAGTCCTGCCCCCGATCTGCCCGGCTTTGCAAAGAAGAACATGGGTCGTCACCCATCGCTCGATTTGAAGGTCGGGCTGGGCTCCAAAATCCTTGTTGATCTTCCGTTCGAGTGCCCGGGACACTTTAGAGGCGCTGTATGGAGAACCCTCGCCGAAGACATCCACATCACTGAATTTGACCCGAGAGACGGTCCGTCCGTGCACCTTGAAAGTCTCTATGGTACGGTTGTTCTCTTGTAGACAATTCACTGTTCCGTCAGCGATCTCATGCGGGGGCATGGATCGGATGTTGTTCACGTCTTTCGCAAGATCCATTATGGAAGCTTCTTCGGAGTCGATGTGGGTGCCTTCTTCAAAATCCGGGACGATCAATGAATTGTCGCGGGGATGTCCAATGTTACTCCATGAGTATTGTTTGCTTCCTTGAACAGTTCTCTTGGGCCACTCACCACTCCCCTCGTACATCGACTTGAGCGGAAGCCTGGTGTCGGGATCGTCGGCCCACGCAGAGGGCATGGCCGGCCAAGGGATCAGGTCATCGATGTATTCCTCGATCGTTTTCAAATCTTCGTGTTTGGTCTCAGCATGATTACCCGTGCCTGTGGTTGTTTCGACGTCGACGACAGGGCTTGGCCGGTCCTTTTCGATGTTGTCGTGTTTCGCCTCCTCTTGTTTCTTGGCAGTTGCTCCCTCGCCCACTTCTTCAGACTTTTCGATCCTCTTCTGACGGAGTCGATACTTGGCTTGCAGTGCTAGCTTGGCCATGTTCAGAGCGGCCTCATCGTTACCCGGCGTCCTACGTTGCAAAGGCTCCTCGCCTGGATAGCGAGGTAGTCGTTGGCGATTCGAGGCGCCTTGTGTTGTCGATTCGGACATCTTGTTGTTCAGTCCTCGGCTTTGTTGATGGTACCTTTCTTGATTGTCCATTCGTTTGCGTCGTGAGGCGACTTCACTGCTATGGCCAGATTAGTTACCGGGAGATGATGGTTGCAGAGCAAGTCGAAAATGACTCCGATTTTGATTATCTTCTTGTGATTCAACTGATTGCTCGATACCTGAGGCAGAACATACAGAAGTGAAACTGTTTGCAGTTCCTGGGACGTCTTACAGAATGAGATGCACCGTGAGAAACTTGGCCAGTTCTGCTCGATCTGAGGTGGACACAGGAATTGCATGAGACTGAGACAATTCACATATATCGGGGTCTTCGTTCTTGAATCATAATATCGTGGTAAACTCTGGTATTCACTGTGGGAACTGCTGAGTCTATGAATTTTCCTATGCGTATACCAGGAATAGATGGATGACTGCATCTCCCAGCAGCTAGGATCAGCCATGTCATTGACGGATGGCTGCATTTCGTCAAGTTTAAATGTTTCTAGTGCTGAATCAAGGCTATCAATGATGAGGGGAGGAAATACTCGCGCTACCTAGGGATACCACCAGGTAATACTAGAAGCTTGACTCGTTCAACGAAGCAAGCATACCGTCTTCAAGAATCAGCCTGGTTGTATGCTCTGCAAGTGCACATATCCAAGACCCCAAAGGTAGTATCTCCATCGCTGATGCAAGAAAGACTGTTTCAGTATCATGACAAGGTGCTGGTCTGGTGTCTAGGTCCAGCAAAAGATGATGACATTCTACTTTCAACCTTGAAGCAGAATGTTTTACGGCACCATGTCGACCATGCTGATCGAGCCGGATCCTAAGTTGCACATACACCCGCCAGTGGACCTGCATGCGGGTATTATCCCGATTGTTTCATGGTGCAGTGCTCGAAACCACACACCTTGATTCACGTATTCATACAGAGTAAATTTGACACTATGTACGCATGTAACGAGCTTGTATCTATAACATCACTCATTACCTCCTTCTCAGAGCAGCCCGCTCGGCCTTGCCCTCCTCAGTGTAAAATTCTCCAACCCACTGCACGATGTGGTCAACCACACCATCCTGGACAGCCTTGACACCGGCATTCAGCCTGCCGTTGGTGATAGACAAGTCGCTGCAGTGGATTCCACCCGGGATCACCAGGACAGGTGCATCCGTGGTGCCTTGGTAGGGCCCACCGGGCCGGAACTCGCTGGAGACGGTGGCGTCCTTCCAAGGGTCCCACTGTCCGTTGACGAAGACCAGGCGCGTCGTGTTACCCGCGCGGTCCCATCCGCCCGTGTAGGCGTTGGTGTCCTCGACAGTCTTGCCCTCTGCGCTGCCGAAGGTGCCGGGCGGCTTGAAGTACAGGCCGCACTGGCGCTGCCAGTACTCCGCCGTCACGAGACGAGACACGATGGTGGGCGTGCCGGCTGGGGCGCCGTCTTGCCAGAAGGCGAAGGGGTCGTTGCAGAGCATCCACTCCCACTGGCGGTCGAGTGGGTTGCTGACGGTCAGATCGGTGTAGATGGGGCTGGTCTCGTTGTATGAGTCAAAGCAATCCAAATTGTAATCGTCAGACCACTCGTCGTAGCCGTAACCGGCACAGTCTATTCACGCTGTCAGCAAGAGATTTATGCACAATTTCTGCACGTGGCAATGACTTACAGCCGGGGATGAGCTCCTGCTTGACCCAATTGGCGTATCCCTCCAGGGCCTTCTCCAAGCCAACACCCTCCGCGCCAGGAACAGCTGTTGCGCTCGGGTACAGGGGGCCGACGTTCTCAACGCTGTCGCAGAATTGGACTGGGTAGAACTCGCAGTTAGCACAGCCTCACGAATGCAACCCACAGCCTTTCGCTGGGCTAGATTTCCAGAACGGAAGCAAAGATCAAGGTGACTCAGGGGTTGCTTACAGAAGCTGGAGTAGCCTGAGGCGAAGTCATGTCCCTGCCACTGCCAAGGGCCGTTCTCCAAAGCGCTGGCAAAGTCATCATCGTGCTCGATAGCGCCAAGGCCGAACTTCTCCTTGATGGCCTGCTTCGCCTCCTCGTCATCGCCCAGCAGGATGCTGTCAACGTGCTCGATGACCTTGGACACGTCCGCGCTGCAGTTGGCGGGCATGCCCTCTTGCACGGGAGCGAAATATTGCCACTATGTCGGATTTTATGTCAGTCTCTATTCTCGGCATTTACGGCTCATTGTCAAATGGCAATTCATGCGGAAAGCTTACGAAGTCGTAGATGACCTCAACCACGGCGCTGGACGCGTGGTAAGCCCAGAAGGTGCCCGGGTCAACGCTCTCGACCCATGCTGACAGGGCTCCGCTGTAGCTACCACCGGAGAACACCCATGGCACGCTGTCGGCATTACTGCTGGCGTTGGTGGCGAAGGGGAACTTCACATTGTTGGCGAAGTAAGTCGTATCGTAGATCGAGTTCTCGAGCGTGAGATAGGTCAGGTTCTCGGTAGTCAAGGTATCGTAGGGGCTCGACTCGCCCCAGTACCGATGCTCAAGGAGAACCACGGCTCCGCCAATTTCCTGAGCCAGCAGACCAGTGAGGGTTCTGTTAGTCAGATAGCCGGTGTACCCTGCGGCGGCAATCTCGCCAGGGGTGAAGAAGACGACGGGCGAGCCCGGCCCCTGCCAGTACTGGGTGCTCCACCAGAAGGACTGGCTGAAGGTGCCCTTGGAAGGGTCTGAGTGGTCCAGGAGCTGCTGGAAGGTGCCGTTGCCCATGGTGGCTGACGAGTTGGTGGCACGCTTCTGGATGCTGCCGGCGAACTCAGTTTCCTCGATGTCGAGAGGAGGAGGCACCAGGCGCATGAAGTTGGTGGGCGTGATGGCCGTGACGCCGGCGGCGAGCAGGGCGCTGCCGGTGGCGAGGAGAGCTGGCACCTTCATCTTGGCGTCGTCGACTTGCCGAACCCACGAGAAGACAACTGACTGGTAGGGAAAGACGGGGGTGAGGAAGGAGGAGCAGCTCGGGAGGGAGAAAAAGGATGTGTGGGCCAGCTCTTAAATAGGACGCGAGCTGTGCGGACGGACGACGCGTCGCAACGTATCAACGGAGGTGAGGAACGTTGACGACGGGCACAGGAACAGGAAAGACGCCCCGAGCATCGGCACACAACCTTCCAGAAGGAGGTGCAGATGCTACCCTGCGGGTGCGATGCGAGGTGTCATCGTGACCACCAACCGGGAGGGCTGCTCGTCGAAGTGGGCCCAACGGCCAAGATGGTATCCACAAAGCTTCTATTGCCATTCGTCTGTCGGGGGGCAATGGCAGATAACCTTAAGATGACCATCCTCCAGGATGCTGCGGATACGAGACCCAGTGCCAGCGGTTCTGAAGTCCGTGTTGGTTGTACATACTCACACGACTTGGGATACCGCGCACCCAGTTCTGTAAGTGCCCGAACATAAGAGGTGGAAACACGGCGTTCACGTTGCATCGCAGAGAACTGCAGTGGTTTTGCATACCGGCAAAAGCTTGTTACAGGTGGACAAAAAGACGCCAGTCGAGACGAACGGTATCACGACTAGGGCATTATCTATCATGAAGCTGTGTGGTGATGGCGTGATAGAATTGAAATCGAGTTACTACTTACTAGAAGATAGACGCGAATACAAAGGAATGGGGGCAGGGGCTATGCTGGTATGCATGGGGTCGTCTGATATCAAGCCTTCGGCAAAGCGGGTCCTTCCCGACGACCTTCTCGATTAGGTCTCGATGATCTGCGGTGAGGGAGAGCATAACAATCGAGTTAGTCATCATGCCCTATAGAGAGGGACTATCTGAAAGTTGTAGCAGAGTGAGTGTTCTCTCCAGACTGGAACTATGCTGCTAACCAAAAGTTCTCTCGGCGGGCTGGGCACTCTATCGAAGTGCGAGAGCAAGCCAAGAGCGACGGCTAGGATTCGCGGCGGCGACGGCAAACACCGGCACTGGGGCCTGTAGCTTGGTGGGCTTAGTTGGTGGGTAGTATTGGTGCCACACAGCTGCTTCATTCGGCTAGTCTTTCACCCATGTAGGTGACAGCGCAGGGTAGGGACGGGGAGGTGTGAAATGCACACCGTACGGTTGGAGATAAGACTGTCGAGCCCCTGGCTCAAAATGCTTGGATGAACTTAGGTTCGGACAGCCGTAGGGGAATTTGTTTGTGTTTGCGTGTATGACTCGGGCGAATTCATTTGTGGATATCGTCAGCGTTCAACAACTTATCTACACATGGCGTTTGATTCAGTGAATATGATTTGACCCTAAGTGCTGCTGCTGCCTTCCTGGGTTTCTCCTTTCCGACGGCCTAGTCGAAAGCACTAGCTAACTTGTTGGACTTCTTGAAAGTTGGCCGGAAAACATAAATGTGAGGGTGAGCATCAAAAGTGTAGTGGGATACGAATATAAACCCGTTACAACATAAGCCTTGGCCGCGGTACGAAAACTTTGGTGACAGTCTCTCATCATCTACACCGGAAGCACGGCCGTATGATGGCCTATTCCACGAAGGACTATATTTGGGTTTGTGAATAAGGTTTCGTTGATCATTCCAGTCAGGTGGATACTCTGAGATCAACTATAGACACTCCAGACTCGCCTACGGCATTGCAGGCTGATGAGCACCTGTGATGGCCACTTACATAAAGGCTTCCTGGGAATTCTGCAACATTCTATGCCTCGTAAAATGTCATGAGAGCTGTGGTAAAGCAATACTGTCATGCATGTAAAGGAAGTGTGCTACGCTTCGACTGAGTGATGTACTCGGCAAGCCCTGGATTTCGGAGGAGCTATACGTCAGGACATCCGAAAGAGTTGACGTGCTAGGAACGTGCCAGTCCAAATGTATGAAGCACATTGAAGCCAATGAGGAGAAGGATTGTTAAGACGAAGAAGTCAGGCACTACGTCGTTAACACTTTGGGAGTAGCACCACAACCTTGAACAGAAACCATTCATTGCACTTTGCATTGTTTCTGTAAGTGAACTTGGTAACAGCGTGATTCTATCCAGTCAGTGACGCACTGGGCGTTTGTCGTGACCCAGCGGAAAGCTCGGGAGCAGTGATCATCTCTTCCAGTCATTCACACCCGTCAGACCGCGTCCTCTAATGGGAAGCCTGCGACGCTCAGGAGCAGAAACGCAGTCGTGCGTTCCTGAAGATAAGAACACTTCTCCTTGGAAACTCTCATTTCACATCAGCCCTACATAACAGCCAAATGTCGATCTGTTCTCACCTACTGGCAATACATACGCACACCTACACGCACTAATACCCTGAGCATGGAGACTATTCCTCTGCTGCATTGCATCGGCTGCCACCGATGCGTGTGCAGCGGGACGTGTCTTTCAAGCCACCGTGACCGATACTGTTGCCACAACAGCAGCTGCGTCTTCCACGCGCCCTGTCCGGCACCTCCCGAGCCCAGTGAAGGAGGAACGGCTCCGGCTGCCACTCCATCCAACAACAACACCACCACAGCGGATGGCAGCGCAGCCAATGTCTCACAAGATTCGAATGTGACGTGCAGGGAAATCATCGTTCGCGAATGGCGCTCAGTCGGAGAGACTGCTGCCACGAGCCCGGCCGCGGCTGCAACTTCAAGTTCAATTCAGACCTCGACGGGAGATGCACCGGCCAGCACGAACCCAGGACCAACACCCAATCTTCCGGTTATGTTCACGATTGAGGAGTTCGAGGCACAGGAGCGTCTACTCGCCCATTTCCGGCAGACTCGGGACCGGCAGGCGCAACGAGGACAACGAGGACAACGAGGTGCCGGACGGAGAAGGCCTAGGGTCCGATTTGAGTCAAGAGTACGGGTTGGCCGCGAATGGAGGGAGTATGAGGACTCGGATGGAGAGGACGTGTGAGAAGACGAGGGAAGCTATTGCGTGTAACACTGGGTGAGAGGCAGTAAGGTGTCGAAAGAGGGCGGGTGGCGGTCCATTACGCGTTGTCGACGTGAACAGACTTGGACGATAAGGGTATCGCAAGGGTGGCGGTTGTGGTCAAAGCACGATGAAGGAAGATTCCTGCGCAATGATTATCATTCGGAAGGCTAGCCAAGACGGATGTGGCCAATCCTTGAGAAGGCGTTGAGTTATGTGACGTGAATTTTTTGTCTCAATCTTTGGAGCCCGTTGACATTGAAACCGGGACATGGTCGTCCATGTGATGCGTCGTGACCATGTCAGGTCATTGACAAGCCAAGCACCCTTGGAATACGGATGAGCAGTATGCTACCCGCCATGGTATCAGTCCAATACCCTTCAGCGAATGACCAAATTGATGACATGGTTTCGAGGATTAACTCAAGGAATCTCTAGGCAAATATCGCGGCCCTGCGTTCATTGATCGAGGAGTGTACAAGACAACCTCGAGTAAATTTAAAGCAAGCCTCTCACACTCATTAGAGCACGAGTGCGAGACCGTAATTTTACGGGATCATGAAAAGCATCTCAACAGCTTGGATGGTATCAAAGGGCGTGCGAAATTCTTTTCGACCACTTCGGATCACACTCTGTGCTGTTTCGTGTGCAAAACAAATTGCAGGGCGTTTTGAGGACGCCTTGCCCTGACTCTGTATCTGACCACACCAAGACGTTCAAGGCCAAGATGCTCAGACGGAAAAGTACAGCTCGTAATGCTTCGCACACCCAGGGTTGAAGGCAGACGTACAACCCGGGCACTTGTTCCCACAGCTGAGGTACTCGTCGATGGTCAGTTCGCGGCGACATTTCCCGCAGAGCACGGCTATTGCGTGTCGTTCATCCCGTGGCCAGACATCTGAGGCATGTTGGGCCAAGGCTTCGTGGCAACTGATGCAGGCGTAGTACTGGCCGCAGCACTTGTGCTTGATGGCGATGATATCCAGGTCTGAATGCCAGTGGGCGCATTGTGTGGTGGGAGCGACGTCGACGCCGTGGACTATTGGACGCGATGAGCCTTGGCTGGTTTCTGGAAATGAGGTCATGGTTGTTGGACTAGAGTGCACTCTTGTGATAGTGGCGAGGGTCCATATATGACATGGCATGATGGCATGGCATTGTATGTGGCTGATCGACGGAAAATGAAGATGTTGATGTTCTATGTTAATGCTCTCAGTGGAGGTGTGTGACACTGTACGTGGGTCTGGACCTGGCGTGCCACAGCTGCAGCCAAGCCTGTCGCCTATCCCCTGTACCGCTCCAAGCTTCCCAACCACCCACACAGGAGCTCTGTCTTCTCCGCCATGATGCATGGCTGCAACGGCGGTCTCTGGAGATAAGACGGCCCCATCCTCCATCCCACCATCCCTCCATCCCACCAAGAGAGACGCGTCGCGACGTGTCAGCCGCTTTGCTTCTTTGTCTTCGACATGCCCACTGGCGCTCGCAAGCGCAAACGGGCCGCAGGAGCTGACAAGGCAAACAACGACAGCAGCAAGGGAAATTCCCAACAAGCTTGCAACAATAATTCCAATGGCTCGCAGGATCCCAACGTGAGCTCAGGCTCGCCCACAGATGGCGCCAGGAACCCATTGACCCCTGGTGCCGAGTACACCTCCCTACGCCGCATCACCCGAAGGCTGCCCGACGACCCAGAGCACCTCCTCGACGGCGTCGACACAACAGCTGCCGACCTCAGCTGGACCGCACGCGACGAAGGCGACGACATCAACCCCAAAACTGGCCAGCCGTGGCTATTTCCCAAGAGGAGGGGGAGGAGGGAGGGATCCAATCTCGAGGACTTCAGGCAGGAGATCGAGGAGAGGACAAAGAATGGCCAGGGCTGCAAGGCCATCTCCGACGCCCTTGTCGAGAAGGGTGTTGACACCAGCGTCAGGGCCGTCGCGAGGCAGAGGATGAAATGGGGTCTCAGGCAGAGGGTACGCATGCCTCTCATGGTCTCTCAATGCTCAATAGCAGCAATCACGGAATGATCGACTAACCTCAACTACTCTCTTTTTCTCTTTGCAGGCACCTAGGCGCATGACCGAGCAGGGTATCGCCAACATCAGAAAGGCTCATCTCGAACAAGCGAAGCGAATGGCCAACAAAGACCCCGTACCCGTGAAACGCGTACGAATCCGCGTTATGCGCAAGGCAGAGATCATTCGCATGACAAACGAGGGCATGTCGCCCACCCAGATAGCAGAGAACCTACAGGCCCGCGGTGTCAAGCTCAAGCGAGGCGCAGCCACCGTCGAGCGGCTCCGTACCGTCTGGGGCCTCGTCCCCGACTCCCAACGCAATATCAACAACCTCCGCCAGTTCTGCCGCAACCAGGCTCTCAGACTGCAGAAGACCCAATTCGAGAATATTGCTGCCGAGCTGGGCATCGAGGATGTCAAGGCCTGGGTCAAGAGCAAGATGGACGAGGACGTTGCACAGGACGCTAGGCGTGAGCACGGCTACAAGCTCATGGGCCATCTCCGGCCCAATCATGTACATGCCGACCGGTCGGCGCGGGACAGGGAGAGCACGAGTACGATCAAGGCCGTGGGGGAAACCAAGAAACGCGACGCAGAGTCGGAAGGTGTTGACACGCTCGACCAGCTGGCGGCATCTGCGTCGTCTAGTGCCTCGTCTGGACCAGGAGCGGCCCATAACCCCATCGAGCTCTCCGATGACGAAGCTGAATTAGACAGCGAGGGGGACGAGGACGATGCAGGCGATGACCAGGAGGCGCCGACCACGGCCTTGAAGCCTCAATTCTCGTCGTTGGCCATGGAGCTTGATCATCCCGAGCCTGTACCTTCGCAATCCGCCTCCGCCGTTGACCTGATCAATCAATCGCTTCACTTCCCAGGGGCAGGATCAGTTCCTGTCTTCATCGACCCAGCAAGCCAAGCTACTCTGGTACAACCCATCTTTTCCAGTGTCGCCACAGATCCAAGTTTCACAGCTGGCATGTGTTACCCACAATACTGGCCACAGACAAACATGCAAGAAGTGCAGCCTGGTTCAGACGACAATGGTCAGCAACAACCTTCGCACTCTGTCGTGGCACAGCAACCGCAGCAGCAAACGCCCGCAGAAGACTACAATGCCGCTCCTTTAACCCCTGGCTCGTTCCAGCCTCCCTCACAAGGCTTGCGTGAACCACGGGCGCCGGTCCCACCACCCATGTCAATTCCGGGGTCCACGACTCACAGGCTCATCGCTCCCAAGCCCCCTCAGGTCGTCGTGCAGCCATTATCCGGCCATTCATTCATTGCGCCTCATCTCTCGCCTGTCATAACACCTCCAGGTGAGGCTGAGCTAATGGCCAAATATGGCCTCTATCCATTCGCAACATTCAAGAGGCCGCCTCAGAAATACCTCACCCCCAGCGGTTTGATCACCACAGAAGGTTACGAATACTTACCCTGTGCTCGTGGGTTTCCAGGGCTCTCCGGCTCAATGTCCGATTCCGTCGGCCGTGGAGGTCCACCGCTACCACCGCAGCAGCAGCAACTGCAAGGCTCACCACAACCCACCCTGCTTCCCCAAAATTACATCCCTACCCAACAGCCATCAAACTCACAGCATCTCCCACCCGGCGTGATCATGGTGTCTCCCCCAGCTCCACCAAAGATAAGCAAAATCCCCGCTCCTCCGCTGGTTATCCCACTCGAGGAGGCCGAGAGACACAGAGCCAGCCACAGCGCCGTCGATCTGTACCACAAGGCTGCGCTCGAGTGCATGGAGTACCTCGCCGCGCGGGCGGAAGCCCGACCAGTAGCCAACAGCCTGACCGGCATGCCGCCTAGCCTGAAGGATGTCGAGGATGCCAAAGGCAGGCTGAAGGAGGCGGCTGGGGCGATGCTTGCTGCTATTTGAAGGTGGTGATGGTCTGGTGCTGCGTGTTGGATATTGGCGATTGTACCAATTTGTAATTATTTCGTGGTTGGGCCCCACGGTCTTCTCTTCGTAACACCGATCACATGCGCCTGGTGTAACACTCTCAATCTCGATCCTTCAGGAAGTAAAGACCAGCTATATCAGCAGCTGATATCTTTCGCTAGGGACTTACAGCTCCCCTAGGAGACTTTGCACATTCTCATGCGACCAACGTTGCCGATTGCATAGTCAACGTGTAGAGGCTTTGAGCTACCCCGACGTCTCGATAGGTCACGTTCTCCCATTCTCACAGCAATGCGAGCTTCACGCCTGTGATATGATTTTATTACATACTGATACTACTAAGAGCTATTTATTGTATGATTTCGAGGTTTTTCTGGGGCAATTGCATCGATTTAGAAGCCTATGCGCCCGGGTAAATAATGGTTAATGTACGTTGGGTAGTCAAGCGACTGCATTTGGCCGAATGCCCATGTCTAATTCGAGGGTCTCACCACCCGTTCGTACGCTTCCAGTCCTTCGCACCCGCGCGTATAATATAACACCAACGCATGCGATTGCGTACAGAAAAGGCAGGCTGCACAAGGCCATGGCAGAGCTGTCGGTAGCCAGCGGTAAACCACGACACAGCCAGCCCATATATGCGATTAAGGCCCCCACCAACATCCAGTTGAGCACACGAGAATGCTTGCTGCCGGCTGTAAAGGCAAAATTAACTAGAATGACAATGTGGGCGAATGTCATAAGGTACCACCCAAACATTAACAGATTGAAAGCCGCAGTAAATAGGTCTTCAGCACCAACGAGATAAGTGACGCTCGGAACAAGCGGGAAAGCTGCATCAATGGTGAAGGCCAAGTTCGAGACCCAACTGAGAACAATCGCTCCGGCGACGGCCAACACAATCATGTGGTTCAACCAAGTGGCTTGTGAATATTTTTGACGAGAAAACAAGCCTTCTCGAGATTCGTTTGCGGGATTCTCTGCGATAATCTCGTCGCCTCCTTGTCCGGGCGCGTCGATCTCGAAATGCCCACCATCTTGTTCAACAATCGGATGGCTCTCAGTACACGGGGTATTTGTCTTAGTAGGGTGAGATCCTCTTGAGAAGGCTTGGATCATGGAGAAAATAGGCGCAGCAAATAGCAAGAGGGGCAGAACCTGTCCAAAATCCGATATTGTATCCGTCGAGCTGGAGAAGGACTGGGTAGGAATGAAAAGAATTCCAAACAGCCTCATTGTGCCATTTGCAGCTATGAGCAATAGCCATAATATCTATAGGATTATCATTCAGCGTTACTCATTGCACACATAATGAGCAACTGTATTGACTTACGTCAGAGAAGGTCGAAGTATAGAAGTCTGCGCCAAATCGTAGCAGCATGTACATGGCTAGAAATGGATTGCGTAGCAAAAGTGTCCCTGTTCGGCCCTTTGTCGATGATGCCTGGAAGACTTTCATGACCATTTCTCGACAGAATCGAGCCGCTGTGGACCGAAAATACTGCTGCACAAAATTGGATGATGTCTTGAATAGCTTGGCTAGTCGAGTTGAAAAGCTCAAAACCAATATCACCATTGACGTGACCGTGTTTAAGAAGCTTCCAGTCAAAGTTCCAAAGCGGTCTTTCAAGTTCCCTTGTCCGACATTTGTAGTATAAAAGCAGATCGCAGGCCTGGCAGGCCATGCATAATCCGGCCAGGAGTCTGCATACTCCCGCGATGTGTTGTCCATCCATGTGAACCAAGCAAGAGGAACCATTGCCACAATTAGAAGGATTGCCAACACAGTCATCAGACTCACCCTCCAACGCCTCTCCTGTTGGCGACCTTTATGGTGGAGCTCGCTGCGCAAGAACACCAAGCCGCTTTGGTGCGTCAGGTTGGCAAACCAGCTCAATTGAACAATGACGGCCCAATCGAAGGACTGGATCGTCATCGTTGATAGAACAATAAACCCGCTGCACAGCATGCCAATGCCAGTGAGGATCTGTATATCACACATGGCCAGAATACACTAGCACACGCACATCAGTATTACTCCTTGGAGTTGACCCTCCATCGATTGAAAGTTTCTGCTTCCCCGATAAGATATGTAAGTATGGATTTATTACCTTTTGAAATGCTTTTCGAAGCCTTTCTTTATCCATGTCTCCATGTGAATGGTCGCTGTTAGGAAGTATACGAGTGATGGCGGATGACAAACTCGCAATGCAGACTCTTCCGAAGCGATGGATACGCTGGTCCACGATATTTGGAGTCCAAACGACATCCCCCGTCACAGAATTTGATGCATATTCCAAGTCCTCGTCAGTGATATGAGGCGGAAAAGGATTCACGTCCGGATCGAAAGTGATGAAGTAATGGCAGCAAAGTACTAATACAGCGAGCCATCCTGTACCGAGGTAACTGATAACAACCTAGTGTAACGTCAGGTTCCGAACCACACAATTGTTTCCTTCATCTTAGGAAGCAGCTTACACCGAGCCCGGAGATATCAGAGTTGGGCTGGAGGGCGTCCCTCCAAAATGTTTCGTTGCCGCGACCAAGATCACCTGAGCAGTTAGCCCAGACAGGCAGCTGCTCTCGTGAGTTCATTCTTAAAATCACTGTTTAAAGGTAAATGCATCCTGATATCATGGTGCATTGGCAGTAGGAACCGGTGTGAGCCCAAAGTCGGGCTCCAACAATCTCAAAAGGCAGGATCGTGTATCACGACATTCAACGCCGTGTTCACACTTCAGGTGCTTGGAAAGGGGTCTGACCACCCTTGAGTATTTGTACCTAGGCATTAGCTTGTACAATATAGGGCATTTGCGCGGGCGCCTGATGTTGCCCGTTTCTTTACATTGACGCCGTGTCGTGTTACATCGGGGGCGTAAGCACGCTGGCATGTTCCACTGTGTCCCTTGAGCATCCGATAAGTCCTTAAAAATAAACAAAGCTGCCCAAGCCGTCCAATGCATTCGCTGCTGTGCCGCAAATTTCATGAACAAGTGTGGAGTACAGAGGCGAAACTTGCAAGGCGTGTCGCGTTCCGATCCAGTCCAACGCGGCAGCCCCCACGCGAGTTATTCATTTTCTCAGGTGCTGCAAAAAGAAACAGAGTAGAGGCCAAGAAGCTGGTGTCGAAAATGCCAAAAGGCATGTCTACTACGATAAAGACCATATGCAGAAGCCTAGCTACGCATGTCCGCCACATGTGTACCAAGTGAGACTAGGTGCACGTATCGCCAACGCGCACATATATACGCAGAGTGGATACATCATTCAAGAATAGACCGTCCGCCAACGTTCATCCGTGTCGCGGTCAATTGACTCCTCCCTTAATCGCATCGTCTAGCAGTTTTGCCGCCGCAAGCACTTCCTCATCCTTGAATCGTTTCCCAGCCAGCTGCACGGCTATTGGGACTCCATGAAACAATTCTGGATCATCTACATGGCGTTGTTAACATCATGGCCATGTCATTAGACAGTGAGGGCACTTACAGGATTTCCACTCTTCCCCATCAACATCGCTCCTCGGCTGATAAGTCTCGTCTCTGACGTCCACGTTCTTGTCACACCTGAGTCCACTTGGCAAAACCACAGAAGGCAGGTCCAAGATGTTCCAGACAGATGTGTAGTGCCAATATTTCGCACCACCTTGCAGCACTCCTGCGCCAACATATGCCGGGCCTAGGATAAAGTCCACACCGCGCTCTTTCATCATGGCATGGTGCTCTCGCCGGTAGTCTTCCCGCTCGCGGTTCAGCGCCCAGTTGTCATGGACACTGAGGGGCACCTTGCCAGAGTTTCTCGCGAAGTCGAAGGCGTGCAGCGTCAGAGGCAGGGCGGGCTCACCTGATTTGGCAAACTCGTCCATGTAGCGCTTGCCGCCGTCTGGGAAGTAGAGAGGAGCGACAATATCCCATCCTCGCTGATGGTCGTACGGCTCCCAGTCCACAACACTCACTCCAGTTGCCTTGAGCTTGTCAACTGCAGTCTTCAAAGCTCGCAGCACAGGCGGGTGAGGCTTGACGATCCCGTCATCCCACATCACGCCCACAGTGAAGTCTCCCAATTTCACATCCGATCTCCAAGGGACAGGTGTCAAAGAAGTGTCGACGTCCCAGGGTTTCTGGTCCAGCACCGTCTTCATCCAGACCTGCAGCCCCTCCACACTCCGAGCCAACGGTCCAGCCACACCGCGTATGCTCTCCTGGCCTCCGGTCAGACCAGCTTGGCCCTTTGTAGTAACCCTCAACGCCGTCGGCCTTAACCCGTAGCAGTTGCCAAACGCAGCGGGGATCCTGATGCTCCCGCCGATATCCGTTCCGATGCCGAGTACAGAGCACCCACTGCCGACACTCACGCCCTCACCGCCAGACGAGCCGCCCGGCGAGAGACGCAGGTTGTGCGGGTTCAGCGTGCGGCCTGTGATGTTGTTCTCGCAGTCGAGGTGCATGAGCGACTGCGGCTGGTTCGTACGGATGTGGAACACTGCGCCGGACTGCTTGAGAAGTTGCACGAGGTACGCGTCCTCTGCAGGCACGGGATGTTTGATGAATGAGACAAAGCCTGCGTTGGTGATCCGGTTTGCGAGCGAGATGTGCTCTTTTACTGAGGTTGGAATGCCGTGCAGGGGCCTGGCGAGTTCGCCTGTGGATTCCAAGTGGGCATCGAGCTCGTCTGCTCGCTTGAGGGCGTCGTCTGTTAGGAACTCGGTCACGAAGTTGGTCTTTGGAAGACATTGTCAGCACTTTCATCCGACTCATTGCCTGGTGTTCTCTTACCAACTGGTTCATTATAACAGCTTTCTTTATGAATGCTGTGACGACTTGTCTCACTGTCCATTTGCGAGCTCTGTATGCTTCCAACAGCCGGTAGACATCAGAGTCTGTCATCTCAATTTCATCCGCCGTGAGTTTTCCAGAATCTGCCGGCACACCCAACACTGTAAGCTGATCTTTTGATGGTAGGCTCTCCGGTTCCAACAGCCATTGCTTTGGTATTGACTTGTCACGAACTTCAATGCTGATCTTTGCTGTGCCACCCCACCACTTCATTCTGTCCAATGGTTTGTTGATGGAATCGTCCTTGACGAGAGATCACTTTAAAATATAATATTATCTTTGCTTGCAGTGTAATATCCGTTCGTTGATCAAATGGAAAGCACGATGGACAATCTGAAACACAGCCTGAAGTTTTACTTGGTTGTGGTAAGTCTGTGCTTTCTTGGAAGTCAAATGTGAATAGAGTTGGTTTCTGCGATGCTTTATGGGTTTTCTTAGATATGGGCACACGGGCATCTGCCAACCGGCTGCCTCAAAAGAATGTCTCCACTGATAACATGCCTCTTGCAGGCGAAGTGATGTCCCCCCCCCCCCAAGGGTTGTTTCAACTGTGCCACGCACACCACACAAATTCAAAGACGACCTCAGCCTCTTTACGATTTCATAATTATCATGTCTAACTTTGAAATGACTTGTTAAGCATAGTATTGACATATGTAGTTGTTGTTCTATACAGAAAACAAGAAAAATGGTACATACAAGGTCTTCAAGTTTAAAGCTATTTGTTGGGCGACACAATGGGCCCCTTTGAAAAGGCCTCTATCGGCTCATCGGCTTATCGGCTTATCGGCTTATCGTTATCTAATCTATAGACTTGTACCAAATACAGTTAATATGGACTACATTGACTACACCCGAAGGGCGTGCCCACATCTGAAATGCTGCATCAGACAACTAAGTTTTATCGTCACAAATCGCAACATAGTAGAATATCACCACCATGAAAGCGGCACAAGGCTGTTGGACATGTAAGAGTACGTAACCCCATACTATCCTCAGGACTAAGCTGAAATACTTACTTAGTTACCAAAAAGAACGGAAGATTGGGTGTGATAGGAGCATCCCCTATTGCAATAATTGCAGCCGAACAGAGAGACAATGTGGGGGTTACGGGATACGCTTGAATTGGCCTGACCAGCTCAGTAACTGGCGCAAAGATTTCGTCGCATGCAGTGTAGCAGGTCTTGCCAGCGTCGAAAGGTACCCTCAAAGCCGGGAGCGCAGATACTTGAACTTTACCAATAGGGATTTTCGCCTTGCCGAGAAGCGCCTTGCCGAGACACACCTCACCTGGCATCCTTTCATGGAAAGAATCTCTGCAAGACCAAGCCTTGCTCTCTCGCCCCACTCACCCGTAGTTGGCGAAGATGCCATGCTCTTGGCTTATTGTTCGTGTTAATCTTCTTACTCACTTCGAGTTCTGACCTCTGACTAAAGCAACAATTGCAGACGAGCAGATCATAGCACCAATGTGTTCAACAACTCGGGCGCTAAACGGCTTTCGACATCACATTCTGTCCATAGCATTGTCCCGCCGAGATCGGGCCACAAGAGCTTTGTGCCGCTCCATGCTGGCTATTGCCGCACATCACCGTCAGAGACCACGTGCTGCGCTGACTCACAAAACGGGCGCCATGAAGGCTCTGTACGAATCTCTCGCAGCGCCATCAGACGATGATTCAGTTCTAGGCGCCGAGGCACAACTAGCTACTAGCATGATGCTGTGCATGTATGATGTGAGTTCTAGACTCATGATACACTGCGTAAACATGGTTGACTTTGTTTTTTTAGGTCTTCGATGAACAAGAAGCTCAATTTCATTTGCACCTGAACGGCGCTAAGAAGATCTTGAGCAAAATGAGTCCGCTCCAACGGGAGCACCCGGTGTCCCAATTTCTCATGGAATGGTTGCTGTATTATGATGTTCTGAGCGACTTCGCTCATCCTTGTCGAAGTATTCAGGATGAGTTGAGACTACCTTTCTACTCAAATCCGGTGCCAAATTTGGTCCGCGAGACACATGCACACGCCAGAACTTCCCCCACTGACATATACAAAAGATAGTTGGCCTTCTCGGCTGCTCTATAGAGGTCTTCGAAAGTATCTCTTCCATCAACCAAATGCGCACAATGATACTTGACCTAGATGCCGAACATCATGTCCCGGATAAGACTTTCGAGCAAAGAGCGGCTGTAGAACAGAAATTACAGATTGCATGGCAGCAGCTGAGCCCCGATGAAGTCGCCACCTCCACGGACGCACAAATGAAAGCTGCATTGGCGACCGCAGAACTGTATCGTTTAGCGAGTCTACTGTATCTACAGCGTGTTGTACCTGACATCGGCGACGAGGTGCGAAGGGCGGCCTACTTACGCCAGGCATTTGCAGCTTTGAATGATGTCCCAGTAGCCACAGGACCATGGCCTGTTTTTATAGTCGCATGCGAAGCACGTACGGACGAGGGGCGCATTTATATCCTCGAAATTCTCGATCAAATGGACAAGGTTCGAAATGTTGGGAATGTCCGCGTCATGCGCACTATATTGGAGACAATTTGGAAGCAGCAGGATCTGCGGGAACATTCCGGCATGACTGAGATGAAGCAATGGTGGCTTTGTGCCGACAGCAGCGTTGCGGTTCCTTGGTTTGTCTAACGCGACAACGATGAAATGACTCACTTGGCTAGCCCAGAATGGCTGATCGCGTTCACCTGTCGTTACCATGGGCCGTGTGGGGCCTGGTAACCACCGGCCGCGGATATACTCATACCGTGGGACGGGGACACAGTAGGCGGATCCAACATCCGCCAACATCCACCAACCGGTCAAGACGGCCTCGGAGATCTTAGACGCAGACCTCTGCCACAGAAAAGTATAAATAGAGCTCAAGAACATCAATAACCATCACACCCTCTCAGTTCCTCGATAGTTCCAGTCTGCGCATCTGAGCCGATATTTGCTGTCACTTCCCTGCAGTTTGAAATTGTGAATCCTCTGGGCCTACATCATGTCCTCTCTCTCGCCCATCAATGCTCCGGGACACATCCTGCAGCTCCTGTCTGAGTTGCACGCGAAATCCCTGGAACAGGAGGCCGGCATCTCGAAAACCGGTAAGGTCTTCTCTTCCGATGTCCTGGGCGACCTCGAGGACCAGCACTCGCGTGTCAACTCCGCGGTCGAGTTCGACAAGCTCATGCTGGACAAGTTCATCGCGCTGGACGAGGACAAGTGCCAGTTTACGTATCAGCTCATCAACGCCATGGGTGCCACCAACGTCGTTGAGGCAGGCACGAGCTTCGGAGTCAGCACCATCTACCTTGCTCTCGCTGTTGGCAAAACCAAGGCTGCCACGGGCAAGTCCGGAACGGTCATTGCGACCGAAAAGGAGACGCAAAAGGCAGATGTTGCGCGCGGGTACTGGGCGCAGTGCGGTCCGGCAATCGAGCAAGAGATTGATCTGAGGGTGGGAAATCTGCTTGAGACTCTGAAGGAAAGGTTGCCACAAGTTGATCTCCTTCTCCTCGACAGTGAGTTTTCCATATTATTTCATGATGGGGGATAAAATATATGTAATGATTCATGATTTAGTCTGGTCAGCCCTCGCTCTTCCGACACTTAAGGTAGTTCTTCCTCGGCTGCGGAATGGCGCAGTCGTCCTGACAGACAACACTCTATCCGGTGCTGAAGGGTACAAAGATCTGCTGGAATTCCTGAGAGAGCCGCAGAACGGGTTTCAGAATATGACTCTTCCATTTACGAACGGGTTTGAGATGAGCGTTTATATGCCAGGGCCGATATAAATACGTGTCGGATTGACTGAGTCTGCAACGAGACGTATCTATCCCCTCTTCGCTACATCTCAAAAATATACACAATTTGAGTTCAAATTTCCTTCTTAAATTATTGGAAACCATGAAGATGACCCGGTGAGTGCAAATAGAACTTTGACGGACGAGTAGATATGTGAGAGGACGTCTGGTCACCCGTCGTGTGTGATTGCGCCTCCATCAACCTCAAGTGCAACATACATGTAGCTAGGCTATGTAAGTAGGGGCACTGGTTCAATCCAAAATTCGAATGGTAGATTCAGCGTGGGTCATGGTGCTGGGTTGGCCACCTCCGAGTAGCCGTCCTGTTGTCATTCGTCTTTCTCTCAGCTCACTTAGCAATGAGAGCGCTGGGTCTGTGCCATTCGCTTCTCCGAACCTGCCCGTCTCCTTGTCAAATTTAAAAGCAAGTGGTCCCATTCTTAGTCACGAATTGACCCGACGTATACTTTTATGACTCACATGCGGCTTTTCGTCGACCATGAGAGCTATGACTGTGAGGAGATTCCCGAGATTCCCGAGATGCATAAAGTAACTTAGATTCCAGGCCAACCCCACTTGGCATTGAGAAGAGGAAAGAATTTGCGATCACGGACCCTGACACTTTAAGATCTTATCCTGCCTCCACGTCGTCTTATATCCTCAGTTGCTTGCACTAGTACATAGATACATAGACATTGAACCTCCTAACGTGTTGAATGTGCTCCAAGCCTCAATCCCGCACCGACAGGGACGAGCCCTTCACCATGTCACCGATCCCTCCGCTACTGGTCCCGTCAGTTTTAGATGCCATCAGAAACACGCCCGTTACACAACTCCCGCGGGTCGTGCCCGAACGCCGCGGAGATCCTACACCTAGTACTACAGTCGTCGAAGCTACTGCGGGAGGACTCCTTTCCAGACGGCTATGCTGTCAACACCGAGGAGTCCATGGGTAAAGGCAGAGTGAGAGTTGACTTGTAGACATAAAACGCCCCAGGATGGCTTCGCCCTTCACGCCGTATTCATCTCTCTATCCATCTATTAGCCGTGATTCTCGGTTGTTGTTGGTATTATTCCTTCTTCTTCTCCTTCTGTTGCTATTACTGCTGATGCAAATTCATCGTGGCTATCGATTTGAGAGGAGACAGCAAACCGTCAGTCAATTATTTGCAGGCTTGGATCTCGGCTTAGCCTCGTTTGCACATTGGGACAAGGAAGGGAGGTGACGCAGGGAAGACAAGAGGCAATATTCCGGAGGAGCAAAGACCACTCCCACCACCGGCTCAGTGAACCACCGCTGCAGGAAAGACGATCAATATTCAAGAAGCAGGTTGGACATGGGAGGACAAAGTTTCAGACGACGAGCCAGAACCCCGTCGAGAATGACGAGACATGAAAGTACTATGATGATCCATGTATTGACTAGAGATTACGATCAAAGGACGGCGCTCCCAACTGTTCGCGCCATCTACGACCCTTGAACATGAGGATAACCACGCCTGAGTACAACGACAGGCCAATGATAGCCATGACAGCCCAAGCGGTGCCAAAGGTGGTCTTCTCCGCGAAAGGGATCATATAAAAGCCCAGAGTGAAAGAGAAAACCTGACGGCCAAAATTGAGCAAGGTGGAGATCTCTGCTGATTGGGGCTTGTAGCACTGCAGAAGATGTCGATTAGCATTCTCCAAGACTTGAGGCCGCAGTGAGTGAGGCTTACATCCGTGATGTAGGCATAGATGTTGGTTGTGACGATCTGCAGGCCGACTGCTCCAATTGCGATACCCATGACAGGGCCCATATAATGCGTTTTAAATTGGAAGCAAAGACCCTCGATGATGACGCCAATAGGGATAAGTATGGCTCCAGGAATCGTCGCGTACAGGCGACTCTCCGGGTTTATATCACCATTATGTGACTTGGCGTGCAAATAAACTACTCGATCGGATACAGGACCCGCTGCGATCTCTCCGATGAGCGTACCGATAAAAGTAGATAGGCCGATCGCAAGCCCTATGCCGACAGTATCCTATCCAGTACGTACGTGTCAGTGATCTTGCTTGTCACATTGCCCTCCGTTCCGCGAGAAGGATTAAAAAGCCATACAAAGTGGTAGATGCCGCCGAAGGCTGCTGCGCCGGTCACAGCAAACAGCACACTGCCCAGTCCGAAATGAATGGCGTAGTATAACGCTGGGAAAAGCACGCTCGGATACCGTAACATCAGAAAGACATGGGTAAAATCCCATAGCTTCAGCTTTCTTTTGACTGTGCCACGATGTGCTCTGAAAGTAAAAAGGTCCACCAATTTGATAGTCTCCTGTAAGGACTCGCCAGTGAGATTGTTGCGATGGTACAGTGTCTCCGGAAGAGCGACAAGAAGCAATATCCAGGCGGACCCCAGAATAATCGCCGGAATCCAGAAACACCATCTCCAGCCGAGATATTTCGCGATGGGCCCGCCGATCATACCAGCGACATGCGCTCCATTGGTGATAAAAACTGTATATATTCCCATAAACCTGCCGCGCTCGTGCATGAAGAACATGTCGGCCACGCAGGCTGCTCCAATGCCCATCCCGGCCGAAGTGCCGACCCCGACAAAGAATCTAGCCACGAGGACACCGGACCATGTCTCGGCAGCTGCCGATGCGGCATGACTGGCTACCCCGAGGGCGGTGACGACAAGGAAGACGGGTCGGCGGCCGTAGACGTTGGCTATCGGTGCGAGGAACAGCGGCGCAATGCCCGCGCCGAGAATGGCGACGTTGGTGACGTAGGACGCGGTCGTGACGGAAATGTGGAATGACTTTGACACAGGGACAAAGGCGCTGTTGATGACGGCCTGGGTGAATGGTCCGAGGAAAGCGAGATAGGAGACTTGGAAGAGCACCCAGAGCTTCAGCCGAAAAGGCCAGTTGAGAGGGTCCTTGGCATCGTCTGGATAAAATTCGGTCAGGATGCAGCCCAGGCTCTAAAGATTAAGATGCACAGTCCACGTACTGGAAGGTTGTGGCCTCAATGGAAGGCCATGGGTGTCAAGCTTCAGAGAGCCAGTCTCTTTAAAGGTGTCGTGGTCATGGCCTTCGAGGTGGGAGACATGGCGCTTGGCCGGGGCTTCTATCTCTGGGTCTCGTTTGTTCATATCTGAAAACAGATGGCATGAAAACGACAAGAGGGAAAGAAAGGGATAGTATTGCGGGCGAGGACTGTGTTTGTATACAGATCATCACAATCCGATAGAGTGATCGAACCGATGCCACCTGCCGATGTACCTCACCTCTGAGATGAATACAATGCGGAGTAGACTAGTCGTAGACTAGATCTTGAACGATCGAAATAGCCTATAATGATCGGCATTATACCGTTGCATGGCATGGCCTGCACAGAACATACGCCACGTTCGACTCTCGAGCCTCGGGAGCTTTTAACTGGTGGGAGCCGAGTTCCGGTGTGGCGGTAGAGAAAATGGGATGGGGAAGGGAGGGAGAGAAAGTGGTTGAGTCGCAATCGTTACCAATTTGTCACATTTCTTCTCCATCTCGGTGGATGGATCATCCGCAAGCGAGATACCCAAGGCAATTGAAGGTCGATTCCCCATGTGGCACCGCTAATGAGAACTACGTATTATATGTAGCTTGCAGAGCCTGGCAACTCGGTCACGTCAGCTCTACATTCTGACATCTTCCCCCCTGTTTGTCAACTACCTTTTGTATCGCTCTCGCAATTGGCATGCCCTAGATTAGCACGATGGCACCCCTTCCTATCACCTTCGCGTCAGGCCTGTATGACCGCATGGTCCCGCTTGCTACAGGCGAGGTACGTCCGACTGGCATCGATCTGAACTTCCTGGAGCTGGATCACCCCCGAGATGTCTTTGACCGTATGGTTTCGACACAAGACTTTGACTGCTCCGAATTATCAACATCAGAGTATATCACTATGTACGCCGCAGGCAAACGAGACTTCATCGCCATCCCGGTCTTTCCCTCGCGCGCGTTCCGCCATAGCTTCATTGCAGTCAACGGTGATCGGATCAAGTCGCCAAAGGACCTCAATGGTAAGCGCATCGGCGTTCAGCACTACACCATGACTGCTGCAGTATGGCAGAGGGGGCTGCTACAGCATGATTACGGTGTAGACCTCAGTTCTATAGAATGGGTGGAAGGTAAAATGGAAGGGCCGGGATCGCACGGCAAGCCTTCTAGTCTTCCTGCCCTGAAGCCAGTTAAGATCACCCAGAACACGAATCCTGAAAAGTCGCTCAGTGATCTTCTCCGCGACGGTGAAATAGACGCCACCATAGGAGCGGATCCGCCAGAGTGTTTGAGCACGGCGTCTCACATCAGGCGGCTGTTTCCGGATTTCAAGCAGGTAGAGAAGGACTACTTCAAGCGGACGGGGATATTCCCAATAATGCATCTGGTTGCTATCCGACGGGACTTGTACGAGAAGAACAGGTGGATCGCAACGAATCTGTTCGAGGCACTAGACGACAGCAAGAATCTTGCGAGGAAGAGGATGATGACGACGAGTGCTCTCAGATATATGCTCCCATGGCTGCCGGAGGCAATCGATGATATCAGGGAGACTTTTGGTGAAGACTGCTGGCCGTATGGACTGGACGCGAACAGGAAGACACTCGAGGCGTTAGTCGCTTACTTGGAGGAACAATCGATGATTGACAAGAAGATACCCATCGAAGAGTTGTTCGCGCCTGTAAGGCCTGCTAACTTCAGAATCAGGTAGATCAAATACTTGAGCTGAAAAATTCGATCCATCGCCCAGTGTGTGCTTAACGTGCCGTGGAGCGTTATTGTTTGGCAAGGACTTCTGTGGCGACGAGATGGGGAGCCTAACTGAAGGGAGAACAGCGGGGTATAAGCTGTAGCATTACATCTATACATATATACTACTACCGTTTTTATCAGAATGCGTCTTCAAATTTTGACTTTTCGAACGATTAACGGGCATAGGCCATAGTGTGGCGTTTCATACCGCTATTACAAAATGTCGAGTTAAGATACAATCTATGTAACGAAGCATGTGCAAACTATACCGTTTTCATTCTATAGTAAGAAATGCACTTCACGCAACTTTAAACATCATTGTCGAGTGGCTGTGTCTTCGCAGTATCTTGCTGATACAAATAGAAGTTGGGGCTGGTTTTAAATTTCCTTTCGCCAGTGGACGTTAATTAATCTGTTTCGTCTAGATCTTACTAATGATCTTAACGTAGATCTTGACTACAACCGGCTGCGGGCTCTGAGGTGCCAGTTCCCGGAGGGTCAGTGTTTGTTAGCACTGATATTAAACTTGTGTACAAACGTCTCTCACATGCCGTTATGTTTAAAACATCTCCAGAATTGAGAAGGCGACAAAAGGGAAAGAGCAAAAGATACTCGTCTATCCCAAGTATTGAATTTTGCAAATAGTAAATATAGACTCAGACCAGCAACAGCTGACGCTAATTATGTATCATCGAAGGAGTGTGTGATCTTCAACTTTCTTTGTGTACAGCGCCACTCCCACGAACACCACACGGAAAGCAGATGAGCGGAACGCCTCAGGGAACACAGGCGATAGCCATCCAAAACAAAGGATCCAAAAGAGGCTGCCGGCAGACTGATTACATCGAGATCTACATGCATTCGGCATAAGCCATGTGGAACATTTCATATTCATCAGCTTATGAAAGAGAAACTTATTAGAATTTCAAGAGGCGCCGAGACCATCTCAGAAAAGACGCTGCATCATAGGTCTCTCCACTTCGAGAAGAATACCATCACTTGGCCTGAGTAGTTACCAGAAGGTATTTCACAAGACTGTTATTATATTGGGATGCGATTTAATAGTCTAGTGTACCATATGTCAATTGATGCCGGATGCGGTATCAACGACCTCTTGGGGCGGTATACATGTACCGGAATTCGTTCTGGCCGGATAGAATTTATAGAAGAAGACAAAGGATGCTATCGACCCTCATTTCCACCACAGACAGACGCGAATTTCAAAATTTCCGTGGCCTTGTCTGGCTTTGCTTCGATCCTTCCCGTGTATCATAACCCTTCGACTTGAATCAAATTGGTGGTGCTGTAGCAGAGAGCTAACACAGCAGCCGGTCCGCCTCCAGCGGCGTTCTTGTTTTTGATGCTTAAGCTCCCCCTCTCAGATTTCTAAAGTGACTGTCGGCGTTGCTTTCAACCAGGTGGAAAGTTAGTGCGTGCACAAACCACAATGTCTGCAGCGTCACCTTCTCCTTCAGCACTCACTGTGCAAGGGTTTGAGCATAATGAGGTCCTGGGATGGGAACGAATGACTCTGAAGACGTCCCAATGGGTGCTTGCAGGTGTATCTTTCGGTGCTATCGCTGTAGGCATTGTCTACGTCTTTTTCGTCATACTTCATTGGATCATCAACGCTAGACGCCAGAAGAAATCGTCGACTACGGTCTCGATCAGCGAGCTCACCTCCTCAAATGATATCGCCAGGGTCGCAGAAATCTCCAAAATCGGCAAACAAGTGAAGAGAAAAACATTTTCGCCCGAAACTAGCTTTGGTGTATTTCTTGGAGACTTCGATGAAGACCGTGTCACGGACCAACAGGTCACCAAGATCACGTCGTGTTGGGATGTTCTTGTTGTCAACGCCAAAGCGTCGCGTGTTGAACGAGCGGCCAGCGTTTTCCAAAGCACCTTTCGTCTCGCCAGATTTGACGTGGGAGAGGTAATCGGAGTAAGTCGTATGAAGCGCGATGGGAAGAACCAACTAGAAATTCAACGCGAGGTCAACCAAGCAAACACAAAGGCTGTTTTCCTCGATATTCTGAACACCCTTGAAGCTTTGGGAGAAGCCAACAGGTTTACCGGCGTCGTCATTGCTCAATGGGAAGACTACCTCTCAGCAGGCGGTATCAATGCGTTGATAGCGATATTTAACGACCTCCCTTTCTACATCGAGACCAACCCCCCATACTTCCTTCAAGACTCTCATGCATCGCTCCAGCTTCAAGATGCTGCTGGTATCATCATCAGAAACGGGTCGATGATGCCCGAAGCAGTTCGAAGGGACTTCTTTAAGCTTATCAACGTCAACGCTTCTCTTCGAATGGCTTCTAAACAGACTATGGTTCGCCGCGATTTCCTCTTAGCTGTATACAACCCGTTTCAAGGCGATGTGGTTGCTAGCAACGCTGAGCTGATTCGCTGCGAAAGATGGTGCTCATTCTATGGTATCAAATATTGGAACGGATCCGACAAAGCCTTACACAATGCAGATTTGTTTGATGGAAAGCACAAGGTACCTCTCGCAGCCTTAGATTACCTGAAGACGAAAGAAATTATGGATGCTCAACGCTTGTGGGCAAATGTTGAAGAAATTGATATCACTACCTCCGACCACGCGGATCGATTTATTGTCCAAGAGGCACACTTGTCGAATATTAATCTACCAATGGAGGATTCAAAATCGGTGATGCTAGAACTCATGACAGCGGAAATAAAACGTACGAGTATCACGGAGCATGCATTAACAGTGCCAACTTGGCAGGTTCAGCCTTATCAAAACAGCCGCCTCGGCAGCTTTGCAGATATTTCCCCCTTGGGAGAGAGCTTAGATGGACTCGGAACGTTTATGCTCAGCGAATTTCCTACCCACGAGCAAAAGGAAATCATCGCCTCAGCGCAGTCGAAATTAGCTGGACTTAAGAGCCTCGACCGGGCTTCCGATGATGAAAGAGCAGATCTGGCTCATAAGTTCGCACAACTCTCACAAGCCATGAAAAAGGGCCAAAAATGGGCATCCATCGAGAGGATCGCTCTTGAGACAATTATTCGCGGGCTCTCTGTCGATCCTTCAAGCTCGTCTTTCCAGACGCCTAGCGTTGAGATCTTCCGCACCCTCGACACAGGATTAGTCGTTCCCGCGCCGGACTTTAGCACGAACCAGGAGACTCCTTGTCGATTCAGCGGGGTGTTCAGCCGTAATGAGAGTGGGAGAACCATGATATTTGTTTCCAGGATAAGCCACAATTTCGAACTTTTGGTGCTGCATACGGCCATGGCCGCGTTCGGGATTCCCCGATCTACCTGTTTTGCCGTCGAAGCTCTTTTGTCGCAGTTACTCGGCCATAAACTTCGCGTTCCTAGCATCAGCAAGCGTCTCGAAGAGGAAATAGCCCAGCTTAGTCCCAACGAGGGTCTTCGCGTCCTCCAGCATCTGACACGCTGCCCTCAGATTGCTGCGTCTCCTTTTTCGGATGGTGTTCTTCAGCTTTTGAGGAGACTACTCCTTGTCGCACCGTCGTCACAACGCCTCAAAGAAATATTGTCTCATGTCTATTTGAAGGGGGATATATCAGCATCTGAATTGGTACAGTGCCGCATTGAATGGTACGCTGAGTTTGGTGCAGAATTACTCCCTGAGCCAGTTGCTGCCATAGCACTGTTCGATGAAGTCTCCGTCAAGGTATACAACGCTTTGCGAGCTCAGCACAGCCACATCATGAAAGACCTCCTTCAACCACTGGGAGTAATCGGCACCCGTAAGCTGACAATGGCTGAGGACATTTACATCACTTCGCTATTCTGCGCCCTGCGCAAGTGGACCTTGGACGAAGTAATACTTGAAGCAACAGATCGGCTTCCTTTATTCGCCAATCATTCAGACCAGGCAGCTGTTTACTCCGAAATGTGGGTTCTCGGTTCGGATATAGAATCATTTTTCCATTGCTCACCCCAGCAATTCGGCAAAGTAGTGTTCGACAAGTATCGTGCACAGCTTCAACGCGACGAACCGCCTTTGGAATCCCACAACGGCTTCGACCTCTTCTCAGCATATCAAGCTTCCAAGGTGGATGTGGATGAGGAAGCCATGAGGAAGATCGACGGCTCATCAGACAGTGCACACACAAGCTTCCGTGCCATGGCTTATTTTGGTGTCTTTGCGATTCCAGCACTAATAGATGTCCTCCTGCTCACATTCCATGGAAAAGGCCTTTACATTTCATCGGACATGGGGGACTGGCAGAGTAGAATGGCGACCCTCGCTCTCCTTAGCGCTCTGATATTCTGCGGCGCCATCACCAATTTTATCGGTGTAGGCGGCTCTTTCTACCTTTATGCCAACACTTATGCCACCATGATCAATTTTGTGCTCAAACGCCTTATTTCTGGTCTTTACCTCGTCGCATTGGGCACTTTGATCAGCTTTATAGTTATATCAGCAACTCTTGGCCCCCTGAGAGGTCTTATATTCGGCTTCTACTTTTTATTCTTGTCCACCTACTTTGTCTGCATGGGAGCTCTCTGTGTTTTGCACTGGTCTGGACATCCACTCCCTTCCGGCAGAACACGAGTCGGCTATTGTCTCTTGATCCTCGCTCTCAACCCAATCTTGACATCTTGCATTAAGGGATATGACTTGGCAATCTGCATGAGCGTTTTGGCCGTTTTTACCATCATTTTGTTGGAGAGAACATTCGATCTCCTAGCCGTCTGGACCATGTGGCTTCGAATCTGTCCGACCCCAGATGATGTCGCGATCATGGAATGGTATGCTAAGAAACACGGCGATGGCGACAGACACTCTACATTCGAAGGAGTTCCGGTCCCAACTGCCATGGAAATTACCAGAACACAGCTTACTAACGAGACGGATATCGAAATAAAACGGCATTTCTGGGAGAAATCCACGACAGACACCTTTGTGGCAGAGCTTGCTCGTGCAAGACATCTCTCAGTCGCTATCCTCACGTGGTACTCGACATATACAAAGGCCTTCATGCCCTTACCGTATACCTCGACATGGAATCTTCAACTCAAGGTGGGCCTCAATTCGCTTCGAAGCTTCGATAAGGGCCTCCACCCGCATAACACGTTTATACTATGGCGCCACGCAAAGATTGAGGTTGCCTTTGGTCTCATATATTTCATCCTTGCACTACTCGACCGTTGGGTCGAACTCTTTTGTGGCGGACAGATCATCGGTCTGCTTCTCCTCAAGGAGAGCACGACTAGGGTTGCTATCGCCCTTGCCCTTACTGTATACCTGATCGCTGCCGTCGTCATGGACATCAAGGTCTACCAGCTTTATGTTCTTGTTCAACTCAACACCTCGGGAAGCCTGACAGACACGAAGATGCTCAAAGAAGCCGATATTTCAGACAGAAAGAGCAGGCGCAAACTATATGCGTCTTACTTCCTCTCTATTATCATGCTGACAATGATTGGGTTTGGTATCTGCGGTCTCCTAGTGTGGACTTTTGTACCCGACGACGAGGGTATCGAAATATTTGCTGCCTACGCAGCTGGTTATGCCGGTCTTCTTTGGTATCAATACAACAGAGTGTTTGCAATGAACTCAGCCCTCAAGCCCGCGATATTAGCCATTATTATTGGATTTGGAGCCGGCATCCCACTTCGACTCATTTATCCACACTTCAGATTCGTGGATGTTATCGCGTTAAACGCCGCCACGTGGTCTGCTGCTTTGCTGAGTTTTCCAAAAACCAAAATTCTACCCATGACATTTTCGGGTGGAGCCGCCTCTATCGACGTCAAAAACAACGAGAAAAACGAGGTGCTTTCTGCCGACGAAAGAAAGCAACAACTCATTAAGGAGCTATCGACAATCCCAGCCTCGCGGCAATCGAAAACAAACGTCATCTACAGCGATGCCGACGAGAAAACCAAAAGAGCCTGGGAAACGCTTCGATATATATCGGAGGACAAGACGTCTGCTCCCAATCTCGACTTTGGCCTGCCGCAGTGGCGCAACGTCCTGGATATCGCTTCAAAGAAGTGGCTGAACAGGTCGCTGACCGTCGTGATGGTAGACGAAGACCTCATTTCTTCAACCCGGGTTGATTCTTTCCATTCCAACGATCCAGACACTGGTGTCGTCGTGATGCCCACTAATGTAGTTGAATATGAAGGCGGTGCTCAGCTTCACTCCCCGTCGGAATACGACCTTGCTGCTGTACTTGCAGCAGAAACATCCAAGCTATGGTTTGGATACTCTCGGGAGAGCGCTGATGCACTAACTTCTGCTTTGTTTCCGTGGATCAAGAATGTGGATTATTCATCTACGCAGGCCTCGAGTCTGCACCACGCCGCTCTTGGCCTCGATGTAGACACTTGTTGGACAAGCCTCCCAGAACCGGTGCGCAAGTTTATTTACGCTCGTTGTGAGTCCAATGTGGAATCTCAGGTCAGCCTCTACAATGACCCTGCCACTCTCCAATGGCTCAAGGACCACTGCGCAGCAAGCGAGCTCGAGCCGCTGGCCTTTGTTGCGCGCAGCAACATCCACCCAGCCACCGCGCACGCCAGATTGGCCGCATCCTCCTCATTGCAGGGCTGGCTGTCCGCAACTGCTACAGCCACCCCATCGATCCGGTCGAAGTCTATTGATAGCACACATATACCAACAAAGACTGAGACGACGTATCGATCGGACTTTGCGCAGCCAAAGCATCGCTTGTCTCCCTGGGCCTGGGTCGAATCTGTGGTGGATAGAGTCATTGGAGGGACCCTCAACTCAATCGGCAAATTCATTTTCGTCATCTCCTCGGCTGATCCTGAATTCCACCGCGAAATTCACTATGAACTCCGCAAAAACCCCCTTCGCGTTCCCATCGTCTGGGTTTTATCTCAGTTCTATATCGTGGCTAAGATATTGCACTCCTCCACGATGGATAGGTTCATTCGCATGAAACGTCCCCATCTCCAGCCATTCATCGATGCTAGTCGTCATGGATACATCACAAGGGTATTTGGTGACAGAGTTTCCGTGGAGCACCCCTTAGAGCCACTTACCGGTTTTGTTCGCGTACGCCATTCGAATGCGGATGTTGAGCAGGGGAGCTCGACACCGGATTTTCATGACTCTGAGGTGGCTTGCCTGCGAATCTATAAGGGCCATCACCCTAAAATACCAAAGACAGACCAAAACTTGACAGGTATCGCGTTTTACGGACCTCGTCAGCGCTTAATGCGAAAACAGACATATGAGAATGGAAATCTGAAGGCTGAGCACAGCTTCGAGTACAGAGCCGAAACATCTATAATGCCCATCGTCAAGCGGCTAGAGTGGTCAGAGAAACACGCTAATAGTACCGCTAGCCTCTATGATAGACACGGTCGAGTTGCTACCGGTGAGCAGACTATAGGCGGCGTGGTCTACAACTTCACCTACTACTATGCTCGTAGATCGGACGACGTTGTCAAGATCCAGTTTGAGTGCCAATATGAGGATGCACGTGACACTCCTGTCCAAATCGAGGCTTTTTATGGCAGTAAGCCCAGACGGAGATCAGACGACATCACAAAGTGGCTTCCGGCAAAGCATCTCATGCGACTTGTCGTTAAGACCAGAGTCGGTCAGACGGAAGAGACCCACTGGTCATACCATCACAACGCTCATCCTACCCTTACTACTACTGTGGATGGACAGGTGGTGCCCACGCCGACTTACGCATTAGAAGATCGATTTAAGCTAGCAAAGCCACCATCAAGAACGAGTTACCTTGAAGAGGACCTTGTGTGGGGATTCAGGCATGCTTTGCATGGCAAACGCGGTCGTCTGTCTGCACTTCTCCTTAGTATCCTCGGCCTGGACTCACGCCGAACAAAACTCACGACATGGAAGAACCGAGAGGCGCTGTGGAAGAAGTGGAAGGCCAGCTTCGACATTGATGCGGCGGCTGCTGTACACCTTGACGAGCAGTGTCTTCGGTCTGAACCCCTCCTCACGCCATATTGGAGAGCACGCGACCGAGGTGATATCAAATCGGCTGTCAAGTATTTGAAGCGGCACGTCGACGCCGTCGAGGGCGCTATAGACCTCGCGCCCGAAGTAGGAGGCTGGACTTTCTTGGCGATCAAGATGTCGAATTTATTTAGCATGGGACCTGCCGGTGACATGGTCGTCAACACCCGGTCAACGGAAGCGCTCACCGTAGGCCGCGATAATAATGGGCCCAGTCTTCACGTTCTTGCGACTGATACTGGTACGTGGCCCACTGAAGGGGGTGGTGTCAGCTGTTGTCGCAGAGACATGGTGGACAATCTGAACAGAGTCAAATGGCACATCATTGCAGAAGTGGCCAACGACCTGGGCATGCCGCGGTTCCAGACGACGAAGAACGTCCAGTCCGTCAAGCTGCTTGCGCAGTGGGGTCTCGACTTCTTCACTGCCCACCACGGCGTCCTGGAGAATTATCTCGATGGTCAAGTCGAGGAACGAATTCAACTTGTCTCTGAAGAAGAGATTCGAAGGAACTTCGTGCCAATATTGAAGGTCATGGTCCGGGGTGCTCGTACCAAGAGGTTCTCGAAGGCGGACATACACGAGGTCACTCAAATGCTCCTGGACCTCAACTCATTTTTCGAGCATCGCGACTGGAGACAAGTGTGGACTTCCGACATTGTTCGACAGGCGTGGCGCAAGTTCTGGCTTTCTGACGACCTTGGTGGAAATATCAGGTCGGCCTCAGACACTCTGATAATAGAGCAGCCCACTATGAGGGAGCTCGATGCAACACTGGACCTCTACATGCGATACATGTACATCTTTTCTCTCAAGATCCCCGACTCGGTCCCGACTGTATTTCAGGCTACACACCACTCGGTAGGGGCGCTTTACGGCATCCTGTACAAAATCAAGCGCGGTTGCACTTTTCAGGTTTGGGACCATTGTGTCATCTGGAGAGAGTCATTGGGTTACCTCAGCGCTTCGCTGTGCAGCCACAAGCCTTTTGTGCAAAATTCACTAATTGCAATGATGCGAGTCGCAGCTACACTCAATTTATACCACGCAGACGTCGTATTGCCTTGCACCAACTACTTCAATCCTGGATGGGAAGTCGAGCTTGGAACGGAAGAAGGTACACTCGGGGCACGTGAGCTCTACCGTCGAAAGATAGACCCCATTGTCAACGGAATCTGTAACATGGATAATTTTGAGCCTTTCAAGGAACTTGTCAACAAGAAGCCAACCGTCACTATGTTGAGCCACGTCCAATACGTAAAAGACATCAAAACCGCTCTTCTTGCTGCGGACGTTATTATCAACGAATGGAAGTTCGACGACTACCATCTCGAGATATACGGCGGTCTCGATCGTGCCCCATCGTATACGGTCGAGTGCCAGGAGCTCCTCGCCTCCAAGGGCCTCCACGGCAGAGTTCTCTTCCAAGGTTACGGTAGTCCCAAGGCGGTGCTCGAAAAGACGTGGCTGTTCATGAACTCGAGTATATCAGAAGGCCTTCCTTTAGCTATCGGCGAGGCTGCGCTGACAGGGGCTCCCATCGTATGTACGGATGTGGGTGCTACGAAACTCGTCCTACAAGACCCAGATGACGCCGAAAAACTGTACGGCGAGGTCATTTTGCCCAACAGACCGCGAGACCTGGCCCGTGCACAGATTGAAATGCTTGCTGTCTGCGGGAAATGGTCCTCTTTTGCGACCGACAATGGCGGCGAGTTTGTTCACGGTCTTCCCGACCGTCCTACCAGTGAGCAGGTGGCGCAAGTCCAGCAAAGGATGTACGATCAGTATAAGTCTCGACGCGCTCTCGGTCTCAATATGCGGAACACCGTTCTACGCAAGTTTGATGGTGATAGATACCTCCGTGAGCACGAGCAGATGCTGTGGGTAGGCCAACTAGTTCACTATACTAGGCAGCGACTATACAAGGCCCAAGGTGAGCGACAAGTCCAGACCAACATGAGAAACCTCGAGCACAATTTACGGCGGGTTGGTCGTCCAGCTATGACTCGCGGATTCTCCGCGCTCAGCTCGAGTGGTCAAAGTCGGAGTACTGGCAGTAGTAGTCGTGTGACCTTGGAGAGTCCAGTGGTGATGGAGGTTTGATTCCTGCGGCGAGACACATAAATTTCCCTTGCTCGGACTCTTAATTTGTATTACTAGCGGAGTTTTGGTTTCCCACAAAACCGTGTTAATTGGGTGATTATTTAAAGGAGTAGCAATATTTTATAATAGTATGGTTTTGAAAAGTTCCGAAATGAAGGATTTACATCTGTTCACTTTCATATATGCGCATCGAATTATGTCAATTTCGTGGCTTCTACTCACTAACCACTTTTTAAAAACAATAATTGAGTACGCAAAGAAGCCTTTGAGTGTAGCTTAATCGTTGTGGTAATGATCATAAGCAAACGACTGGACTCAGTCTCAGAAACTCTCCAAACCTTTTGAATGCACTACATTTGGTTTCACATTCCACAGGCTTTAGGAAACACCGTTTCATCGACAGGTTTGGTCTGGGTCTCAAGCCCTATGGGCATATACTTCAAATCATTTGATAATGGCGAATTGTTGTGACACAAGCATTGCACCAACCTATACAGTCTTTTTGGCAGGTTCTTCGTACCCATAATTACAATGGTACACTTGTGTGATTGAATAAATCCGTCTGAGTATTCTTCCCATGGTCAGGACAGAGCAAGCGGGTCTTATGCTCAAGTGTGGTCAGCCATGTCAATATGAAGCAAAATTAAGCTTGATTACCTGTCTTCCTCAATATTCGTGGTGGAAGAGTTGGATGGGCCCGTCATACGATAAGCATTGCATTTGCTATTCGTCGTTTCGTTGTACAAGTTGCGGAGAGTGACACAGTCGGAATCGGAAACATGGAGGGACTGGTTTGTGTTGCGAGGAGTTTAGCAATCCTTAGAGCCGAGTTACTGCTTACCAAATCCTCGAGCATTAATAATTGGACCCCTGCACCTTGGGCGGACACAGCGCCCGAAGGATTGCTTGGCGTGTTAGCTGTGGCGTACACTCAGTACTCGCTCTGTATAACAGAAGAGCTACACGCGCATCCCTTTGCTTGCTACAACGATCGTGTACATCAAGCAAACCAGACAGCCCAAGACACGAAACTCGAAATGTCATCTGTGAAGTCAATCCTCATAGTCGGAGCCGGCGAGTTGGGCACAGCTATCCTCGCAGCCCTCGCAAGTCATCCTTCTAAGCCTCCACATGCCAATTTCTCCGTCTTACTTCGTCCGGATTCCATCACCTCTCCCACTCCTGAGAAGCAACGCTCCAACACCGAGTTGAAGTCCCTCGGTGCGAGGCTTGTGCCTGGGAATTTCGTTGATGATGATACCTCTCAGCTCTCGGTCATTTTCAAGGACTACGACGTCGTTATCCAGGCAGGTGGATACGGTTTACCGAAAGGAACGCAGCTGAAGTCTGCCACCGCTGCACTTCAGGCCGGTGTTCCGCGATACTTCCCCTGGCAATTCGGTGTTGACTATGAAGCAATTGGGGAGGGCAGCGCCCAGGACTTGTTTGATGAGATGTTGCAGGTCCGGCGATTGCTACGGTCCCAGACTCGCACGACATGGACCATAATATCAACAGGACTGTTTATGAGTTACTTGTTTATCAGTGACTTCGGAGTAGTCGACATTGAGAACAAAATCATTCGTGCCTTAGGATCTTGGGAAAATAGAGTCACAGTATCAACACCGCGGGACATTGGTCGCTTGACAGCTGAGATGGTTTTCGTACCGGATGGAACACTGAATGAGGTGGTCTACATTGGAGGAGACACCATTTCGTATGGAAAACTAGCAGATATTTTGGAGGAAGTGTTTCACGGGAGTTTTAGCCGAGAAGAGTGGGACTTGCGGTTTCTTAAAGATAGGCTTGCGAACAACCCAAGCAATCTATGGTATAAGTATCAGTGTATCTTCGGCGATGGGAAAGGAATATCATGGGATTTGACCAAGACCCTCAACGGCCAACGAAACATTATTATGACCACCGTTGAGGAGTACATCAAACAAAATTTGGCCATGGTTAACTAGACTGAGAAGCTAGTATGCATATTTCAGAAACAAGCTCCAGTCACTATGGTGTCGGGTAGCTTAGAATTTTCAACATTTCGGACATCCTGATAGCCTCAACTATAGAATATTGGTCATTCAATGTTGGCATTCCAATCACACAGCCTGTTACGAGTTCAATTTCTCAGTGAGATTGTGATCTATGTCACATCCTAAAAATGTAAGACCTTTTAATCATGAAAACCTGTCATCAAAATATTTATCACCATTGACAAAAGAGTTCTTTTTCAGAGGTCAATAGATTAAAACTCAGAATTCAAATCTTTGGTTCACACTCTATGTCTATGTTATGCCTTGGATTTGGCTTCTGCCTCATCTGTCATTCATACAAGATTCGCTGCCTTGGCTTTCTTGCTTCTTAACCTTCAGCTTTTGATGGCCCTGCTGTGCCCACTTTTAAGTTTCCGTGTCCCCAAACCCTTTCTTCCGACTTACATTATCGACACGCTTTCCACGCGCATTGAGAAGATTGTGGCACGCATATGCTGTCATTCCATCGAAGGTATCGCTGTCGCATTGTTCGGCGACAATTCGTGCATCTTTCGTCATACCGTGATCTGCCTGTCCAAACACCGCAACACAGAAACAAAAGCAACATTAATTGACAAAAGAATTGCCACTGGAAATATACTGGTGATCATTCTGATAGAGAGTAAGGAACATTATATTCTGTTCGTCTTTTCTAACAACCTCCCTGCATTTTCAGCGAGAATTGCGTTACAATCGTCCTCATCTGGGAATACCCGTGACAGCTCTGTGTCCATTATGCGACTCATTCCAAGAGCACCACTCCCAGGTGTAAATGGATAATCCGTTCCATACAACAACCGACTCGCGTTTACATATCTTAGAATGCCATGGATTTGATCTGGAAATACGTAGCCAGCTAGATCGAAGTAAAATTGACGTTCAAAGATGTGCTTGACTGCTTCGGTATTGAATTCGATGGGATGACCCAAGACGGCAGTGGCAACATTGGCCATACGCTCGATAAGTGGGGGTAGAGCTCCACCGGCGTGACATATGATGACTGTGATTTTTGGAAATCTATCCACGAATCCTGTCATAAACATGTTGATAACGGCCCGCGCAGTATCGAAGAAGAACTCAAACATCGGGTTGGGGTAATGGCTCAGCGGGCTTGCAGCGTGGGCCGTGTGACCATCGCCAATGCACGGGCTGGTAGGATGGATGAAAACCGTGGCACGTCTGTGATTCAGTTCCTCGAAGACAGGATCAAGGACACGATCGCCCATATAGACGCCATGCATGTTCGTCTTGACTGCTACTCCATCGGCGTTCAGCACGTCAAAAGCGTAGGCGAGTTCTTCCAGGCTGCCTTTGACATCAGGTAGGGGCAAAGACGCCCAGAAGCCAAACTTGTCTGGATGCTGCCGCTTCAACTCGGCACTAAACTCATTGCATTCCCTGGTCACTCGTCGGGCGAGATCATCATCGTCCGGGATTAAATGTGTTCCAGGAGATGAGATGCTCAGGATGGACTTTGCAATGCCTGCCTTCTCCATAAACTCCAGATGGCCATCTTTACTCCAATTCTTTCCTCTGATTAGCATCTCGTCTAATTGAATTGCAGAGTGACTTGTATTCACCGGTAATGCCGGCATACCATCAGGCTTGCCGTAGCCGGCCTCGATGCAGGCCTGTCTGTAAGAAGGAGGCAGAAAGTGCGCGTGGGTATCAATTCGTTGGATAGTCATGTTCAAATCGAAGTTCGTGGAATTTGAGATCGTAATACGACTACAAAGATTGAATCGATTATCTTCTGGACGAAAGGTGCCGTTCAAATGAGCAGTTGTTGAAAAAAGTACACAAACTCCATCAGCTTAGGTTCTAAAATGAAGATATGTTTTGAAGAAATTTAATAGCGTGGAATAGAAAATGCGTTAGATCGCTAACAAGCAGTACTTCGAATAAATAATTAAAAAGAAATTCGAAAATAGTTTGTTCATCATACAAATCAGGCTACAAGCGTTTTCGTTAATAATCTATTTAAGAACACCAATAGAAATATTCTTTTCACCATGTAGGTTGTATCTTCAACATACCAGTACAAAAGTATCACTTGGATTGAAATATGTCAGCACAAGAACACCCTGCTCATTGCACAGAGTTTATCCCAAGTACGTCAGCACAAAGGTACCATCCGTGCTGCAAGGAGTATATTCAAAGCACGTAAGCACAAAGATACCCCCCTTCCTGCATGGAAATCACATAACGCACGTCAGCACAGAGACACCCTCCTTATTGCACGGAGTTTATCCGAAGCACATTAGTTCAGCGTATGTTCAGGGCGCGTCAGCACAGAGTTTATCCAAAGCATGTCAGCACAGAGATACCCTCCTTACCGTGTCGAGTCTATGCAAAGATGCCTGTATGTCACACTAGCATAGAACAACTAGATATGCAACAAGAAGCCTCTTGTCCGAATAAGCTCATGCATATACGTAGGGCCGCGTTGGCACTCTTATCACCCGTGAGAATCACACTTCGAACAAATTGAGAGGGTGGATCTAAAAGAGGTTGTCACCGGATCTGATGTAATAGCTGTATATCTGTTTCCACCTGCTCAGCCATATGCTAGAATACCTTCATACATTGATCGCATTGGATTGACGCCTCGAAATGAACAAGGCTGGCAGTTAAGCTGTTAGACTCACGTACACCGAGAACTAAATCGACGCTAATGAGTGCTCGGCTCGGCCACAGAAAACTCTATGCAGAGACGTAATTCGCAGAGCAGAGGAGATTTTCCTGGATCGACGAGAGAATACAAAATCAACGGGGCTGCTAGCATCAGCATCTATTAGATCCACCCTGACGATTATTTGATATCCACGCCTTATATTAAGGTCCCTATAATGACCTGATGATACATACCGGCATCAGCCTGCAAAGAATGGCTCAAGGCATCTGCCGGCCCATCCATGCGAGAGCAGCGAGGATGTAGGTATGATGAGTGCAACACAAACTCAATTTGTAGCGTTCCATTGATATAGGACGTACAAGACATGTTAACACACACCTCCTCAAGGCAAAGCTGCTAGCGCCTCACGCAATGTTAAAAAAAGATCATGTATCTCGTCCGTGTTGCCTAGGTACCTGGGCAGGTAGCGCATGGCAGAACAAGCCCGATATCGTACCATGCTGCTACGTTGGCGGTTGCTGCTTCGTTTCCATCATTATCTGTTCGTAAAAAGTTCAAACCAGAGTGAGGAAAAGTCCCCAGAAGATTGAAAACCCCGAGGGATTGAGCCTTGTACGATCTCCTGCAGAACTCCCAACACAGGCGAGTTTTCGCATGTCTCTCTTTGTCCCCTACCCACACTCCCACGTCATTTCTAGCAACCGATTGCAATGGAAGTCACCCCGCAAGAGTTTTTTCACAAGATCCAAGAGATCATTGCTCGAGAACTTGGTATCGAAGTAGACGAATTACAAGATGCAGACGTTCCGTTCTCCCAACTTGGCATCGATCCGATATTAGGGCGTGTAATTGTCCGCACGATCTCACAGAAATTGGACCTGCAACTCCCCGAAGACATATTCCAGAAGACTGGCGATGTTGGGCACCTTAGACAGCACATTCTCGACTCTCATGCTGCCGCGACGACGACGATCGCGACGACGACAGCGAAAGCAACAGTCAAAGACGAAGAGACAAGGCCTCAGCCCAAGCCGAAAAGTCATGTCGCATTTCCAGTTTTGATTCGAGGAAACCCAACCAAGGATTCAAGGAACATGTTTCTACTGCCTGATGGCAGCGGTTCGGCGATGGCCTACGCTCGTTTGTCGGCACCAGCCCCAGATTGTTGTCTGTACTCCATGCATAGCCCGTTTCTGGCAGATCCTAGCGAATATAAATGTACAGTTGAGGATCTTGCTGCCATTTGGGCTCGAGGAATCCAGAAGATCCAGCCACACGGGCCCTACACGCTGGGCGGCTGGTCTGCAGGGGGATACTACGCTTTCGAAGTCATGAAATATCTTCAATCCGAACGAGAAGTCGTGGATAAGATTATTCTTATTGATTCTCCGTGCAGGACCAAGTTCGAGACGCTGCCACTGGATGTCGTCCGATATCTTTCTTCCCACCAGCTCATGGGCGACCAAGACACAAACCAAACCCCAAAATGGCTCATTGATCACTTCGAGGTTACCCTACGAGCTGTAGAACGGTACAAGCCCACCAGAATGTCTGCGATTCCTGTCAAAGCAGCTCCTGACGTATATATCATCTGGGCGACAGATGCCGTCCTACCACATGGTGGAGCTGCGCAAACGGGACTGGATTGCGGTGTTCAGGTCACTCGGTTTCTACTGGAGCAGCGGATCGACCTCGGTCCGAATGGCTGGGAGACGCTATTCGCAGGATTGAGCAAAATCTTCATTGCCACCATGCCGGGAAACCACTTTAATATTGTCCACAAGCCATACGTAAGTGATCGACCACTTCTTCTTTGGCTCCCACAGCTTAACACCCAAAGACGGCCCCAACACTGGCCAGGCAAGGTGCAAGGTCTGGTCTTAATTGACACGAGGGCAACAGGTGACTCATCTTGCGCAATTATTACGTGAAGCTTTCCAGAATGATTTGGAAAGTTGGAGGACCGGGCATTGAATATCCGTCTGATCCCGGAAGAATACTACAAGGTTTCATAAAGCACCACTTCCGTTTTTTCCCAAAAGGTCTTTGAGCTTCGCCCCTTAACATCTCACCATAGATTGCCAGAGCTGTCGCAGGTGACACTGGCCTTGTTTAGTCCGGTTGTGGCCCCACGCGACTTCTTGACAAAAGATGATTCGGCTACTCTATTTTCAAATTGATACAAATCTTTCAAGACTCCATTATACCTTGATATATCCTTTTTTTCCCCCAGGCTAGATTACTCGTTCAACCTTTATTTGATGACCGCCCTGACTGTAAGACAAGATGCCAATATCATTGTTCAAGTCACTCAATCTTGATCCTCCTTCATTTGACTCAACACCTGTTGACAAATTTTGCCAAGTGAAGCAATCTGATGAAAGGTGAATGATATTAGCTGATGATCACCAATATGAAAAGGCACATCTGTTGTGAAAGGGATCTTACCGAGGAGAACTCCAGAAATGAGCCGCTCTCAATATCACTTTCTTGCGTGCGCAAGCCAGGAATGAGATCCTGCCACTTAGAGCTAGCTGGCTGGTCTTTCGCGAAGACCTGCACGCTGAATCTTGGGCCATTCGGTTTGGACAAGGCCCTGGGTTGGTATGAATCGCAGAGTGAGATTATCTTTTCGATATGTTCTCTCTGACCTGGCCCTGCGAGCGAGAACATGGGCACATCTGTGTCAGCGGCCTGCGTACTTGGGATATCAATCCTGGTGGAATCACAGTCCAGGATCAGTAATCCTTGGACTTTCTCTCCGGCTTCCAAGAGTTGCCGGGCAACCTCATACGCGATGATGGCTCCTGCGGAAAGCCCACCTATGAGGTACGGTCCTGAAGGCTGTTCCTTTTGGATCGCCGCCCGATAGATGCTCGTCAGCTCTTCGAATGTGACTTCGGTGTCTTCGACGTTCTCGCTTAGTGGAGACTCAACGCCGTAGACTGCAACGTTTGCATCCAATTTAGGGAGGTGGATAAACTCGAGTGTTGACCCTGTCTCGTCTGCCACAAGAAATAGCTTGTTGGAGTCTTTGGACCGGCCTCCTTGATGCTGTATGACCTTGCAGACAAGTCCTGGTTCAAAATGTTCTGGAGAGCTCTGATCTCTTCTTTCCGGTATTTCATCAACTTTTGGTGGATTGACTTCTTCCAATGTCAACTCGCTTGATACCGTAATTGAACCATGCCTGAGCGTTGACGAGACAGAAGATGTTAAAGGAGAAAGCTGTGCAGTTTCCGAACTTCGGGCGACAGAAAACAATGTCTGCTCGTCCACAGCAGTCCCTGGGGAGGAAGTTTCCGTTTCACCGCCGAGTAGATCTCGCAGAGCCTGCTTGGAGTCCCCAATCGTCTTGTTCTCCAGGAAGAAAGCTGCCGGGAGTTGCATGTCTGCTTGGCTAGCCAGCTTCGCTAAAATGTTGATTGCCATGACTGAGTCGATGCCAAGATCCGTGTATACTGTATCGTCCGTCATCTCATTTATGTCGTATTCACTTTCTTTAGCAACGATAGAGAGCATCAGGTTGACCTTTTCTGCAATGTTGACAGCAGAAGCTTCAGCATCAATGTCTGTTTGCCTTTCGGTTGTATCCAATGACTCCGGCCATGTTTGGGGATTTTCAGTCATGGTGTCTTTGTGTGCTCTAGGGATGCCACGAGTCCGAGATAGCTCTGTGGCCTGGCCTACAAGTTCCAAGCGAGTTTTGTTTGGCTCTTTGTGCGTGGCCTCCGGGTTCCCTAGAAGCCCACTTGCGGCAACTCTGTTGAGCTTCAAGAATTTGATCCCCCTAGTGGCCTGGACCATCTCGTCATCTTCGAAGACGTAGCAATCGCCCTGGACGAGATGACTGTTGGGAGTATCCTGCAGACAGGCATAAACCGTATACGTCTTGCCGGCTGAGAGGCCTTTGGTGGATTGCCAGTAGTCAAATCCAGTAGCCAAACAGACGAGATCTTTTGCATATTTCAAGCCCGAGTTCAGGACGAATCCAGTGAGCTGTACAGAAGCATCTGCACAGTAGGGACTCAAGTGGTATTTTCCCAGCTCAGATACTTCTGGAATTCTCACTGTAGCAATAGCGTCGTTGCAATTAGTATCCATGGTGACTTCTTCTAACGATTGGTACGTTGAAGAGTAGGTGACAACATTTGAGAAAAGTTGGTAGATGATGGGCTTGAGGAGCAAATGCGCTCCTCTCAATCTCGCTTGTTCTTTCAACCAGTTGATTCTGGAGGCCAGAAGAAATGATTGAGGTGGGTCTAACTTCCACATAGGACCGGCATCGAAAACGACTCGACATTCGCCATGAAGTGAGGTCTTGTCTCCTGTCTGGGAGTAGAACTGGATGTGGGCGCCATTCTCAGTTGCATGGTAGGAAGCATTGACACGAATTACCGAGTCAATAGGCGTATCGGCAACGCTGAGTGCCTGCGTTATGTTGATTCCACGAATACACATGGTTGGTGGCTCGGCCTGGTTGTGTAGCTTGCCGTAGACATATTTGGCAGCAGTAAGTGCCATGTCGTGGAAAACACCTAGGGAGCAGATCGTGTGGCCAAGGACAGCATGCCCTTGGATGGCTTTGAGAAGAAATGGATCGGAGATGTCTGAGACGAAAACGGCTTTGATCGTTTGACCCTCTACCGTTTCATCCTCCACGTGTTGGATAGAGTTTGTAAGAAACTGACGAGCCTTCGCCGCCTGGGCCGGATCGGCCTGTCTCGAAGACTCCGTAACGTACTCTGGCTTCACATAAGGCACCCAGAAGTCTTGACAATCGAAAGCGTAAAAGGGTAGGTCCAATACTGTCAGCGATTCTTTGAACCCCTTATGGACCTCGGCCCAGTTGACTGATATACCCGACTCGTAGGCTCGCTTCAAAATCGAAGAGATCGTCTTCCAGTTGCTCTCGCCGGATTTTAATGCTGGGAGAGTTCGGGATGCAGTGATATGCAAAGTGTTGCGAGCGAGTCCCAAACAGATAGGTTCAGGTCCGATCTCCAGCCACAGAGAGTCATCTTCGCAGAATCCCGCTGCCTCACATGCTCGAAGTGCTCCTACAAAGTCGACTTTTTGACGAGTTTGGCGTGTCAGGTAATCATCGGAGAATACATCTGCTTCTCTCTCAATCTTTCCTGACAGAGTCGAGGCGATTGGAATATCGGGCTTCAGGAATCTCGTTCTTCTGGAGATTTGTCGCAGCTCCTCTAGTATTGGCTCCACTTGGTCGGAATGGAAGCCATAAGGCACACGCAGTAGCGTTGTCTTTGCACCCTCTGTCCCTAGTTGGGCTTTGACTCTTTCGATATCGTCCACCTTCCCGCTGGCTACTGTTATCGATGGAGCGTTCAAACATGCGACTTGGCACGAGTCAAGTTTCAGCTCACTGAAGCATTTCTCAAGTTGTTGCTCCGTCACGCTTGCCACCACCATGGCGTGGGTGTTGGGATGAAGGTGCTTCTCCATGAGAGCTGCTCGGTTGCCGACCAGGAGCAGTGTGTCACTGACAGACAGAACACCAGCAACACAGAGTGCTGTGTACTCGCCAAGGCTGTGCCCGATAACAACACTCGGGGTAATGCCATAGCACTTCATGAGGTGCGCCAAAGCCAGCTCCAGAGCCGTCAGGGCAACTTGGACCTTGACTGTCGACTGCCTAGACATATCAACATTGGGATCCGATATTATGTCAATGAAGTATGGCAGCCCAATCATGGTAGCCATATCTTGGTACGACATTAGAGCCTCCCGGTATTGTTGGCATTCTCGAAACAGTCCAGCCCCCATGCCGGCATAATGTGACCCTTGGCCAGTGAAGAGAAAAACACACTTTCGAGGCCTGAAACTTGTTTTTGGTACGTTGGACTGTTTGCTCGTATCTTGTCGTAGCTGGCTGATGAGGCTCTTGGTGGAATCCCCAGTGTAGGCTACACGAAGCTGTTCGTGTACCCGACGGGCGGTAGTCGTGTAGGCTAAATCTGCCAGCTTTGTATCGGGATGTCTCTCAAGATAATCCAGAAGTCTCTCACGGTTGCCATGCAAAGACTTTGCTGTTCGGCCGGATATGGCTACTGTATGCCAAGCTCGGATATCCTTGCGTTTCGACGGACGGGATGGGGCTTCTTCAATGGCTATGACAGTATTACCTCCCTGGGAGAGCCAAGTTAGCGCGTTGAGTTCTTCGAAATATAACATTGTATCATCATTCTACGTACCGAGGCATCAAAGCTGTTGACAAGCAGCTTGATTTTCTTGTCACCGTTGGGGCTCGGCTTCAGGGGGCTGGTCTTGGTCGATATTCTGACATTGTGTTGGGCCAAAGGTGGGAAATTCGGGTTGAGTGTAAAGGGCCAACCAGGCTGAGAGGGTATCTCACGCTCTCTCAGCATCAGAATCGCTTTAATGAGTGATGTGACACCGGCCGCCTATAGCACATTCAAAGTCAGTCTACTTGTACTCTCCAGCGGAGTCCAATATGGTAGGGTACTTACGCCTTCCCCATGGCCCACGGCAGCCTTCACGGCGCCGACAGTCAGAGGGTTATCTCGCTTTCGTCGTGTGGCAAGCGTGTTGATCACGGAACTCATCTCTTCAAAATCACCAGCTTGTGTGCCTGTTCCATGCATTTCCACATAAGCAATTTCGTCCGCGCTCAACGCGGATTGCCGCAAGACTTCATTATAGGCCATCTGCTGGGACGCAGCACTCGGGTGGGTCATGGAATCCGCGGTAGGGCTGTGCATTCTAGCCGACCCCCTGATGACAGCAAGGATATTGTCATTGTCGGAAACAGCATCCTCTAGTCTCTTGAGCACGACGACTCCGGCACCCTCTGCCCGGGCGTACCCGTCGGCATCGGCATGAAAGGTTCTGCAACCGCCTGTGGTGGACAACATGCCCGATCTGCTCAGCCCTGAGAATACGGTGGGTGAGTTGATGACTGAGTAGCCGCCAGCTAATGCCATGTCACACTCGCGTGCTATCAGGGCTGACCTCGCAAGATTGACGGCTGTCGAGCTGGTCGAACAGGCCGTGTCAAGCGAGACAGCGCCGCCACTCCAGTTGAAATGGAAATTGAGCCGGCCAACACCAAAGGCTCGACTGAAACCAGGGACGTAATAAATATCGGCTCCTTTCTGATTAAGAATCTCTCGCCACTCATCCGCAGCTTGACCAAAATAGGAGGCGATTCTGGAGCTTCCATTTGCCAAGCTGCTGTTCGGCGAGTAACCGGCAGCTTGTAGTGCCTCGTAAGCGACCATGAGAAGTAACCGGTGGCCTGGGTCCAGTTGCGCGGCTTCTCGTGGCGACACGTTGAAGAGTCGGTAGTCAAAGAAGCCTGGTTTATCGATCCAAGCACCATGTCTCGCAGTGGTCGAGTTCTTCTCCTCTCCATTGGAATCATAGCAGCTGTCGAGGTCAAATCTGCTTTTTGGGACCTGTTGGGTGACACTTGTAAGCATCTTACTTGTCAAATTTCTGCTGGATAGTTCATACCTCCTTTATGTGGCACTTCCCACCCATGAGATCTTCCCAAAAGCCATCCACTGTTTCACTGCCAGGAAACCTTCCCGCCATTCCTACGATTGCAATGAGGTCAGAACCACCACGGCTGTTCTCGCTCTGGGACGTTGCCACCGGTGGTCGGACTTGGTATTTAACCCCCTTGGCTTGCAAAGCCATCTTGACGGCAGCCAAATGATTCGTTGGGCCCATCACTGACAGTGTGACATCCTTTGTCACGTTTAGCGTGGACACGCAAGTGTGGACCAAATCAGTGACGCGGAGAACATTGTGCGCAATATCCTCCAGAATCTCCCCCAGGAGATCACCCAGTGTCAGGTGAACATATTGCTTGCACGAGCTTGGCGAAAACATCCGTGCTTTGGCGAGATCGATTGGGTGGCGCAAGAGGGGCGAATTCCCAAGAATTTTGTCAACGTCGATCTTTGGCGCGTGTTTGGTATGAATGGGACCCGTAACCTCAGTTCGGATATGGGAGGCGTTCCTGATCTCCGGTGACCAAGATGTCAATTGCTGCAGAGAGGGTGGAGGACCGATTAGAGTAAGCCAATCCCTGGCTTCTACTCCGATGGTGACTCTTCTAAATTCAGGAATGCCCTATTAACAGCACTAGTCAGGATTTAAATCTGGGGAGCATTGACAACTTCGAACGCACGTGATATTCATGGAACTTATCTAGAATATCCCGAACAGTGACAGATGAAATTCCAGTGTATGTTATTCCCCAACTTTCTGGTGACTGGTCGATCAATTTCATATGTCGATTGACCTGGGCAGCTAGCCTGATGCCCACAGAAAGAATCTCCCGGGCTAGTGGGAATAGCTCGCTGGTATCTTGGGCTGCCACTGCGACGGCCGCCGGAAGGAGACCTCCGCATAGAGCGATGACATCGACTGGCTTCAGGGTCGAGCCGAGGGTGGTCGGATCATCATGGGCGTAACTGTCACCTTTTTAGATGCTGTACAAATCCGGGGAGACCAGAAGGGCTTACCATATGAGCTGTCCCAGTCTTCCAGAGCATGCCAATGCGGTTGAGACAATGATGTTGTCGTCATTTGAAGCGTCGTACTCCTCTGCGATTCCCAGAAGAGAGTCCAAGGTCCTGTGCCAACCATGTTCTCCTGGTCCCAGTCGACTAAATTCGAGCTGAATGACATCAATCGCGTCCTGCAAGAACCTCCTGGCAGCTGGATCAGACTTTGAGCTATGTACAAGGGCTTGGATTGCCGTCAATTTCTCAACGGATTGATCCCCAAAGATGAGTAAGTGGTTGGAAGGTGTTGAAGCTGCCATTGCGACTGTTGAAGTTGATTCTGCGTGATTCGACAAGAGGTGCCGCAAAAAAGATTGAAGTAAAGGATAATTTATGAGGCATCGACACAAATTGGGGTGACTGCCAGCTATTACTTTCATCCCCTATCCCCTTGGTCACCTAGGTACCTACGTATCAACAAACATGTCATTATCGGAGGTGTTTCCTGTAACGAGGCTGTTTCTGAGAATAGCCTGTTGTATTGATAGATTATTTTTCTGTTGAAAGTTTAGAAATTTTGTGATTCATGTAACGGTAAGCTTACTGATTCGATACTGAGGTTGTCTTTGAGATATTGTTGCTGGTAGTGCTTACCCAGCTGGCAGTCCGTCAAAGAAATCGTTCACGGCTAAAGAGTAGAACCATTGTACCGCAGGACTCATGTTTATTTACCGACCATAACGTTAGATTCTAATTAGTGTTTGGATGAACCTGATAAGCAACGTGTATTTGTAATCCATCGGTGTACTCAAACCCGAACATGTACTCTTTCATGTTCAATGGTCTACATTCCAGTTTCAAAGGCTTTTGCAGTTAAGGCGGCGACTGGGACTGAGGCCGATCTCTTTTGCCAGTTGACGGCGTAGCTACTTAGGTCACCTAGGTGTGCATTCAAGTGTCCAGATTCGGCGGCTTCAGGGCATCTAAGTGGTTGCGACACAGCGCGGCAAAAGCAACTGGATTCTGCTGGCATTTCTAGAAGGTACCTAGCTGTAATATTGCACAAGATCGTCAAATGGAACGAGTGAGATCCAATGATGGGAAACTGCTTATACGTGCCTGACATCACGTTGATATTGGTGTAGATAAGCTACTCCCGTTGCAGGTCAATCACGCAACATAGAAACAGGCATTGCTACTGGTAGCATTAGATATTGGTCGGGCGCAAAATGAAGGTGTGAATCCTTCTTAGGGCAAAAGGTTGGGCACGAAATTTTGCGGGCGTTAGAACTTAGTGTTGACGTGAGAAAATGGTCTTCTTCAAGAATTACCACAGGCGCATCTCCACGGGGCCCCTGAGAGTAGTATTCGGCCAGGGTCGTAGCAAACTCAGGGTCGTAGCAAACTCAACTAGACCTCGATATGAATCCAATTAACGATCTGTGGAATCATTTCAAGTGATAAGCGATACCTAAATTGGAAATCTTCGCATGTGATTCACCATGCTCACTCGAATGGGTTGCTGACAAGAAGGGATGTCAATATGCATCCCTTCAGGGCCAGCATCAGCAACAACGTGGCATATCTATGGAGGGACGAATTATGAGCTGCAAATTCTGATAGCAACGTGGCAAAATCTCGTAGTTCCGTTCTACCCCGATCTGAGCCTGTGAAACTTGTCGCAGTAGATGTCCAACTTACAAGGAACATTGTTGCATATCTGGCTATCTCACTGGAAAGGAACCTATAGCTCTTGTATACATACCACAGTTATGCAAGGATATTTCGGGAGCCGAAAAGGCTGCTACCGTTGCGGCCCCCAAAAGGGACAGTTCTAGATCTCTTGTCAAATAACACTGCAGGCCGCGTGCAGTGTGCGGCATGCGGACGATATCACACACGAAGAGCAAGGTTGCCAGGGAGTCCCGGGCTCACATGGTGCATGTCAGCGATGAAACCTGCACAATACTCGCACAACCATTAACTGTTACTTCGGTATTTACATGCCATGTGGCATGTCGGCATGGGATGACCTGCATAATTAGCTTGCCGGGAAATGGCGTCCCAAAAACTTTATTTGCCAGGTCTACCGAGCTATCCAATCAACTACCCTGTTTGAAGCACTAGATCAGCGCTGACACGTACCGGGTACTGATGATATCACCTAGATGACACCGAGTGTTAGGTCCCTAGACTTCTTTGTAGTCGAGCAGGGCTATCGGAAATTTTATTTGATCGGCGCAGGGTCTCTGACCCGACTGTCCAATAAGATTTGAAGTTCTGTAGACCAATATCCTAAGGCGCTCTGGGCGCGTAGTAAACAAATCGAACGTTTCGAGCGACGCGCGGAAGTTGGGCGTAGATATTGACTGTTACATCCAACCATGTGGATCACTAATCCTAGCTGCGCTCCGCAAAGATGATCGATGTCCGCATGACCGGCGCGTACGGCTTGATGTCAACGATCTTCAGCCCTGCTCTACCCAATAGCACCGCCCAATCATCCAGCGTGCGCTCCCGAGCACCAAATGTCATCATCATGAGCAAGTCCTGGACGCTGGGCCAGATGTGTGCCTTGGTGTTCGGCACGGCCATTTCATCAATCAAAACCTGGGAATTTGGCCCTAAAGCAGGGACTAGATTGCGAAGAATCTCAACCGACCTGTCGTCGTCCCAGTTGTGTAGAATAGTGCGAAGATAGTAGTAACGGGCGCCTTGGGTCATAGGGGAATCGATCAGCGACGTTTCTCTAGATGTGCATTGGTTCGGTTGCGACTCACCTTGAACTGGCTGCGGAGTGAAAAAGTCGTACCCCTGGAATTCCGCGCCATCCATTGCCGGAGCAAACTTGACCACCTCCTCCAAGTCTTGCACAATGACATGACCTTTAAACTGGGGGTACCTTCCAAGAAGCTCAAGGCACCGGTCGCCCATATTACCGCCAACATCTACAAAGACAGGCCCATCTGATGGATCGACGGCCTTTGGAAAGGGGATGACACTTAGCCAGTCCACGGCCCTGACAGATGTGGAAATCGCCATCAGCTGCAGGGACAACATCTTCTGGAAATCTTGGACCATTTCTGGCTTTGTTTTCAACCAGTCGTAGAATGTGAGGTCCGTATTAGCCGCGGCGTTGAAAACGCAGGGATTGCCAACGCCATCTTGATAGTTGCGTCTTTCTAGGAAAGCTGGCAACTCGTGCAGCATTGGGTCGATCACTCCATAGTAGATGTTTACACCTCCCTCCAAGCGTGCATCCGCTAGACAGTGCGTCATCTTGCTGGCAGAGAATTGGCCCTTGTCGACCTCGTTGATGAATCTGTTGGCCGACAGGTAGCGTAGTACCCTGTTCACAAGTCGTGCATCTGCCTTGGTAGGCTCACACAGCTGCCCAAGAGTGAGGGGCGTAGGACTGTCAGAGAGAGCTTTAAACACGCCAAGTTGGTAGCCAACTTTGATCAATGGCGTCATGTTGGCCTGAAGAATGATTGTTAGCGTTTACCTGAAACATATCTCTAGTGTAACATACCGAATTAGCAAGACGCATCAGCAGATCAAAGGGCTCCTCAAGATCCTCAATGACCTTACTGAGGGCCGCAATGACCATGTGCCTGGTCTCCTCATCATCTATCTTGCTATGGTAGTTACGCAAAGTTTCGAGCAGCGTATCTGTTGCCTTGGCATTGCTGTCGATCTTGGTTTTATCAAGTGAAACGGACATGATGAATATGTTTTGCAGACTGAATTGAGCTGTAAGGTGTGGTACAAAGCGACTGAGTACAACAGTTTATGGTGCGAAGAGACGATTCAAATCATGGGAAAGGAAAGTGGTTTGATAAAAGGGCACGAACGTGGCAATTGAATTTATCGGTCGAATGCCTCGGTGGGTATGATTGCCAGGAGATCCGACTCGTGGCCACGGGGTGTATCAATCGGGGACCGTACGGGAGGGCCACAGTAAGTTTGGGAAAGGCTAGAACTCTCCATTCATGGTGTCAGAGGTGTATTGCATAAAGGGCGTGCTAATTCAGTAAACGAGTTCTACAAGATCTATTTAAAGACCTAGGTAGCGTATGATCAGTTGATAGGGTAAATGCTTATTTGGTTACATACACTAAAACAGAGTTAAGGGGCTCCACGAAATGGTGTTATCATTTATGGTTTTTGTGCCTAGATTCCATTCGAAAGAATTTCTGCTTCTTCTTTGCTACGGTCGGCCGCTTCTATCTTCCAAGAGTAGCATCTGCCTGTATTAATAGCATTCAATATGATTCCTCTTAAGAGGAGACATGTCAGATATTGCAACCATCACTGCTAAATTTACAGCAGTGTGCATCCACGACCAATCGTCATTCAAGGGAAGAAGCAGTAGATTGAATGGCGTTGGCTTTGGGATTGTTGACTAGAGTAGAATCTGTAGAGTGGTGGATCCATTGCACATGCTTTGAGCAACAATGGCGATTAGGAGCTTGACAATCCAGAGCCGCTGTCCCAGAGCAGACCTTCAGCCGCACCGGCTGTACCGGCTGTACCGGCTGCTCTTCGATTACAGCCCTACTCCCCCCTTCTCAGAGCTACTAGTTCTAAATCTGTTTGCACTCGACGAGGCCAGAAGAAACACGCTGTTGCCATTTCAAGCACAAAAGGACATCGGATCCCTCTTCGACTCTCCTTCCTCAATAGCCGCTCATTCTCATTGCTCTATTCACTTCTTCTTACATCACCCTAGAGTCTTTCATTCATATTAGAATCACAACCGAACATACACATATAAATTAGATGTAACGGTTTAGCGATGGCGAACAACAACAACAGCCCAATAGCCATTACAGGCCTGGCATGCCGGTTTCCAGGTGATGGGAAGAACTTGAGTCAGTTCTGGGATTCATTATGCAATGGAAAATGTAAGTTCTTAAGACGGATTACGCCTTCTGCTTGTGAACAACTCAGTAACTTGGACTTCCAACCAGCCGCGTGGACACCAATTCCCAAGACCAGGTTCAGCCCCGATGCACTTTCCGCATCCATTCCTCAGGGCGGTCATTTTTTGCAAGAAGACATCTCGCTTTTTGATTCAAATTTCTTTCGCATTCCCCGCACAGAGGCTCGTGCCATGGATCCCCAACAACGACTCATGCTGGAGGTCGTCTATGAAGCCCTCGAGGCCGGCGGATATCCATTAGAGGGTCTGGCAGGTACTGCCACGGGTGTCTATATGGGCCAATTCACGAGTGACTACAAGGAACTCGTGTGTCGAGACGCTGAGTCAGCGATTCCGTTTTCCGTAACTGGACTACAGACGACTTCACTATCAAATCGGATATCTTGGCTCTTCGACTTGAAAGGGCCAAGCCTGACAATGGACACGGCCTGTTCATCTAGTTTGGTGGCACTTCACCTTGCATGCCAGAGTCTGCGAGCCGGGGAGTCACAGATGGCAATTGTCGGTGGTTGCAATTTGATGATCAGCCCAGACATGTTCATGTTCGAGGCTGGGCAGGGCTTTCTCTCTCCGGACGGGAAGTGCAAGACTTTTGATCAGTCAGCGAACGGGTACGGACGTGGTGAAGGATTTGCAGCGGTTATTGTCAAACCGCTGGATCTCGCCATTGCTGACGGAGACCCAATCCGCGCAGTAATCCGTGGGACAGCGGCGAACCAAGACGGCAAAACCAAGGGCTTCACACAGCCTAGCTCAGAAGCACAGGCGAGTTTAATATCCAGCGTCTATCGTTCGGCTGGCTTGAAATTCGATGGAACTGGATATGTTGAGGCACATGTAAGCATCCTAAGCATTTGGTCCAAACTTCACCGGAACGTCTGCTCTAACAGTGATCTCTGATAGGGAACCGGTACACAGGCCGGAGACTTTGAGGAGACCACGGCATTGGCCAAGACCATTGCAGCAACATGCTCCCAGGGCAAGAAGCTGATCGTGGGATCAGTGAAGCCCAATGTAAGTCTGACGATTCAGTTCTACTACTTAACAAATCTAATACTCTCTAGATTGGTCATCTAGAGGCAGCTGCTGGACTCGCGGGCGTGATGAAGAGTGTGATGATGCTGGAAACAGGCATGATCCCTCCGAATCTTTACTACAACAATCCCAACCCAAAGATCAGGTTCGATGATCATCATCTCCAGGTCCCCACTGCAGTAATGCCGTGGCCGAACGAGGGCCTTCGTCGCATCAGCGTCAACTCGTTCGGATACGGAGGATCGAATGCCCATGTCATTCTTGACGACGCATACAGCTACCTTGACCAACACCGGTTGCGCGGTCATCACATCACTAAGTTCACCCAGCTGAACGGTACCTCCGACACTTGGGATAAGCCAAGTTCATCCTTCTGCCGTGTCTTCCCCATCAGTTCTCATGATAAAGATGGGCTCGGGAGAGTCAAGCGCGCCTTAGCAAAATATCTGGCAGTCAAATCTAATCAATTGAGAAGTATGAGGGACAGAAGCAGCTTTCTCGACGATCTGGCTTTTACCCTCAGTGACAGGCGTTCGAATTTGCAGTGGAAGGCGTATTTCATTGCTTCGTCACTCGAAGACTTGTTGGCTGCTTTGGCCGCGGACAACACGACGTTACCAACACGTCCGTCTTCACGCAAACCTCGGCTGGGTTTCGTCTTCACCGGCCAAGGCGCCCAATGGGCCGGCATGGGCATGGATCTCATGCAATACCGTGTCTTCAGAGACAGCATCGAGGCTGCGGACCGCTATTTGCAGCACGAGTTAGGCTGTACGTGGTCTGCCTGCGAAGAACTGAAGAAGGGAAAGTCAACTTCCAGGCTCCGAATGCCGCAATACAGCCAAGGGCTTTGTACTGTACTTCAAGTCGGTCTTGTGGAACTCCTTGAATCATGGGGCATCAGACCAGTGGCTGTCGTCGGACATTCGAGCGGAGAAATCGCGGCTGCGTACTGCCAAGGTTCCATCTCTCGAGAGGATGCTTGGAGAGTGGCATACTTCCGCGGAGTGGTATCTTCCAAGCTCAAGACTTGTGGAATTGATGGTTCGATGATGGCAGTTGGGATATCTCCCGAAGGCGCTGGCGAGCTAATCCAACAACTGGCCCCGAAGAAAGTTCACCTCGCCTGTGTGAACTCCCCAGCAAGCGTCACTTTGTCGGGTGACGCAGACGCCATCGACGTGGTCTACGACGCCCTCCGGGAGAGAGGAGTCTTCGTTCGTAAGCTGCAGGTGGACGTCGCCTACCACTCACCTCACATGCAGCTTGTCGCCCGGGACTACTGGAAGACCATCGCTGACGTGTCGACCAAGTTCTCCTCAGGAACATGCAACATGTATTCCAGCGTCACCAGGGAATTGGTCCAACCAGGAGAAATCGTGCCCGCATATTGGGTCAGAAATCTGGTATCTCCTGTCCAGTTCGCCACAGCAGTACAGCAACTCGTGACCAATGAGAAGTCTCTAGATCTTCTAATCGAGGTCGGACCCCACGCCGCATTGCAAGGACCATCCACCCAGAGTTTGCAGAACATTGGCATTACCGATTTGCCGTATCACTCAGTTCTTTTGAGAAATCAAAGCGGAGTCGAAACGGCTTTGAACCTCGCTGGCTCGCTGTCTGCCCAGGGGTACCCAGTGCGCTTCCAAGAGTTCAATCACACAAAGAGGAGAACGCCACAGCCGCTTGTCGATCTGCCAGCTTACCCTTGGAATCACTCACAAAGCCACTGGGCTGAGACACGGGTAGCGAAAGAGTACAGATTGCGATCCTTGCCGTACAATAGCCTTTTGGGAGCACTGACTCCAGGGTTTGTCACTGGTGAGCGTGTCTGGACACATCGTATTCGATTGTCCAAGCAGACATGGATTCAAGACCACAAGATCCAGGGAACCGTCTTCTACCCTGCGGCGGGGTTCATTGCCTCAGCCATCGAAGCTGCCCTCTTGAGTTCTGATGCTTCCCGGGCAGCGGCAAGCTTCCGTCTACGAAACATCCATCTGAACGCCGCCTTGGGTATCGATGAGGGCGAGGAAGTGGAGTACTCAGTCTCTCTGAGACCATGTCTGTCCGACACTCAGGAGACATCGTTGTGGAATGAGTTCAACATCGCAAGCTGTCGAGGCGATGGGGCACTGGTTAGACACTGCTCTGGTCTTGTGATGGTCGAATACGACTCGTCCATCGCTCGTGAAATGGAAGAGCAGTTGACGCTCGGGAATGGAGAGATGACCGATGCCAACCTGTCTGCAGTCGATGATGACATTTTTTACAAATCTCTGTCAGATGTGGGTTTCCACTACGGACCTAGCTTTCAGAACGCGACAGATATTCGGGCTGGTGCAGGCCGGGGCTACGGTACCATCCACATCCCTGATTTAGGGTTAGACATGACGCCGAGGCCTCATGTCATTCATCCCGCGACCCTGGATGCTATCTTCCACTTGATCTTCGGAGCCCTTACAGGGAGTCCGGATGGGATGACGCAACTAATGGTGCCAAAAACGATCGACGAGGTTGTGATAGCAGCCAACATTCCTTATCAAGCCGGCACGCAGTTGAAAGGATTCTCGGATATCACCAGCCGTGGATTCAGGGAAGTAATCGCTGAATTGATCATCGGCGATGGCCCTGCGAACACTCCAGCCGTCAAGATATCAGGCCTATGCCTGCAAGAGGTTGGAGGTCACACTGAAAGCCTCGATGCCCAGTCTGCTCGAAACATTTGTAGCTCACTTTTTTGGAAGCCCTCGATCAACTTTTTGCCATACCAGGACCAAGAAAAAGTCATCAAGGAGGTTTGTGCAAAGCCACGTGTCGACCTCCAGAAGACTGATTTTGCGGAATCAACCGAGGCTCAAGCCTCAGTGCAGACGTATCAAGCCCTCTCGGAGCTCATCAAGTTGTTGCACCACTGCAATCCCAGCTTGTCAATTTCTGAGGCTTTCACCCTGAGCACAACTCGACCAATTCTTTCGCATCTACCCGATCTTGTCGATGTTTTGAAGACAGCCAATTGCACAATTTGGTGTGCCGATGAACTTGCAAGACAAGTTGCCGAGGAAAATTGTCACGAGTCCAAAGATATCCAGATCGAATTGCAGAATCTATCTCAGTCAATTCCTCAAACCGGAGCACCGTTGCCGACCACCGATTTGATCATCATGAACCTCGACTCAAACAATTCAGGTGACCTGGAACGACTGGTACGGAACGCCAAAGAATTGCTGGTGAACGATGGACGATTATGCTTGATTGCGCCAGACAAAGAATCCGAAATTGCTAAGACAAGGCTCAGGTCTTTCGGGCTCTCCAACTGGTTTAAGATCAGCGACTTCGAGGATGCTGAAGGTAAACAACAGGCTCTTCTCCTGGGCTCCAAATCCGCCAACCTAGCAAACGGCCATACGAGTCCTCAACATGACGATGAAATTGTCATTATCCAGGGAGCTGCTCCATCTCAAGCAGCTAAAGACCTCTCTGATCAACTACTGAAGTGCCTGACTGGTCGTGGACACACAGCATTCTCGGTGCCATGGGACGGCAACACGCAATCCTGGACGGGAAAACCGTGCATTTCACTCCTGGAAGTGGACCGTACCATCATGGACGACCCGACAGAGACGGACTTTGAGCGCATCAAGAACTTGATTTTGGAGACGACTAAGACTCTTTGGGTCTCGGGACAAAGCGACCCCTCGAGTGCAATAGTTACCGGGCTAGGGCGCACTGTACGCAATGAGGAACCGGGTCTCGCCTTCCACACACTGCAGTTTGATCTTGCGAACTCTCAAGATCTGAACAAAATAGCCGATCTCATCCTGCGTGCTTTCATTGACGGCAGCGAAGACAATGAGTACATGATCGACAACGGTGTCATACATGTCAGTCGAGTCCTCGAGGACGATGCCACGAATGACAAGCTGCATCTGCTGGATCCCTTGCATAACAAGACCATCAGCACCGCTGTCATTGGCCAATCTGACCAGCCCTTGAAGCTTTCGATTCAAAATGCTGGTATGCTAAGCTCTGTTTGCTTTGACAAGGATCTTGGTACCCCCAGCACCAGTCTCGAGGAGGATGAGTTAGAGATCGTGGTCAAATCATCATCAGTCAGGTAAGCTTTTCTAAAACCCAATGTGTACTACTATTAGTCTAATACCAAAGCCAGTGCAAGGGATGTCATGACTGTCATGGGCCAGCTGCCTAGTACAGACATTGGATTCGCTGCGGCCGGTGTTGTACTCCATTCAGGATCCGCCGTCGGACAATTCAAACCCGGCGATCGGGTCGTTGTATGCCATTCCGGAGCACTCTGCACGGCTCTCACAGTCAAAGCAGACAGCTGTGTCCTACTACCCGAGGATGTGACTTTCGATGAGGCCGCGATGATGCCGCTCACTCACTGCACCGCATGGTACGCTCTAATGCAACGAGCACGGGTGCAAAAAGGCCAATCCATCCTCATTCACACTGCCGCCGGAGGCGTCGGAGAGGCAGCCATCCAGATAGCGCATCGCGTCGGGATGGAAGTCATGGCCACCGTCGAGTCCGATGCGATGAGGAAGATTCTCCGCACCACCTACGAGATCCCTGATGACAATATCTTCGACGTGAAGGACTCCAGCTGTGTTTCCGGTGTGAAGCGGATCACCAGGGGGCTTGGTGCTGACGTAGTTCTGAGCTCCGTCGCTGGCGAAGCAATGCGCCAGGCAGGCCAATGTCTTTCACCCTGGGGCACATTCGTCGACATCAGCGGCAACAATACGCCGGATAACACATCCTTCGACATGGGGTCATTCCCTCGGAATGCTTCATTCACTACGGTCGACTTGCAGCGACTTGCCAAGCTTAGACCCGACATCATGCGAGACGTCATGCGAGACTCGTTTGAGTTCTTGCGCGGAGACGATGTTGAGAAACGCATCGCTCATGTCCCTGTATTCCCAGCCTCCCAGGTCGAGAGTACGTTTCGGTCGGTGGCGACAGGGCAACACGGGAACGAAGCTGTGCTCTCCTTTTCCGACGAGCAAGTCGTGCCGTATCTGAACCGACACGAGCTGACGTTGAACCTCGACCCTGAAGCTGCCTATGTCCTGGTTGGTGGTTTCGGTGGTCTAGGCCGAGGCATCGCCAAAATGTTGGTCGACATTGGTGCTCGCCGATTATGTTTCCTCTCGCGGTCAGGTGCGGAATCCACCGGGGCGCAACAGGTTTCGCAATATTTGGAGAGCCGTGGCGTCCAGGTATTGGCACAAGCCTGTGATATAGCCGATCCGGAATCTGTGCGAGATGCTCTCGAGACGTGCTCTCAGCAACTCGGCCGCATCCGCGGTGTGCTTCAATGCGCCATGGTATTGAGAGACGCACTCTTCCGAAACATGACGCACCGGGAATGGACCGAGTCCATACGACCCAAGGTACAAGGAACTTGGAATCTACACCAGAATCTTCCCGAAGTCGACTTCTTCGTTACACTGGGCTCCTTCACTACTATTTTCGGGAACAGAGGTCAGGGTAATTATGTAGCCGGGTGTGCCTTCCAGGATGCCGTCGCCCACTACCGGCGGGCGAAAGGCATGCGAGCTGTCACCATCGACGTCGGCGTGGTACGAAACGCGGGCGTTCTGGCTGAACAAGGCATGACAAATACTCTACGCGATTTCGAAATTCCATACGGTCTTGACGAGCATGAACTTCACAACATTATCAAGATGGCAATCGCTGGTAGCGAGTCCGGTACCGTCGCGCCGCAGATGCTCACCGGCCTTGCGACTGGGGGCAGTGCCATCGCCGCTGGTGTCGACGCATGGTACCTCAGTGATCCTAAGTTTGCAATCATGGAAAAGATCGGGGCTGGGCAGGCGACCGGAAAGGCCCAGCAGCAAGACACGAGCGTACATGCGCAGCTGTCCGCTGCCAAGTCTCCAGCGGAGGCCGCAACCATCGTGTTGGAGGGCTTAATGAGCCGCGTGGCTGATGTCTTGCACACGGATCCTTCAGAGATTGATGAACATCGCTTCTTGCATACGTACGGCATAGACTCTCTGGTTTCTATCCAGATAGTGGACTGGGCCCTGAAATCATGCGAATCGCGGATCACGGTTCTGGATGTCATGGCTGCGGTGCCCATCAATGAATCAGCCCGGAAAATTGCTGCGAAATCATCGCTCGCGCCAAAGGTTATTGAGGTGAATTGATTACTTGAAGCTTATCAACATATGTTGAGGAGTGTTGTTGAGGAAGAGGGTGTTTTACGACGACATAAACTGTACTGTCTAAGGCGATATTAGATTGTTATGGTGTTTCAATGTTGAACTACTTTTCATTGGTCACGAAGACATCAGGATGAATTTACATGCATTTACAAGACGCATCTTAGTATGTTTGAGAGATCATCAGACTGTCATCATTCTCTTACTGAAAATCTGACAATTGTATCCGCATTTGTGCATGGGTTGATTTACTGTAATTGTAATTCATTCTCGACTTAAATCTGTCCAAGCGGTGTTTTGCTGCTCCTGTTATCAGGCGGAGATCACACAATAGTTCATGCCCCCAATGATTTCCGATTCTGCACTACGACAGCTCGTCTCTTGACAGTATCCGGTCCAAAACGCTTGAAAGCTTGCTCTCACAGTCTGGGACCATCTTCATTGATCGCCATGCGACAAACCTGTCCGGGCGAACAAGCACACATCCGTCGTCTTCTATCTCCCGTCTGGTATACCATTCTCGATAAACGTCATGGTAGTCAAGGCCGAACCCTATGCCGTAGCTGTTGATTGGTATGCCCGTGTTTTGAGAGATCTTATCCGCGGCCTGTTTCCAGGCATCTCCCCCATGTCCAGTCAAGAGGCAGAACGAGCCCTTGCCAGCTATGTCTTGGGTGGAGACCTTCTTCCTACGCGTTGACCATTGGTCCAGCCATGCATGTGGAAGACGTGTGCCCGGATATGTGCTGACGTGAAATTGAACCAAGCGATTTCCTTTGAGTGGTGGTCTCGGCCCGCTCTCGTCATCCAGAAAAACAGCGTTGGATATGTACCACTGATTCCCAGTAGCACCCAGACTCTCGGCTTCTAGTCTCATGCCTTCCAAAGAGGCATGCAATCTCGCTCGAGAAGCTGCACCTTCCGGCGTCCCCTTAGACAGGTCTGTGATATACTGCATTCCTTGCTCTGGTGTCTCAGCAAACATTCCGAGCGCTTCCCAAACGCTAGAATGTAACCCGAGCCCGTAGGTGGCATCTTTGACGACGTTTGCCCCAACAGGCTGTCGCTCAGCATCATAGGAGTCTAGGAGCCCCCTGCCCGCCAGACCCTTTTCAACGTAAGCAATCTTCCACCCAAGATTATACGCATCCTGAATGCAAGTGTTGCTTCCCAGCCCGAATGCTGGCGGATGATGGTGAGCGGCATCACCCAGGATAAATGCGCTTTGTTCCCGAGAGAATTTGATTGCAACGCTGTCGCGCATTACCCACGGATCAAGTCTCTGAACTTCAATATCCACAGAGTCGTCACCAATGAGTTCTCTGATGTAGTCTATCAGTTCGGCACTCTTTGGTGTCAAGTCTTTGAATGGATCTTCGGTCGCTCCTGGAGTGAAGGCGATCAACATCCATTGTTTCCACGGTCTGATCATTCGGAGAGTTGGGCTAATTCCAAATCTCGTCTTTTGATCTGGCTTCATTATCCAGTGCAGGTCTGCTTGCCGCGCCGGGTGCATGATGTGGTCAAGATCGGCTTTCAGAAGAATGTTGCAGGCAACACCCCCACCTGCAGTCTTGGTAAACTCAAAGTTTAACGACCGAGCTACCGTACTTCGCGCTCCATCGGCACCGAAAATATACTTGGCACGGAGTTCAAATTTGATGTTGGTAACCAAATCCTGGATTTCGCAGGCCCAGAAATTAGATGCACGTCTCACGCCAACGAGCTTGGTGGAAAAGCGCATTTCGAAGCCATGATGGGAGGCGAACTTGACCAGGAGCGGGTCTAGATAACTCTGTGGAAGATCTGTCCACTCGCAAGGGGACGCTACATTGGTATCCCCCTACGTTCTCAACGGGTAAGCAAATGGCTGATAGAGTAGTGATATCGCTATGCATACCATTGTGTCGGGGCTTGAGCCCCAGTAGTAGACTCTTCCATATTCCTCGCCGACCATACTGCGACACCATCGAAAAGCCTGTATGGGTTGGCCCCTCGTGGCTTGGCTCAAAGCATCATCTTCCAGTCCGAGGTCCCGCAGACATTCTGAAGATAGATTAATATAGAACATTTGAATGGAAGGAATCACATACCCATCCCAAATGGGTTGAATACATGTGCTCTAGGCGTATCCGCCGTGCACGAGGCACTGGATATGACCAACCCCTTAAGGCCTTCCAATATGACAATCAGCTTGATACACACTAAGTATTACCCTTGGTCATGTCCTGTCTTACCATTCTGCCCCAGAAAAGCTCCTAGGGCAGCCCCAGCCGGTCCAGATCCGACCACCAGAAAGTCAGTGTTTGCTGCAGAACTCATGATCCCAATTGTTGAAGCAGCACAAATGATGAAGAAGTAGACAGCAATGAAGCCAGCATCTAGATGAGTAGCTCACAGGCCGGGTTATAAAAATCCCAAAGTAACAACGGCATTTGGAATGGTGATAAGCTGACATCAGCACTAGGTTAAACTTAAAGAGATGAAGGCCATGGAGGAGAAAAGCTAGACTCGGCCCATCAATTCACTCGGTATAACAAATAGTGATGGTGATGGGGGACCGGCCCCATTCGATTCATGTGCGTGTCAGGGGAAGTCTTGAACCTAGTCTGCTGGCAGAATTACTCCCCGAAAACACCTGTTTCCCTCCAACCAAATCGTCCCTGTCACGCCCTACTACACCATCCCCTGCGGCTTTAACATTAAGCCCACATTATACACAGGTTCTACCATACCATACATCAAGGTCTATGTATTCATTGTTGACTAAACAATTGACTTATTCATGAATTGTTCTTATTTTCGATGGGATAAACAATAATCAAGAATGTTAAGTTGTATTAATACTATAGTGTTTATATAGAAAGAATATCAAAGATGTAATTCCTTGCTCTTGTTCACTTGAATGTATTTAGAAGTGGAAGGACCCTTTACAGTGAGATTTGATCAATATATAAAGAATAATCTGTTGGAAATAATTTTAAGAATTGCCCTTTGGAAAATATTATCTCATCAAACTTTTGTTTACATCAGCCGCAATGGGTTCTGGATCCAAATCGAAATGGACTAACTGGAGCTTATAGAGAGATCAATGCCCTGAACTACCTATTTACTATTGTTGAGGCCAGTGAAGTGGTCACATGGTAATGTAATGCATCCATATCTCTACAGCCAAATCGGGCCTTCGAGCAGTGGTGTAGTGGGAATCCTTTCAATCATCAGGTGGCTGACGAAGCCCTTTGCCTTTTTCATGGCCGTGAGCTACGACAGTCCTACGACTTGGATATTTTCATCGGCGGCAGAATTTAAGAGCTGCTTGTATGTACCGCTGGTCTTGGATTGAGAGCTACGAAATGGTCAACAGACTGGCTATAGTAATAGTATGTAGTACTTGGCCCTATCGATAGGGCTTATCGATAGAACCCCCACCCCCCGCGATGCAAGTCCTCAGTAGTCAACGTCTAGAGCCTGGTCATACAATGAGCAATGTGATAAGCGATTTCGAGTTCAAAAAAGACGCCCTCACCGCAAGCCGGTACTTCGTATTCTGATCATGGACCCAATCTCGCTGACCTTCGGCGTTGTCGGACTTGTCCCTCTGGTGGCAAGCGCCATCAAGCTTGCCCGGAACTACTGGACGGGCGTTCGCGGTGCCAAGGAGAAAGTCGCGACGCTGGTCACAGAATTGGAGGCACTGCAGCGCAACCTTAATGCCTTGCAAGATTTAATGGATAGCAATGGCCTCGATTCTGATCCTATCGCCTACGACCAGTCTTCAGTCCTCATCAGCTGCTCTACGGCATGTCGCGTCAAGCTACAGGCCCTTGTCCAGAAACTCGACCGCCCGGACGTGGCGAAAGGCAAATTGTATGCTCTGAAATGGCCTTTAGAGGAAAGAGAACACAAAGAGACTATATCCGAGCTTCGCAGTCTAACGGCTTGGATGCAATTTAGTCTCTCTATTGGTGGTTATCGTCTTCTATCTCAGTCTTCGGCCGAAGTTCTAGAGACCCTACGCGAACAGCTTAGTCGTTTTGAAGAGGTTAAGAAACAGCAAATCAGTCTACGCCAAAACTTTGATCAACAGCAAAAAGCGTCTCAAGATTTTCAACAGAAAAAGGAGAATCATGACCTCTTAAACTGGCTGTCGAACTTAAACGTTCAGTCCCAACATGACAAAATTCAAGGAGCTCGTACACCAAACACCGGGTCATGGTTCCTGCGAGACGAGACCTTCCTTCGCTGGCGGGGTGCTTGTGCTGATTCTCATCTACTCTGGTGTCATGGGCTTCCAGGTTCAGGCAAAACGGTACTATCGTAAGTTTCGGTTCCACCACTCGTAGTACGTGCCCTATCTTCCGCCTTGAGTGGATTTCTGACTAGCACCAGCTCTTTGGTTGTCGACGACCTATTGGCAGAGTCCGGAACGTCTTGTCCTGTCGCATATTTCTACTTCAATTATCGAGAGGTGGACCAACAAGATCCTCGAACAGTCTTGTCTTGTCTTCTTCGCCAGGTCGCAACTATGCTGAACGAAATCCCACCCGAGTTGCTGCAAATGAAGCTCACCAAAGGGAACTCTGGGCCCATGAGTCTCGAAGAATGCAAGAGGATGATGTCAATCTGCTTGGCTAAGACGGAACATACCTATTTTATCCTGGATGGCCTCGATGAGTGCGACCTCTTGCAACATCGGAAGACCCTTCTGGAGACTTTACATTATTTGGCACAGCTCCCTCAGACCAGACTCCTTGTTACAAGCAGACCGCACATTCAAGACATTGCGAGAAGCTTTCACAAAATTCCGCAAATTGCCATTGTGGCCCACGACGAGGATTTGGAAAAATATATTTCCGTGAGACTAGGTACTTCTCATGACATAGATCATCTGGACGAACACTTGATTACAAGAATATGTGTGCAAATAAAGAAGAAAGCCAATGGAATGTAGGTTTATACTCGTTCTTCGCTTGTCTTGACATTGAGGTCATAACTGATACTGGATAGGTTCCTCTTCGCAGTACTTCAACTTCGATTCATTGCCAATGAGCCAACTCCGGGTGAAATGGAAGACGCCCTAGATGCGATGTCTGGAGACCTCACGGAAGCTTTCGAGGAGACCATCTGCCGTATACGGAACCTTACACCGAGCAGGGCCCAGCTTGGAATGGATGTGCTGATGTGGCTGTGTCATGCCAGACGAGCAATGAGCGTAGCTGAGCTCAGCGATGCTTTGGCATTCCGGAAGTGTCGAGACTCAAAAATGGCAAAATACCGTCCTTCACTGAACATGATGCTGGAGTGTTGCCATGGTCTTGTCGTTATGAGTGCGAACACAAAGGATATTGAATTGGCACACTACTCCATTCAGGAGTATCTCCAAAGCAACACGCCAACTCTCTTTCCTTCCTTCGAACAGGAAATGGCATCAACCTGCTTAGGGTATTTGATGCTCGAAGATTTCAAGCGGGGACCTGAGGCCATTGATATCGACTACAGCTTGATTAAGGCACGTTTACGCGACTTTCCTTTCGCATCTTACGCTGCGCGCTTCTGGGACAAGCACATCAAAAGTGTTCAAGCCACCCAGTCAATTTGGCCTCTTATTTTGGATTTTGTTTACGACCTAGGTGCAATAACGTCTGCAATCCAGCTTCAGCGTTTTGTACTCAACTTTCGCTCCATCTATTTTGACCCCAGGGAATGTCTCAGCCGGTCGCCATGGCATAATGCAGCTGAATTTGGACTCGAGAGTCTCCTGATCATGGAGCTGCAGAACCCCGATGCTTCTTCGACCATCAACTCTAGAACGGAGATAGTAGGCTCGACACCGATCATAATGGCTGCTTCCTCTGGCCACATCGAGATTGTCCGGTTACTTCTACACCACGGCGCCGACCCCTACATCGCTAATTGGTACGGCAATGCACTTCATTGCGCTGCCGAGGCAGACCAAGCGGAAACGATAGTCGAGCTCGTCGGCTTCGGTATGAGTCCAGACGAATGCGATGAGTACAGGAAGCGGTCTCCCATCTTATGCACCCTCGACCGTGACAGTCTGTCTGCTCTGAAGGCTCTCATTAGTCTCGGAGCGTCTGTCGACGTGCATGTCTTTGAGGACCGCTGTCAACAATCATTTTTACACGAAGCAGCGATCTCTGGCGCGCCTAATATTGTGGAACACCTTGTGCGCAACAAGCTAGCTGATATCGATTCGAAGTCGTCCACGGGCCTAACTGCCCTGGACTGTGCGCTCGCCTCAGGATCTACCGAAACAGTTCGTACACTGCTGAGCCTTGGAGCAGACTCCCGACAGATCAGCTTGCTGTCGTTCTCAAAGTTGGAGGCCTTGGGACTTGGCCCTTGAGCTCCCAGATATGACTGAGGTTTGTCGCTCATCTGCTACCTGGTTACGTCTCATGAGATATTCTTTACGAGGAACACAACATGTTTCATTGCAAAATTCAACAGCTTGTTCATTGGTCCAATATGCATGACATTTGAATTCCGGGCATATGTAAAACGAAACAACGCGACATTCCATATATGGTACATTTGGTGGTCTCCAAGAAGTAGTCCTTGTTCGGTTAGAGGACTCATTGCTTAAATTTATTGGGTGGAAGTGTCTTTATCACGTTTTATAGTACTCCAAAGGCTCTGGAAAGACGTGACCGAGGTGCGGTGCTTTAGTCCACCGGACAATTCGTCGCAACCTATAGGAGCTGTTCGAATCCCCCCAGGTCTCTCCGAACTGAATCATATATGTAGTTCAAAATGAATCATGTGGCGCGTTCTAGCATTTTGTAAGACTTTCGGGCTGCACAAAGGCACACGAGTATTGAAAGACTCCACATATATTAATAGCTATATCCGGCAATAGAAATGCTTCTGATAAATATGCATGCCGTAAAGCTGTCTCCACCGAAGAAATAGCTAGTCCTTGCCAAAAACAACCCAAAATTTCGCCTCGTGATAACGGTTCCAAACGGTGTGATACGGCTCCAAAACCCGTCAACCCGTCACCACCCGAAGGCAGCCCGAACAAATGCCGCCTCTACTACGCATTTGCGGTCTGTTTAGACTTCCGATACATCAGAATCATCACCGTATCGTAAATATACGAGTTCGTCTGGGTCGGTAAGTCCCGCACAAGGTCCCGTTCCGCTTGACTTCGGGCCTCGCGACGCCCTGCGGTGTTGCGTGAGAAAAGCCCCCGATTTAGGTAATTTTGTGCTAGTTGATCAATGCGTCCAGCATGCTCGTCCATGAGACGATTGTGGTAGGCTGCAATACCATAGTAGGCTTCCAGCACCCTCTGTGTCTCACTCCTTCTCATCGCCGTGTTTGCCTCAATCTGAGCATCCCTTGTTTGCTGGATAGCGCCCGCCGACCCCGAGGGGTATACTCCACCGACCATGAGATCGACCTGGGTTTGCTGATCTTGTGACGATGCAACGTTAGGAAGGTTCATGAGAGAGGCGAAGTAATATTTGCGGCGGAAGTCCCTGGGACGGTAAGAATTTGATACAGACCACATGAAATGGGAAATTGACAAGATAGATAAAGTTGAGAGGAGCCATAGAAGGTCGAATGTGCAATCAAGTGGAAAATTTTAAACAAGACTTACGCGTCCACTTCCATGCCGTTATTTCCCCCTGCCAAAGCAAAAAATCCCGTGATAACCGCTGCAGGCGGTGTATGACGGTTGCGCCAGGTGAAATCGACGGTTTCGCGAAGGATGTGAGGGGACCTCGTCACATCGTAGACGAGACTGCCGGGAGTGATGTAGTTTCTTAACTGGTCTCGTGTTGTGTTGTTCTGAATCGTCTGGATGCCTAGGTATTGGAGAGAATCCCAGGTATAAGGGGTAGTTTGTGGATCATAGGCCCATATGTTGATTCCTATTCGGAATCGTTGTGTGAGCAAGTTCGCCAGGTTTTTGGCGACTACTATTTGTGTGAAGAATACTTTTTGGCTGTACTGGAGGTACCGGTCCAGGAGCCGGTTGTTGCAGTTGTCCACTTGCTCCAGGTAAGTGCCGCCATTGCCAAGTCCAAGGATGATTATGCTGGTTACTGCACTGAGGCGAGGTGAAAGGCAAATGTTTTCAAGCGCTCGAAAATTGTTTGGATTCTGAGGGTCGTTGGTTCGGATCTGGTCCCATTCATTCCAGTACCTCTCGCACAGCTGGTCCAAGACCGGCCTCTCCATCTTAGCTATGTGTAAAAGCTTTTGAAGAAGAAGAAGAATTATTTGACGCTCTTGTGCTTCCGCAATCCGAGGCGGTTCAGTAACGTGATGTTCGCTTTCTGTTATCTTGACAGAAGATCGTGCACAAGAGGAACAGCAACAGCAAAGCAACGGGCTCATTAAATACTAAAAATGGAGCGGTCGAGAATGATTGAAGTCCCCTATGAAACTCACTATCCGGCTTGATCAACCTAACGACACAATGACAAAGATGGTGATCGTGGCCAATGGTCGGAACTGGTAAGTCAGAGTACAGCTCTGAGGAACTGGCAGCACCGAGCGTAATGTCTTAGATCCAATTCATGACTTACACAGCAGCAGTGATTTGTTTTCAATCTACAAGATTATGATAAGTGATGAGATGTTTTACAGCTAATCAGCAGACCTTGAAACAAGCATATTTGCTGTAATGTATGCGGGTGACTGTCTGGGCAAGCCAGCCGCAAGTCAGTTGGGATAATTCATGGTTTGATTGAATCGTGACTTGACATCTGACCAAATACAAAATATACTTCCAGATGGCATGCCAATACAACTGGTTAGCAATATGTGCTCGCCAGGATATCAAGACCAATACTCATGGTCTCGTACCTTTTCTTCTGAGATCTTCGAAAGCTCGAACAAGCCAGTCACTTGGTCTCACAGAAGTCTTAAAATCCGAGAAACGTCGCTTCATGACTTGATGTCCAATATCAAATCTGTAGAGAACCCACCAGGATTGCGATATTTCTGAATGGAGTCTTTAAGTGCCATTTACCAAGCTCTTCATGGCTTTTGCCAAGCGGAACTCATGACTTGAAAGAGATCATTTCAGATGGCTTTATCTACCAAGGGGAAGCACAAAAACACCACTGGGTAACGTGAAGACCATCAAAACCTGGCAGTGGCATTGCAGAACCTGGTGTAGTCCTAGATCGTCTTTGTGTACCGAGTCCTGACATCATCTAGGGCGCTGTGAGGCTCCAAGGTGTAGTCAAGACCAACGCATTACCTCACTGCTGACCCTGCTGCATCGCATGCTCATCCTTGGCCCAGGACTTCCAAAACTCATGAACAGAACGCTTTTCGTAAATCAAGGATACGGCAAATCAGGTTGATTTTTATTCTCCACAAAGGAAACCCCCTCCCCCCTACGAGTCCCAAGGAGAAGAGGATCATCTGGGTGCGGCAGGGTATTGGCTTAATGATGAAGAATTCTGTATAGGAACGGTGTGTTTAGAGGATGCCCTTCTCAGGAGTATCTCTTCAATTAGATGCTCGCTTGAGTCGGCCTTGACGAGTGTTAGGTGCCAACTGAGGTTGATGAGTAAGGCTATAGAATTGTTTGGATTTCCCGAACTGCCTGGATGCATACGAGCCATGCTGTATGTTTACATACGACGATGTGCCATACTGTATGGCTGGCATAGCGCGCTAGTCACTATGGCCTGTGACATTAAAATAGCAGTTTATTGCTTATAACACATGAGGCTGTCTGTAATTGAACTCCAGCAACCTTTAGAGCTCGATTCATTCTTATTGTGCGGCAAACCCAGTTCGATGAAACTGGTCAGATGGCGTGCTTGGGTACAAGTGTTGGATGTGCTAGACGGCGGATTTATACATCATTTGTCAAACTAGCCCCATCGGTCAATGAACTCATGTCAACCTCCGTCGTCTGCTCACACTGGTCATGGCAAGAATACAGACCGTAGACCGCAAAAGCTCGTGGCGTGGTGATTGGGTGTGATAGCTTACGGGCCCAGTTCCTCACCGTGAGATGGTGCTGCTGGGCCAGTTCGTCGGTAGAGTGAGTCCAAAATGCCAGTCTGTGACGAGGCAAGCCAGTGACATGTTACTCGTCGTTTGCCAACCTGTTGGATGTCTACACCTTGGTGTAGGAGGCTTATTGCTTTGCCATACCTACAAAAGAAGCTCTGTGGTCGAATTGCAAGTGTTCATCAGCTGGCTAACAGTTTCACGGGCAGCACAACAGCACTGAGCCTCTGAGCAAGAATAAATCCTTGGGATGATATCTCCTCCGTTAGCTTCTGCTGTGCGGTAAGTGATTGAAATGTCTGTGGTTCACGAGCTTGGCCAGCTCGCCAGGAGGCTTAGACCGCTACAGGCCTACAGGGCAGGGGTCGTTGGCTATGGCCCAATAGTAAGCGCAGGTGTTATCTGGCGGGGGCTGACAGGCTGGACCCCTGGAATCGGGGCTCAATCGCGCCGAGGCTCGGGGGTGCGCGTTGGTCTGCATTGCATCATCCAGGCAACCCTCCAGCTCCTGAGCTTCAGCTTGAACGAGCAAGACTCCGGCGACATACGAGCACGACATCTTCTTCTTGTCTCCTCATTTCCTGCAACTGACTCTTGACTGGCTTGATCAGTACTTGTCGAGAAGCCAGAATCACCATAAGCCGACAAGATGCGCTCTTCTCTATCATTCAAGCTCCTGCTCATTCTCACCTGGTCCGACCGAGTCATCAGTTCCCTTCGCGATGGATCGCAACAGGTCGTTATTGCGCCGCCAGAGAATGTCAACGATGCCGCGGCTGCCTCCTCCGACTTTCATCACGAGCACATCGTCGATGACACGATTCTCGCGGCCCTCAAGGCCTACCCCGACCCCGTCGACGCCATGATCTCCCTCCAACCTGAGATGGCAGCACAGCTCGCCGAATCCAGACTGATCCATATACTGGGCGAGGACAAACCTAGGTGGATGAAGGAAGGCGACAAGCTGAGACTGCGCCAGAAGGGGAAGAAGTTTATGGATATCACAGATCACCAGGAACTATACGCAGACGGTGTGGGCGCATGGTCTGGGAAAGCCAGTACGCGAGCCCCTGGAGAACTCCTTGTCCTCTCGAGAATAGAGTAATGCAGTGCTGACACCGTGACTACTCAGATCTCCCCAAGTTGACTCACCAGAGACTCATCAAGCCTCTGTTCCCCAAGGTCTCGACCTCGCGCATGCACGACGTCCTTAAACACATGACGAGCTACTACAACCGGTATTTTGGCGGGGAGACGGGCGAGGAGTCGTCCCAGTGGCTGCACGACCACATCGCGGCTATCATTGCCGACTCGCCCTTCCACACCCACATCAGTCTCGAGTACTTCACGCACCCCTTCCCCCAGTCCTCCATCATCGCCCGCTTCGAGCCCAAGGTCCGCGACTTCACAAAGCCTTTGACCATCATTGGCGCCCACCAGGACTCTGCCAACTACCTGTTCCCGCTTCTGCCAGCGCCCGGAGCCGACGACGATTGCTCGGGCACGGTCTCCATCTTGGAGGCATTCAGGATACTGGCCACAAGTGGTTACATACCGAAAGATGGTCCTGTCGAGTTCCACTGGTACGCTGCAGAAGAGGGAGGACTGCTCGGCAGCCAGGCCATCGCGGCATACAAGAAGAAAGAAGGCGCCAACATCGGCGCCATGATGGAGTTCGATATGACGGCCTTCATCGCCCGCAACGCAACGGAGAGCATCGGCTTCATCAAGACCGACGCCGACGCCCCGCTGACCAAGTGGGCCGTCGACCTCAGCACCGAGTATATCAAGTCCATCCCGACCAGCGTGTATGAGTTGATGCCCGGTGCCGGGTCAGACTACATGTCCTACACCAAGCTGGGGTTCCCAGCGACGTTCGCATCGGAGGGTAACCCTGTGGCTGGTGGATTCCCTGGCGAGTTCGATCCGTATGTGCACACGATCAACGACACGATGGACGTTGACGACGAGACGGGGTATTTCTCGATCGACCACATGGCGAGATTCACGGAGCTCGCCATCGCTTTTGCAGTCGAGCAGGCGAGCTGGGACAACAGCTGGAGGTAAGGAGTAGCATAGCATGGTTTGAATATAATCCAGTTCCCAGCACAGCTCGGATAGACCGACACAGGCGGGGGCCGTTGGTGTAACGCGATCGGTTTGCAACGGCCGTTCGAGCCCCAACCAGCCCATACCCTAAAATGCGGCACCATTCCGTCGGTTATATTCCCACAGCTGTGCCCCGGTGCACAGCTCCTGGTGTGGATGCTAAAGCTTTGAACTCGTGTGGCTTTTGCTAGTCATTGCTCTCTGGCAAGCGGCAGTCAGCACTAATTAGCTCGATAGAGCTGGGCCGCACACTTGCAATGTACTAGCCCCCGTCTGCTTACGAGGGATCGCATGCAGCCACTAGACTACACGATATTGGAAGCCTCCCGTCTTGCCGCGCCCGACTTTCACATGGGCCCCACCCGGGCTATCTGAAATGTTAGCCTATCATTCCAGAGCCTTGCAGACACGATGGCCAGCTTGATTTTTTATAGAAGAGCAACAACATCCTCAGCCTGTCGGTCTGTGGGTTCCATGACATCTCCTCCCAGACACCACGTGGAACGAAAACACCGTCTGCCACAATGAGTGACATCAAGATCATAAAAACGCTCGTCATGGGCAAGGTCAGTCCGAGCACCCTGGATCACCGTATCCGTTGATCCACTCACCCCATCCCAAAATTGATCAGCACAGAGAAGTCACATTTTAACACCCTTCACCACTAGGGCGTAAAATTACACCTCATGGTGGACACCTCCCAGCCAGAGGACTCCATCTCGAGGTATTTTACCGAAGGCGTGGTGGAAGGCAAGCCCGGCGACGACCTGTTCGAGGTGCCGCTGCACTGGCACAGGAATCACTCCGAGTATTTTGAGGTGCGCGAGGGCCGCGTCCAGGTCACCATCGACGGCGTTACGAAAATCGCCAGCGCGGGCGAGACGACCCACGTGCCCGCGGGCTTGGTGCACGGCTTCAAGGGCTTCCCGGGGGAGAGGCTTGTTGTGAGGGAAAGGTCAGATCCGCCAGGGGATTATAAGCATTTGTGAGTTCTCTATGCTTTCTTTTCTTTGTCTTTTTCTTGTTTTTTTTTTAATAAAAAAAAAACAAGGAAAAGGCTTTTGCCCTAGCTGGCCATTTTGGCGCTCGAATCTGTGTCTCAGGCCAGCGATCTGTGAAGCTGATGTGGTCTAATTTGCTTCTTAGGTTCTTTGCCGACTTGCTTTCTGGGAGCTGGCCTGCTGGGTTTTGGCACACGATGAGAACTTTCTACGACGGCGATGGGTACCCTGCTCTGGGGCTTTACTTCAAAGCCTTTGATTTTGCTGTGAGTTGAATTTCCCACGGTGTGTTTGCAACTGTTGACTGACGGGAGTACGCAGTTTGTCACTTTGTTCGGAGGCATTGCAAAGCTTTTCCTGCCGAAGAGACAGGAGAAGCTGGAGTAGAGCGAGATGTACAGCTAATGACGACAAGGATTGTACCGGAGCCTTCTTCTGCACTGGTTTTTTCATTTCCTGCTTCATAGCATAGCCCCTTCACTATTCACCTTATACCTCTGCGCACGACGAATCGGAGGCCACGGGGAAGCATAAGAGCAACTGCATCCAAATACATCCAATAAATATCTTTACCTAATGAAGATGACCAAGCCAAACCTCGGTTTCCCAAACCTTGGTTATTCTTTTCCAGGAATTAGACATTTGAGTTGAGTCTCTCTTTCTTTTCTCCTGTGAAACCTCATACTATTCGCATTTATTTTTCTCTCACATGCTCTTTAATGCATGATGAATTGATCTGAAATGGAAAAGCAGTTCTCGTTCATCCCGAGAGGAGTTCTACCCATGTTGGTATACTTGAAAATCCAGGGGAGACCTGGGCTTGTGCGTACGCAAAACGATGCTTGAGTTACTAGAAAACACTAACACTACGTTCTTTCGAACCTCATTACTTGTATGATCAAGGTATAAGTACCGTCTTTCAGTCGTTGTGAGTGAGAATGGTGTTGGTGATGAATCAATTTTCCTAGGAAAGATGGCGCTTATGTAAGATTAGACTCGGCCCCCTCTGTTTCTAAATCTGGAGCAGGCCTCGGACGTGCAGCTACTCCACCTCCGGCCCATCCAACTGAATCCTGGACCGTCTCCATCCTCACCTCACCAACCTCGACTCACCTCAGCTCAGCTGGTCTGGCTAGCTTCACTCGCCCTCTGGCCCGGCGGCCGTATCTTTCCTCGTCCGCGCTCGTCATGGCCGTCATGTCTGGCGACTCATCACTGCACAAGCTCACCTTCATCACATGGAGTCCAAGCCCTTCAACGACAGGCTCTGGATCAGACTCCTCGTCCTTCTCGCCTATAAGACTGCAACTCAGAAGCACGCCAACCGGCTGACGTTCACCAGCCAGCCAGGCCGCGTCATCTTCATCTCACCAAAATGCTGCGTCAAGTCCACGCCGTTCACCAGGCTCGCAGAGGCCAGCGCCATGCTGTTTGTCGCCCAGCACTCATCTGTGCCCGTGCCCAAGGTCTATTCGGCATTCGAGCGTGACGGCCGGGTGTACATCGTCATGGAGAGGATCGACGGAGAGACAATCGCGCAGGGTTGGAGCCACCGAACGGACGAGTCCAAAGCCGCGATACTCGAGCAGCTCCGGACCATCGTCAAAGATCTTCGGGGCATCAAACCGCCGCCCGGCGTCGGCGTTGCAAGTGTAGACGGAGGGCCCATTTTTGATCACCGTCTGCCGTGCAAGTCGCTGTGGGGCCCATTTCCGTCCATCCAGGACTTTCATCAGGAACTGAGGGGTGGAATCGCCGCAGAGGATATTCAGGACGACGCATCTTCGCCGGGGGTCAAGCATATGGCTTCGTTCCACGAGCAGGCTTGTCAAGCCCCGGTCTTCACACATGGTGATCTGAGCAGCTTGAACATCATGGTCAAGGACGACAAGGTCGTCGGAATCGTCGACTGGGAGACGGCAGGCTGGTACCCGCCGTACTGGGAGTACACGTCCGCGAAGCACCCCAACCCGCAGAACAGCTGGTGGCAGGACGAGGTGGACAGGTTCATCACGCCCGAGCCGGAGGCCTTGGAGGCGGAGGCCATCAGGCGGAGGTTCTTTGGCGACTTCTGAACGAAGCGGATACAATAATACACAGTAATACATATTTTTACAAACACCGTGGCGGTACCTGACCTATCCTACATTGTAGCCACCCGTGACCATCAAGCAACGATCTCTTCACCCTGCAGCAAGTCGTACGTCGCGACGCGGTTCATATCAAACCAGCCAGGCGCCGCCCTCCCATCAAAGCGATGCTCGCGCTCCTTGCGATGCACAAACTCCATCGCCGCCTTCCCAGCGTCCTCCCATGCAATCGAGGACGAGCGGCTCAGCGCCTTGCCATCGGCTCGCAGCATCTCGAGCGCCTCCCGAAGCCACCACACGCAATTCCAGCCGGACTGGTTGTCTCTGACGGGCACCTCGCGCAGCAGAGCGGCGACGCGCTCGGCATTGGTCACCTTGCCGATGATCACGCGCACTAGTATCATGGCCGTTGGGTTCATGCCTATTTCGCGCTCCTCGAATACCCAGCGGCTCTGCGTGCGGCCGTCGACGGTCGTCATGGTCTCCTTGACGTGATAACGTTTGCCTTTCGAGTTGTTGTCTTCGTGTTTTGGGCCGACGAGGAGAGCCCAGTGGTATCTTTGATGGATCATCAGCCAGTGCACTCATACAAAAGGATCTTGGGAGTTCCAACTCACTTGTCCTCGCCACCAGACATCAGGCTGTCTCCGCCCCTGGCGTATAGTGCGATGTATAGCCTGTCCTTGTTGGACGGCCTCATGTAGACTGGGACGGCATGCGGCATCTTTCCGGAAACCCAGCCGAGAAGTGATACACCACCATCAAAGTGAAAAGAAGAGTTGATACTAGTCGGAAAACCCAGCGACTAGCTTTGTGGCACAAGACGTTGAAAGACGAAAAAGACCAAGTATGTGCTTAGAAGAAAATGCAGGAGCAATCACAGAAGAAAAGGCCGCGAAGGCATCGGACCGGTGGCCGTTTCTTTCTTCCTGTCCTGTTTCGGGAGACCACAATCCTCCTCAAGCGGTTGCTACCGATGTCGAACACATGTCTGAACAGACGATCGGGTCAAGTAGTGGTGGTCAGCCCAAGGCAATATAGGGTGAGCTCTTTCACGCGGCCTACATATATCAAACATTGATATGAACAACATGTCAGCTACGAGGAATGGAAGCCTATTAATCCTAGGCACGTCGGGGTGTTGCCATGTTGGCACTCCTGGCCAAGGGGCTTGTAACGTGGGGCTGCTATTCTTGAGAGTGATTCCGGCCTGCCCAGGTGGTCGGAGTGAATGCGAGAGGTAGAGACAGAGCTGATGGAGACTCCGAGGATCTCGATAGGCAGCGGGCCTCGGGAGTTGGCCCGAAACATTGTTTCAAGTGTCGGGGAGCGTGGTCACTTGGACTCGTTCCAATGTTGTTCGGGAGGACTGTTTTCACTGGCTCATGCAGAAAGCTTAAATCCTAAAATATACGTAGGTAAACAAGTATGGGTGAGGCCATGAGCGACGCCCTCTTTTGTGGCTTGCATATCCCTGACACAGCCGCCCTAGTGTGTAAATTTGGGTTGCTGTGCCGCTTGTTCCACGTTGCTTATGGGGAGAGTTTGTGTGTCGCAGTCTCATGGCCGCGGCACTCGAGGCCCGGATCCGAATCCTTCGACTCCTCAGCCAAACAGGGGTATAACAGCACGGTGAGGTCCACTGCACCACGCAGGGAGCACGCATATAGAAACACACAATCGTACCTTTGTAGCGATCGATTGATGCAAGCTGGTGCCCAGATCTGTATAACGTCACCATCATCCACAAATATGACGAAAAGGGAAAACGAACATGTGCATTCGGGATATCACCATGGAGACGTAGTTCTTGAAACACCCGAACGACAATGGGATGGCTGACACATGAAGGTCACTTAATCAAGGTTCTTCGAGACGTCACTCCGAGCCGGGATTTCATTATCGCGCTGTGCAACACATCACCATCTCAATCAATCTGCAACAAATAATAACAACATTCCCTTCCATCCTCACTCACAAGCTGATAGTAACATTGTAAGCAGTATCATCCTCCAACCTGACCGACTGTCCCTTATACGCAAGCACACCCACCGTCCCAGCTGGCGCCGAAACAACACATCTCAGCACATCACCGCCCTCGACCGCCCAACTAACATCCAGCACCCCAAACGCCGTCACCACCTTTCCCCCAGCCCGCGCCAGCCCCAACGCCACACCAGCAGATACATCGACAACCCAGCTCGCATACCCGAACCCCGCCACCCCATCCGCGGGCCGCAGCCCTAGCACCCTCTCCGTGAGGACATACGTCGCCGCGCCACCCCACGGGTGCGCGAGGCTGGTGAACAGCCCCAGCCCGGGGTCTCCCGTCTGCGATACATACTCCCAGCTGCCGCCTGTGGATGTGGCCGCGTTGGCGAACATGGCGCCCCACAGCGAGCGAACCAGCGCGCCGGCGGTGGTGATGAGGCCGCTGGCTGTGTTGTTGTCAGCTGTGACTGATGCTGTCGTGAACAGCGCGTCGAGGAGGAACCCGTTGGTGTTGGGCGAGATCTGCCCTGTTGCGATCGTCGAGTCGCGGTAGCCTGGAGACAGTTTCAGCTGAGCCTCGACTGCGGCCAGAGACCGTGCGGCTTGTGTCTCGTTTGCGACGCCTGAGGTTATACAGAACGCGGTGGACGCGACGGAGAAGTCGGCCGTGTCGCTGAGGGACAGGCCGTATACTCCCAACCCGTCGTTCCACAGCTGCGCATTGATGGAGTTACTCAATGAGTCCGCTGCCGCGGTCCAGGCCTGCTGCGAGGCTGTGTCGTTCAGGGCGTCTGCTATCTCGGCCAGGCCGCGCAGCGCCTGCACCGCCAGGCACGACACGGCTGACCCTGCTTCCGGCGGGCCGAGGAAGGCCACGGGGATGTGGACTAGCCCGTCTGCAGGACTGATTGTCCCCAAAAGAAATGCCACGGCCCTCTGCCAGCCGGACCACGTGCGACCCACGAAGGCGAGGTCGTTCGTGTACCTCACATAGCTGTGCAGGCTCGCGAGCCCCAGGAATTGGTAGTCTACCAGGTCACCGGTGGTGTTGTACGTATTGGTCGGGTCATACCCCATCGGCGGGTCAATACTGAGCTCCCCATCGCTGGACTGGGTATCGAGTAGGAACTCCAGTGTTCCGCTTGACAGGTCGTTTCGGGACGTGCTGGTTGCGATGATGCGGGCGGTGTGGTAGAAGTCGCCTAGCCATACCATTCTGTCGCGTTTGGGCCCGTCTAGACAGACTGAGCCGACGTTGGCTTGAGTCCCATATTCGGCTAGCACGTCTGATGTAGTCATGCCGTTCGAATACAAGGCTGCGCCGGTGGTGGTGTCTGTGACTGCCACGTTGCGGACGTGGGCTGATTGGTCCTGCCAGCCACCAAAGCCGAAGCTGCCGCTGGTGGAGATGATTCCATTCACGAAGTAGCTTGATAGTGACACGTTAAAGATCTGCTGCTGGCTGACCGAGACTGACAGGTAACCACTCTGTGAGAGGGATGTGGACAGGTGGTACCATGCACCCTCGCTCACGTTGAACGGAACAGGGAAGTAGTCGAGCAAATATGACGTGACAAGCGACTGGTTGAGGAAATTGAAGCCATAACCTAACAGGATCGTGTTTGGTTGGAGGAGGGCCTTGTTCGTGTTCACGAACGTGGTCGCCTCGGGCAAGTCGCTGACAAGCATCAACTGAATGCCTTTGTTCCCCGGTGCGCTTGCCACACTCCACCAGATGCCGCCTCTGACAATGTTGGTATCGAAGTCCAAGGTGTAGTTGGAGAATTCAGTAGCTTCAAGTGTAAGGGAAGGCTTCGTCGACCGAACCAGTACCCCATTGTCAAAATCCAGCCCCCACACTGCGCCTTGCGATCCTCGGTCTACGCAAGCAGTGGAAACCGCCACCGCACCCAACGTCCACGCCTCGTTGAACGTATCATCGCTACTGTTAAAGCTGCCGGGAAGGTCAGAGACCGCAGTCTGGTCGACGGTAGCCTCGAATCCGACGCTCTCAAACGTGATACTTCCCGCAGTGATGAGGGAGATAGACTGCCACCGCTGTCCACCCTGGACCAACGGAGCACCAAAACGACCCAATTCGGTCACGTTAAACGTCTCGGCGCGGAAGCCATTCGCGAGCATGGGGGAGAAGAGAAAGGGGCCATCAGACCATGGCCCGCCGAGACCCGCGAACGGCTCGCTGTACCTGACCTCTATCTGGACCGGCTGGCTGAGGCTGGACACCGTGAAGAAGGCGTATCCAGCTCGTTCGATACCGTAGTCAAGTGTGGCCACTGGTATCTGCTCACTCAAAGTGAAGGGCGTGAAAGTGCTGGTTTCGATAGAGGGTGCAGCACCCAGGGCCAGGCCTACTGGGGCAACATCTGGTGCTCTGGAGGAGTTGGTTCAAGGCCATCAGCAACTTTTCGTTTATATGAATTGCCTCTTCTGAGCACTTTGAGATGTCATGTCGACTTACCGACGGCTGAGCGCCGCAGCATGCGTTAAGTCAACAACCGCCGCCAAAGAGACAAAGAGACTTCCTAGATTCCTCATATTTCAAGCAGCACTGGGGGGTTTGTTGGTCCCAAACAATCCATGGATCTTCGTGGTGGGACGGGAGGGGGATAAAGCGGTCATCGTGACCTCTCATGCAGGATAGAGGTCATGCATTCCAGTGTAGCATTGGCAGAGACAACTCACCGGCATACTCACCACTAAGGGACTGGAACATACCGTATGTTTGTGTGACATCACATACGGGCCGCTTCAGCACGACTGCACACCACTTAACGCTGGCCCAGCTGGTCAAGAAGCAGGGTGCAGGACAGTAGTGATAAACGAAAGCAAACCCTGGTTCGCGGCTTGACATCTGCTCGCAGCTCAGGCACGTTGCATAGCAGATTCTAGCTTCATTGTCCTGCTTGCTTCCCTCACCCGACTTGTTCTTGTTGCTATGCGATGATCTGAGGCTACTGCACCTACCCCAATAGCTCGTCCCATGCCCACATTCCGAGCGTGTAATCTCCGATTCTGTCGTGCACGCCGGCATATGTAGATCCATGGAAGCGGTCAGAGGTGTGATGCAACGTTGAATATGCGGAGTAGATCGCCGACCACGTTCTCTCACGCATTTTGTATGTCTGAGCGCATACTATTCGTCACGGGAACCTGCTTGATATTCATGTTGTCCATTATAACACTCTGACTATACACAATTCAATTGACCCAGTATGTCTATGGATCTGTGTCGCCACCACCCTTCCTTGCCTGGAAGATTCTCTGCCAACGAGAAAAAGTCTCTCGAAACACAAGAGCAACTCATACATACGTCACAGGAAGACGTGTTTTTGATACTTGACGTGACAAAGCACGGCCATACACCCTGCTCTCGAATAATAGCTTTTGCAGCTGTCATGGTATCACGATCCTACAACAAAGCCTTGCTAGCTCGAGACTGGAATTTCATGAATTCTAACATTCAGTTCTGTCCCTGAAACCCGACTTTACTATCAAAAAAGGCATCTAAAATATGTATCCCCGCGCGTGCTGCGTGTAGACATGAGAAGCTGAGGACTCCCAAAGCCCGAGTCTAACTGTGGTTCATCCCGGGCGTCATGAACATGCTTCCGGCGTTAGAACAGCCACAATCTTGGCAGGCGAGCATTCGCCGTCAGGAGCGATACTTTCCTTGGCAGGTCTTAGTTTGCATTGTGCTAATTTAGAAGACTATTCGCTTACTTATCATTTCAATGCCTGGAGCGGATCAATAAGGTTTTACAGGAGATGGGTCAGTTGCACATGTAAGTCCATTCGCACGTAATAAACTCAATACTTCGAATCCTTCAATCAGGACAGCTAGTGTGTTGGATCCCGGCACGGAGCAATCTGACCACCAAAAAAGTCTTTCTCATCGGTTCCTGGCATATGCATATTTCGTATGCAGGATTGAGCTTCCAACCGGGTACGGTCCTCTGCTTGGACGGGTAGGGACATGCGAGGTACGACAAAGTCAAAGTGGCGCGTGCATAAACCAGGGAGGACAATCTACTCAACGCTAAAGTCTTTTGCTCATCGCCGAGCTTGTCACACTGTGGGCTTGCGGGACGACCGGCGCAGTAATGTTCCACAATAGCCAACAGAGCAAAGTTACACAAAATCTAGGAAGACCGAGACATTGATCCTCCCGGCTTACATCTTCTCTCAGGGTCGAACGGCTGCCTAGTCTTTTCCTTCTCGTTCCTCATGCAACATGAATACGCCGTAGAAAGAAAGAAAAACCAAAATGCGTACAATCGTGGCTATCTGCCTCCTTGTGAAGGCTAGCTTGGCCATCTTCGTCCCACTCACGTTCCATCTCACTGCACGACAGACCGGGCTGCTCGACTGCCTGACCAACAAGTCCGTACCACTGACGGTCTCCACCAATGCGAACTGGCCGGATTATTCCACGACCTACAACATCCGTCTGCAGTACGAACCAGCGGTCATCATCATCCCGGATACGACCCAGCAGATATCCGACTCGGTCGTCTGTGCCTCGCAGAATGGGATCAAAGTCCAAGCAAAATCAGGTGGCCACTCATACGCTTCGACCAGTTCCGGTGGACGAGATGGCTCCATGGTCGTTGACCTCCAGCGTTTCCAGAACGTCAGCGTGGATGAAAGCACCGGAATTGCGGCTGTGGGCGGAGGACTGAGGCTCGGAAACATGGCTCTGGCGCTGAACGACAAAGGGCGAGCGCTGGCCCACGGCACTTGTGCGGGAGTTGGTGTAGGGGGACACTTCACTCTTGGCGGATATGGGTACACTTCGAGGGCCTGGGGCATGGGGCTAGACCAGATCGTCGGACTGGACGTTGTGAAGGCGGACGGCTCGATTGTGCATGCTTCTGAGAACGAGAACTCAGATCTGTACTACGTAAGTTTGCGGGTTTGGATATACTGCGGACACCCAGGCTGATGTTGCTTTCTAGGTCATGCGTGGTGCGGGCCCCTCTTTCGGAATCGTCACGACTCTCTATTTCCAAACTCAGCCCGCTCCTGCTATCACGACCTACTTCGGCTTTTCATTCCCCGGCGCCGCACCTGCAACGAGCATCGACACGGCAGTATCATCTTTCATTCACCTACAAGACGTGGCTCAAAACACCTCCGTAATAACTCGCAATCTCAGCTTCGGGGTCACTCTGGGTGCCAACGGCTTTCAAGTCCGCGGCGTGTACCTCGGGTCAGCAAGCGACTTCAACAGCACGATCTCGCCGGAGCTTCTGCGCGGGCTACCGCAGCCGGAAATGCCAGTTACCGTGCAAGAGCTTGACTGGCGCTCAAACCTAGAGTTATTGAACGGCGGTAGTCTAGCCGTGTCTACAACCGAGCCGTACAGAGCGCGGGACAACTTCTTTGCCAAGAGCGTGGCTGTGCCAGAGCCTGGATTCTCCAAGGCGGCGCTTACGAGTTACCTTACCTATATCGCGAACCAGGGGGCGAACCCGCCTAGTCCCGTGTCGTGGTTCGCCATAGTCAACCTGGACGGTGGAAGCGATAGCCAGATCAACGCGCGAGATGCGAATTTCTCTGCTTACGGGCACAGGAACCTGATGTGGACGGTGCAAAATTATGGATTCGTTGGAGCCGACCAAACATTCCCTGACGCGGGAATCGACTTCATGAATAGGCTCAATGGGGCCATCACGGATGTCTTGGCTGGTGAAGGAGTTGAGTATGGGGCATATATAAACTACGCAGATCCAAGTCTCGCGGCGGAGGAGGCGAATCGTTTGTATTATGGTGATGAGTTGGTGACGAGGCTAAAAGGTTTGAAGGCGGTTCTTGACCCAGACAACATTTTCGCTCATCCACAGTCCATCATCCCAGGTAGTTGAGACATTGGATACTTATCTAAGTCTTTCTATCATGTGCAACAGCCAACCTGAAAGAAAACCAAAATAATTCATGGACAGCAGGCGTGTACTTCTATTGTTCCCAAGCAGGTCTGAGAGCGCCTTCAGACCGCCATGTAGTAGTATCGTGTGGCAGGATCATACTCGAGGCAGATTTCGGCGTTCATCGCCTCAGTATCGACCACAATCTGCCGCCAGAGATTGACCTCGTAGGTCTCGCTCATGAGACCTGGAACGATCAAAGCACACAGATACCGCTTCGCCTTGCCACTACCGGTAGCCATCTCATTGTCTTCACCAGAAGCCGGCGAATTAGCCTGGCTTCCAAACACAGTCTTGGCAGCTTCACCTGCCGCTTCCGCTGGACACAACACTAGGACCATATTCATCCCCCCAGGTAAGCCCAATGGGAAGTTGGCTGGTGGAGTCCAGCTGACCACAGTTCCCGGCCTGATGCGGTCCTTAAATGGCAATATTGATAGCTTGGGGTCCACCTCGCGGCTGGAAGATCTCTCTGCCATAGTTAGATGACCAAGTATCGTGTCAGGTTCCTCAGACTCTGCAGCGCTTGGTGCGTCACTCTGTTGCAAGGCTCGTTGAGAGTCTATGTGAAGCTGCCATAGCTTCGATCTGAATGCTTTCGCTTGCTCTATGTTCATACCAGGGGTCTTCATACATCGGGCTTCGAACTCAGGGGCTGGGAGCCGAAGTAGCTGTGGTCCCGTTTCGGTTGGTGCCAGGACAGACGACTGGATTGGCGGTGATCCGGACTGTGCTTCGTCAGAGTGCGGCCAAACACATTAGAGGCAGTAGATTTGAAGCTCACATTATTGTCCACCCATTCTTTCAGCTGCTTGTTCGACCAGGTCGCCGGCACAGCAGGATTATAAGCAGCCGGCTTGGCATTTGGTACGAGGACACGCAACATCTCGGCGTACCGGAGGGTATTCTTGCTGGCTCCCACATCGACAATGCTAGGATTGACACAAGCAATCACCACAGTCTTGCAATTGCGCGTCCCAACGGGATCGAAGACGTGCTTCAAGACCTTTGTCAAGGCGCTCTGTCGGAATGGCACATGCGGCTTCTTCATTTTCATCCTCTCAGACTTGGAGGCGGTCAAGGACACGGCCGCCAACGCATCGGCCTCGACTTTACCTCGGATGCAGTCTTTCAGGACAGATAAGCTGGCGTTGATCTCCCGTGTCTCCTTCATCCGATCAGCGCCGTGGGACGCCATGTCACGAGCTGCCTCGGAGCCCGCTAGGTCAATCAGGTACAGGATGCCGTCCTCGCTAGTCTCATCTGCGGCCTTTTCGATTCTGACACGGCATATGGCGTGTGAGCGTGAGGAAACATCGTTCTTTTGTGTCGACTGGGTTCTTCTGAACGATGTAGCTGTCTCAATGAGACCAAGGACATCGTTGGTGCTTTTTGCTTCGTATTCTTGAGCACCGGCCAGCTGCGTGACACCAAATGAGTCCTCAAGGATGGAAATAGGTTTGCGTGAGTTCAGCAGATCTGGTGACGATTTGAATGTCAGATCGGGCGACTACAACTGGGTCCCATGCGACTGTCAACTTTTGTGGGAAGAAAACCCACCGTATGACGAGTTTCCAGCCAGCTCAATAATGGTGATGAAAATCTTTCTTGATTTATGAAGATCGCCTTCCATCAAGGCCTTGACCACCATCTTCTCAAGGCCACTGACAGTAAATGTCTTCCCGGACCCGGTCTGGCCGTATGCAAACAGGGTACCAATACCGCCAGAACACGCAAACGGAACCAGGTGGGACACCACGTCGTACACATCCTCGGTCTTTGCGTCGGAGCCGAACACTCGGTCCACCTGGTAGTTGGAAGACTGAATTACAAATGTCAGTTAGAATTGCTCCGCCCCATTTTTGTGATCCTTGTCTGCAGGCTTACCGTCAACGTAGGCAAACCTCTGACTGTTCTCCTGAGCTCATGCACATCCACGACCCCAGGCTGGGCGTCTCGAGGGAACACCGACTCTGAGAATCCGGCAGCATCTTCTTCATCTAGCAATGGGCGTATCCTTGTGCTGACAACAATGTCTGGGCTTGTCGACGATTTACTTTCGATCGAAGTTTGTGTGCTGGCTCCAGGTCTGAATGCCTTTACTAAGGACTGGTACCGCTTGGCATTCTGTACGAGAAATTCCTCCATTTTGACAGAGATTGTAGTCGTGAAAGAATGTCTGGGCCAGATGAAGTTTCGGGTGCTGGTGAAGCCAAATAAAGTCGATTTTATAACAATCGGATCGAAAAGGATTGAAGGAGATTCCTGATTTAAATCCGAATGTTGTGTTGTGTTGTTCGTCGGTGACTTTTGACCCACCACCCCCTAGTCTCCGGTGACTAATGATGAAACGCCATTTGCCAAAACACAAACCTGCCATTCTCCTGCCTATTTCAAGACACTTGAAAAGCATGTTGCCATAGAGATCATGTTTGGCCTTGTGCCATCCGTTCATATCATTGCTGCCTGGGCTTATCTGTCTTGCCAATACCAGCCTGGGCATGATGTCTGATCGCTTAGGCAGCCATTTAATGCGATGCCGGCTAATCGGGACCCTGTCAACAAACCACGAAACACAAGTCACAAACACTTTCCCCCCAAATTTACCCCTGGCGAGAGGACCTAGCTTCTGATTACAGTCATGCAGGCTCACAGCATGCGAATGTGGCGACTGATCCTGCTAGCATTCTGCTGTTGCAACACACCTACTACATCGAACCCTATACATAGCCCAGGAATATCTTCATTGGCCACAATTTAATCTCATTCACCAAATATACCTCTGTAGTGATTCCGCAGAATTCTGATTAGTTATCGGAAACCAGTCAGACTACAAGAAACCTACGTGCTTGTAAGGTAGAGGTGTGTATCACTCTGGAGAAGAGACTTGCACGAACACACTAGCTTCTGCTGACAGGATGACTGGATGTTTCTGTATTCAAGCCACTGCAATGTCTTTGACTGTTGTATTTTCTCAAATTCCCATTTATTTTGTTGTGCTGTGTGCTTGCATAACATCAAATCATATGCTCATATTGCCAAACAACGAGTTGAAGCCCTTCAACGGCGCTCGAAAATTTCAGCCTCATTCACAATTGGACAAGCTTGTCATGCCGGCTTCGAATGGCTTTTGGAGTAGAAAATGGTCCTGTATCTTTCATACTTCGGTGATATCCTCTACTTAATTAAGTCGCTCGATTGCGAGCCTGGATGATCGCAGCGTCGGGAACCATGGAATACCTGATTCAGAAATACCGTGTGCGAAAATGTCTGCAAACTGGCTTCTTGACCTCCAAGCCACTGCGGATGCAAATTAAGTTACATCAGATGCTCACAATATCTTGAATATGTCGTCTCACGGGTAGACATAGTGTTAGCATGTATTCGAGCAAAATTTGTGGCGTCCATCACTTTCAACCTTAGGTCGGGCTGTCTGGGCTTTCCCTCGTAGAAGCGGGCTTACAGTTGGAGATTTACAACAGTCCTCGGAGGCTTACGACAGTGGAGTACTGTGGCTATACTACGGGTTGGCAATCTGTGTATCAAGATCTTGGTGAGGATATACATTGCAGACTAAAAGCTCCCGGAGCGCCTGTTCTGGAGGCTGCAATGGAGAAGCTTTGACTTGATGTAGATTCGGTCAAGCTCTCATTCTTATGATTACTTTTCATTCAATGTGTGGACCAAAAACACCTTCCTTGGTGTTGCCAAAATCATCATGAATGGTGGGGTATCGTTATCTCCATTCTTTCCCTAGGTAATTACGTACCAACTCAATAGAAAAACATGATCAGCAGTATTACGTTCTGTTAAAGCCTCAGAGTAGCTACATTCAAAGAATCTGCGCCCAAGGCAAAGAGCACACATAGTCCTCAGACACGAGTAGTTTGTGAAACAACAGGGTGCTCGCCCTTGGTCTCACTAATTTCATCCTCGTCTCCAGCGAGGTGGCGGGCCTTGGCCGTAGCAGCATCACCGCCAACGATGGCCGCGTCGCCGTCGAAATACTTGGCAATTTCCTCGAGAGGTGTGTTCTTGGTCTCGATAAACCATTTCCAGACCACAAACGTCTCGAAGGCGATCCAGCAGACGTAGACAAGATAGTATTTCCAAGTGATGGCCGAAAGCGCAATGGGGTTGACGTATTGGTTGAACCAGAGGGCGATGTCGACAAACAGGAACATGACAGTAAGACCCTGGTTGGGAGATGTTAGTTGTCTCCGGCCTATTGTCAAAGCATGAGTGGGAGGCGGGGCATACCTTGGCACGAATCCTGTAGGGCAGGATCTCCGTAGAGTATGACACAAGTAGCCCACAGAAGCCCAGGTTGTAGAAGATGAAGTAGATGAAAATGAAGACAATGACTGCATGGCCAGCTGCAGTGCTCTCCGTCTTGGCGTACTGCGCAGATCCGATGGTCTCGACGATAAAGGACACCAACATCCCGACGCAGGACGTAAGGAATAGCGGGCGGCGACCGATCTTGTCAACAAAGAAGCAAATTCCGACAGCTGAGACGAGCTGCACAATGGACAAATATCCGTTGATCTCGAGCTTGGTCTTGTCGTCGTGAATACCAACAGTCTCAAGCACACCGGAGAGGTAGTACGAGACCAAGGCATTGCCAGACCACTGTGAAAATAGGCCAAAGCTGACGAGAATGAGGAGACGGTGGCGGTTTCCCGGCGTAGACCAGAGCTCACTCCACGAAGTCTTCTCGTACTCCTGTTCAAGGGAGATCGTCTGCTGGATTTCATGGTATTCGACACTGACCAGCTCGTCGTCATGTTTACCTCCAGCATGGTATTTGGTGAGTATAGACTTGGCTTTTTCATGCTTTCCCTTGGCAATGAGCCATCGAGGGGACTCCGGAACAAACCAGATGAAAAAGATCTGGAAGAGTGAAGGAATCGCCTGCAGGAGGCAAGGCACGCGCCAAGCCCAATTACCGTTGATGTTGTTAGTTCCGAACGATACCCAGGCGCCAATCAGCGACCCGAGGTACCAGAGGGTATTATAAATGGTCGAATAGATGGCGCGGTGCTGGGGGTGTACGAGCTCAGCAATCAAGAGGGGAGCCGAGCCGTGAGCGATGGCGATTCCAAAACCGAGTAAAAGGCGGCCGATGATAAACATGGCGATGTGGAAACCCATGGAGAGCAGAGCAATCCCGACGAGCATGATGGAGCAACCGATCACCACTCCCATACGTCGACCGAGGAGGTCGGCACAGTAAGGAACAATTGGAATGGCTAACATCGAGCCCATGGCCATCGAAGCGGTCAACAGACCCATGATGGAAGGGCTTGGGTGGTGGAAATAATCCTGCCACTGAGACATGCTCTGGAGACCGTTGATCAGGGAACCGTCGTATCCTGCAAAAAAGGATTATCAGCTTTGGGAAAGGCGACAAGTGATCGAAGTCGAAGCCTCTTACCATTGGTGGCCGAAGTCAACATAGCAGCCCAGAGGAAAAGATAGAGGGACCGCATGTTCTTCGTTTTCCACCAAGTGATCTTCTGCCACTCACGGCCCGCAAGGGTGAAAGTTGGCTTGCCCATGATGAGAGACTCAGACGAATGTTGTGAGGACCAGAGCGCTATAGGTGACCCAAATATGTTGAAACACAATCCACCGACGTGTAGGACGTGGCCAGAGAAACAGGCTGAAAACCGAGGATCAAGAAAGAGACTCCAGGAAGGCGATGGGCATCTATATACTTTTCTCCGGGAAGCTGACTTTGGAGGCAAGCTGGAGCTAGGTCCAGAACCCCGCCGGTCACCCCTTGCGCCAAATACAAGCATGTGCGTGGTGGCACAGAATGCAGCGAGGCAGGGGTCGCTGAGTGTTGCAACCAATAGCTGCTGGATTACCTTCTCGACAGGGCCGAAACTGGTCACGTAGACAACGTGCGGAAGGTCGGTAGCCGGTCCGGTCAAGCGATCATGTCTTCTGGTAAGCCTTCCTTCGCAAGCTCTCCCCGCCTTCCCACGGCCCCCAATTCCCTTGTTTTTCGAGTCAGCTCTCGAGTGTGAGTGCACATTTCGCGTCGCTGGACGACTGTGCCGTGAGATGATCGTCTAATCTTGCAGAGTGTTGACTGAATAAAGTTCGTCCTCAATCGTCTGTAATGACTCTTCATGAGTTCTGTGCACTCTTGATGGTAATGTATATATTCCATGGATGGCCTCATCCGAATCGGGACACCAACAGCAGGCGACTGTAGAGCCGTTCAAACATCCCTGGCTTCCCCGGATTTCATTATCGGAGCATTAGTGGGCCCACTCGCACTCAAGCTCGACTTGATGGCGCCCTGCCCTCGATGACAAAAGTGACCGACCGGGGCTAGAACAAGGACTGAATTCAGCCTGAATTATTTACCCATAGTCTAGCTGTTTACGGCAACGCTTGGCAGGTTCAGTGATCCCAAAACCGTAGAAATTTGGAGCATCTATGGACCGGCCGCGCGTGTGGAAAACAGCAGGCTCGAGCAGCTGAAAAGGTCTGGTGGCATGTTTTTTCCCGAAATTCTATGATGAGCTGGCGTTCTTGCGTGGCCTTTGACCAGCCAAGCAAATCCCTTTGGCTGCACTGATTGCGAGTTGATACTTCACACGATGGAGTAAGCTTTTACGCGTTGGGGTAGAGGCTTTCCACGGGCCGCCAGGACAGTAGTTTGATGTACCTCCACCTGTCAGATCTGGTGAAGATCGATCTTCCAAGCATTTCCCCGGATTCGCGACTCCACTTTGCTAGATTGACAGGCTTTGTATTCAACCATCAAACTTGGCATGAAAAGCTTGACCCGACGTGCTGGTACTGACTAGACTAACCTACATAAGCACGCATAGATCCACTTGTCACGAACTGCTATATTTGTGGCTTTTATCCATCCGGCCGAGCATCGAACTCCAGACTAATGACGGATAAATCACTGCGGCTGGAATAAGCGTGCGCTTGGAGCAAGCGCCGCATCTGAGGTTTGAACGAGGCGTCTGACAAATTTCACATCTCGCGGGATGCAAAGAATCGCAGTGCTTGACCTACAGTTCTGAACCGGGCGGTCGGGATCTGATCGTTCGAGTCGATTCGAAAAGTCAGGTTTATGATCTGGAATCTTTTTATTTGGCCGTCAAGCAATAAATATGTGACACCAGCCCATGGGTCAAACCCCAAGATTTTGATCCTGACGAGTTAAGTGGACTCAGAAATAGTACGCATGGCAATATGAACGTGATCTGGAGTTGGCTACAAATAGTCCGGAGCATATTACTGTTCGTCCTGGGTACCAGGAACGTCGACCTCAAGACACATTGTAAACGAAGCGCGGTGGGTTGGATCTTTCAGAGGCGCTATCTGTGAGGGTGTGTGAGCCAACAATTCGATGGATGTGTCGAACCTGCATGTGCTCGTTACACAACTTGAAGGAAGTGGCAGCTGTGAAAGGCGTTTTCGTCTCGGACCGTGATCCTAGCAGGTGGAAAACAGGCCCGCGCAAGCTTCTGCGCCTGCAACAATGCGGCAAAGTGACCAGTGATAGTGAGCAAGCTTGGTGACACAAGTTTGGTACGGATCACGGAACGGAGGAAATCCTCCTATCATTGTAATCCTTCTTCGTTCCCGCCAAAGCACATAACAGCCACAACTCTCCGCTGTGCGGCTAATCGTGATCTTGGATGTCTATGACAACCTGACCAACGACCGCCACGTACCTCGACTGCTCTAACATTCAGTTCAGGGGCGTAGGACATACTAGCAACAGCTGACACAGGCCACTCAAAACACACAACTTACATGATTGTATACGTTTTCAATCAGGTCTGCCGGATTGATCCCATTGAATGGTCTGCCCCGATCTCATTACCCGTAGCCAATGATACACCAAATTTACATCCTAATTTCTTCTTCAAAGCAAGTGTGGCTGCAGGCACCCGAACGGCACGTGCAACTTCGGGTGTGGAGTTTGAGGTGAGGGAATTAGATATTCCTAGGCACGCAGTGGAGGTACAGAAACCTACCGTGTCGGTCGCGCGGATCAACTGTTGCACAACGTCCGCGTGACATGATTGTGCACCTCTTCAGACTAGACTTAGGCTTTGTACATATTGAGGATACAAAGCCGGATGATTACGAATGACTAATCATCAGCATGCTCTTGTTTCATGGATTCTGCCGAACGCCGTTTGAAGGCTCGATGTTATTTACTGCATTATTTTTTATAAGCGTTTGATATCTTCCAGGGTGATAGTCTTTACTAAAGTAGAAATGATCTAGGATACTTCTCGGATATGGCTTGCGAGTGCCAGGGAAGAACGCTGTGCAATGACCGTGCAAACCCGAAGTTTCTGATGACGGCCCAAACCCTATCTGCAGTGGTGAGAAGGACGAAGTTTGGAAGTGCCCTGTTGAGCTCTGGCATGAAATCGTGAGCCGCTACTCCGGCCTGAGCCTCAGCAAAGAGCAGGAGCGGCTTGCTGCCATCGCCACCATCTCCAGGCAACTCTCATTCTATCGCCCAGCAGAAGTATACATGGCAGGGCTACGGTCGGGCTCGCTGTTGCTGGACCTGATGTGGCGCAGCTTTATTCCCAGTCACGGAAACCAGGAGTCGACGTGGACTTCGTCGTCGGCAGTATCGGCAGTGAATTTCATGCCCTTTCAAGGCATCGCGCGTCAAATTTGTCGACTACATGTACCAAAGAGGAGGCTCAGACCCTCTTCGGCATCACTCAAGGCACGCCTATCACACCTAATCCGGTTGTTCCCATACGCCTGGTAATGAAACCGAATTGGAATCTACCGGCTGATAAAAGCGATCAAAGAACGTTGAATTATTGGACATCTACTTCCTTTAGGTATGACGGAAATGGCTTGATTATTTCTGTCGGTCTGGAAGCTGACCGGAAAATTGTAGAAGTCATACGCCGGTTCCAAAAAGCGCTGGTATTCCTGCTAGAAATGGCCGAGAGGTCGCCAGTTACGAATGGCAACAAACATGTAGACGACCCCAAAGTATTCTGTCTATCGCTCTCTTACTCAGTGGATGATACTGATAAAGAAGCTTTTGTTCGCGTACGCTACGCATCTCTATCTCTAGATGACGCAAGGAGATCGCTTTGGATAAAGCCTGAATATGTCCATACGTGCACTAAAGTATGAACAACTCCAAGTTCGCTCACGGTGGAAATGAGAGAACGTGGAAATAAAATACCAGTTGAGGCTACTTCACAGATCACGTCACGGCATTGAAGACAAAAGCAAGAAGAGTAACATAAGCAAAAATTTGTCTTTTTTTCTAAGCCTTGGGCTTCTTGAATTTGCGTTTCATGTTACAAAGTTACCAGTACCAGACTTTCAAGAGCCACCCATTTTTGTGACAAAGGAAGAAATCACCGGAAGTATGAGATTTGAGCAGAGCAAGTATTATATATAAAATCTCGTATCAAATATTTCAAAATCCATGTTCATAGCACGGGAAATCTGGGGGTTAGTGGCAATCATGGATGAGGCTGCGCACTTATGACCAAGATGACGCTCTCAACGGGTAGGAATCGAAGTATGCATATGCATATGCAGGTATACGTAAGAGGTCATCCGATGCTGATTTCATTTTTTCAACCTGATCCCCGCATGTTTTGTTGCCTTTCGTTCTCACTGTCATTTCTCCCATTTCTTCCCTCAAAGCAACCACGACTCGACAACCCAGCCTCTCAGACTTTCACTCTCTGTGCACGTGGACATGAGATTACTATCCACAAAGACTCTTGAGGTTGTATCAATAAACGAAGATGAGATACCACCGTATGCGATCTTATCCCACACCTGGGGTAAGGACGAGGTCACGTTGCAGGATATGCAAGGCTTCGGTGTCAAGATGCTGTCCACCGCTAGTCGAATGAACCTTCTCAAGGCAAAGCAAGGCCTCCAGAAAGTCCTAAACGCAGCCAAGCTCTCTGCTTCAGAGGGATATGATTGGATCTGGATCGACACCTGCTGCATTGACAAAACCAGCAGTGCAGAACTTTCGGAAGCCATCAATTCCATGTACAGATGGTATCAGGATTCAGAAATATGCTATGTCTACCTAGCAGACACAACAGTGGGCGATGAAGAGCTTCAGAACTCGAGCGACGATTTTCGTTGATTCAATTGATCCGGGATAGTCGCTGGATTACGCGGGGCTGGACTCTTCAAGAGCTAATAGCCCCTCGAACAGTATCATTCTACTCAAAGGATTGGTCGTTCATAGGCAAAAGTAACGAAGACCATATAATGCGCCCTTTGGCAGAAGCAACTGGTATCGACATCGGCGTACTATCCGGCGACATCGTCACGCAGGAGGTCAGCGTTGCCAATCGAATGAGATGGGCCTCCAAGAGAAAAACAACGCGCCAGGAAGATATGGCGTACTGTTTGATGGGACTTTTCAGTGTAAACATGCCGTTATTGTACGGAGAAGGGCGGGCTCGCTCTTTTATCAGACTTCAAATCGAGATTCTTCAAGCAACTGATGACCAGACGATATTCGCCTGGTCAGCGCCGCCCGGAGAAAAATACCACAGAGAAGCTTCGGGACTATTAGCCGAATCTCCGGAGTATTTCCAGGATTCACCGAGTATGTATCCCATGCCAAACTGGTATCAACCCGAAAGCAGCACCCCATGGAGCATGACCAATCGGGGGCTCATGGTCCAGCTGTATCTTCGAGCTTCAAGATCCGGGACCAACGCGAAGGGAGAGTCTGCAGATGATTTCGTGGCTGTCCTCGACTGCTGTGCTGACATCAAAAGACGGGACCAGTCCGGCCGAGAGTGGATTCATGAATACAGTCCAGCAATATCACTACGGCGGCTGTGGGGAGACCAGTACGCAAGGGTCCACACGGATTACAGTCAGTATGTCAGAACGCATGACCGGCCAGGAGGCCAGGTCAAAACGCTCTTTGTCAAGCAAGACCAGTCTCTTTCTCTCCCTAGCTTCATTGTTGCAGAGAAATTTCTCAGAGGTACTGGAAGCTTTATCGTTTCTGGAGTCTACCCCCGAGATCTATGGGACTCGAAATCTGGCATTTTCAGGTCCGGCCTTTCCCGACAACAATGTATTCAAGGGCTTTTCAGATTCTCCCATCCACCTGGAAGTGGTGTTTCTGATGGACTGTTTGACGTCGCTGTCGCTTTGCATTCAACTGCTCCGGGTCAGTTCGAGGCATTTGGCATTCTCAGACCCGTAGAGGGCAGGACGGTACGCCAGGCTTACGACCACATAAACAAAACATGGATTTCGGCTTCTCGAGGTGGTAAAGCTGAACTTGCGGACGAATACCGGGATAAAACGATTGCTCTACTTCAACTGCGTAGGACCCAAAGACTCGGTGGCGTCTCCTACGTTCTTGATTTGCTTGAAAGGGTAGAGCTCGAGCCCATTCCCTCCCGTCCACATTTGAAGATCGCAGCTTTGACATCTCTAAGAGGCCTCAACGTGTCTAAAACTTCCATTAGCACTGAAGAACAATTGAAATTACTTTTCAAGCCTATTTGCGTTTCAGAAAACTCTCACCCAGGTCGTCTGATCCTTTTGGACAAACAAATCAGGGTGCGCGCGCGCAAGAATCATGTTCTGGAACCACAAGGTCCCCAGATTTCAGAGAATTCGACCTTGAGCGTGTCCGGTACATCTACATCGAAGTCAATTCTCACGACAGATACCTCGCCCGCGGCTCTTAACCGACGGCAAGGTGAAGGTGAGAGGTGCAAATCCATCTGTCACGAGATAAATTGTGACAGACCGAACACGGAGAATGAGATCAGTTCCCTTTTAAGCCGAATCATACTCGTTTTTGCGAAAGGTGATAGCATGAGCGCGGTACAGGCAAAGGATTCAGGTAATGCCAACAAGCTGATGCGATTTGGGATATCTGGAGACCGACTTGTTCACTTCTTAGCTCTTCGTGGCGATCCTTCACTTACCTCTTGGCTGATTCGTCAGTGCTTCGATTTTGATGCCGGCGCGATTACAGGAAGGCTTATCGCGTCGATATTACGCAATGGAATGAATTTCGCCGAATTGCTCTCGGATCTGGACAGAAGGACTGACTTTACTCCCGACGTCTTATCGAGGTTCAGAGAACGACTTGGAGCCGTGGAAGGGACCCAAGATACGGCGCTCCATTTCGCGGCAACGTACAGCACTGAAGAAGAGTTCAAACTTATCATGACGTACTTTTTCCGAGCCTTAGAAGGTCCAGATCCGTGGGAAGATTTCGATATCAAGCACGAGTGGAGTTATCTCTTCAGGCTACAGAACGGCAACGGAGAAACAGTACTCCACAGAGCGGCGGCAATGTCCAACCTTGGGGTCGTCAGTTACATTTGCCAGCATGCCCCCGAAGCTGCGTGCCAGATTGACTCAATGAATCGGTCGACATTGTGGCACGCGGCTTGCGGAGGCGACGGCAGAATCATCCCCGTAGTAGCCACGGTCCTCAAGTCCTTGGCGTGGGCACCCACAGTCGATTATCCGGATGAAAATGGCCTCACACCACTGCACGTGGCATGTCGAGAAGGCTACGTGGGCTGTGTGAAGGCGCTTCTCGATTTTGGCGCCAGTCCTCTCTGTGCCACACAGTCCGCTGGGTTGACACCCATTCACTACGCCTCACTGTTTGGCCACTATGATTGCTTGATGGCAATTGCTGAGCATAGTCAGGCCTATGATGACTTTAATCAGGTTGTAAATATGGTGGAGGATGTGGAATTGATCCGGCCGATACATCTGGCTGCTGCCAACGGGTGGTACGAGTGTGTGGAGTTGCTCGTAGAGCATGGAAGCCCATTGAGCTCTCTCACATCGATCATGTGCATTGCACGATCAGGTTCAATTTCAGCGGAAGAGTTCGAAGTGCAGGTGCAGAGTATCCAACTGTCGACACCAGAAGATGTTGCTGCCATGAGAGGTTGGGACGAAGTAGCTGGGTATCTGAGAGCTAAAGACATGATTTCGCGTGCCGATGATAGGCCGACGTGTGATTTAGAGCGCTATGTTTCTATTTCAAATCCGGAAAGGAGCGCCAAAGTCATTCCTTGATAGCTGACTGGCGCAACATGGCAGCAAGCCAGAAACATCGATGACAGAGGCTTAAAACCACACTTGCACCTACACTTGGCTCCTATTAATAGATACGATGTCACAAAATGTACCTTCGTAATTGGCAAAATAATCAGGCTAGACCATTGAATTTCCTCTCGAGAGTGCCACTCTTTAGTCGAGACCCCCATCCCCAGAGTTCCAGCCTTGACTCGTCATCACCGCTATTGATTCACAAGAGGCTACATCCAGTGAACAACGAAGCCTAGCATTGCGTTTAGCGTTTGGTTATTTAGAGTACGGCTTCGCGAATGGTCGTCTGAGAGGATTCGGCCGGTTTGAAGGTTGCTTACGCGTCGTGTACATGTTTCGAGTCCTCTGCAGGTAAGCATTTGCCTTCCAAGCGGCCAATTCCCAGATCCACACAGTAGTTGACTGTGACATGATGAGATGCAATGAGACTGACAAAAATATTTTAATTGGAACACTGGCCTTTTGCGGTCCATACTAGGTCTTGTTTAAGTTCAAACACTGGCTCCCTGGTGGCCACTACCCCAGACAGGGGTTACTCAGCTGTCCGTTCAGGCGGCCAATTTTCCGGGCCATCGGGGATTTATCACCCACGTAAGCACGTAATGCTTTTAGGGTGCTTACGATTGACCCAAATATGTCCTCAAGGGCAATTTCTGAATTTCCGCGGTTACCATTTCGGGCCGCATGTCCTTTTGACCACACACTCTCAGGCGGCCGCTCGTGAGTCGAAAATATGCCAGACCATTCGCCGCAACGAGATGTTATGACAGAATCAGCTATTCTCGTAAATTTTCGATGCATTGCTGCGGTCAGTCAGCTTACCAGACAGGCCTGCCCTGAAACTGATGCCATCACGGATTCAAGCATGCTACCGTTGCGAAACACCTCATCAGACCTTCGGCGGTCGTTGCAATAGTGTCATGTCAGGCCAGTCGAGATGAATGGATATAGAGGATCTCCCAAAACTTGAGAGGTCGTGTTCTATAAAATGAACTTGGGAGCCCAGCTTCAGAGGTGTTTGATTCATTCCTGCATCACAACATTCAAGCATTCTCTCTACTCAAGTCCTCTTTTCTTTACTCCACATCTTCCATTCTACAGGTACGCCGGCGTACTTAAAACAACAGTCACTTTAACAGCCCTACACCAATCAATCACTTTCGCCAACCTTCAAAATGGGCAAGTGCAGGACCTGCGGCAACGACTCCAGCGACTGGGCGGGATCGATCAGAGAAACGGCCAACTGCCCAAAGCTCTCGGGCGGAAGATGCAGATACTGCACCTGGGCTGGCAACACTCGAGTCAAGTGCTGCCTCGGGAGATGCGACGGAAAAGGCAACGAACTTTGTACGACCTGTGGTGGTAAGGGGTGGAGGTACACCGGCAACAACATCTTGTGCGACAAGCCTCATGCCCCCAGCTCTGGCCGGAGGAGGAGGGGCTAAGCTCGCCCCGGTATGGGGGATCCTTACTCCATCAAAATGACGGTGACGGACTTGAGGACCATCATTGGGGTCTCTGCAGGACAGACGACCACTCGCTGAATCCGACTTGAATATTGTGCAGCACTACAAGTGGCAAGTCTCCACACAATGAGACTCGGAGGATAGATTACAGGATACACACAAATACAAGACTCTGGCAGTCAACACTGTGGTTCTTCTAGTGATCTTTACTAATTGGGGAGTTCTCCTTGCTTTCGGTGATGACATGATCCCTTAGCCAGACGGCAACGTCTTCGTTTCTCAACATTTACTCGTCAAAGTCTCCTCTCATGATAATGGAAGTGGTTATCTTCTGTGGAAATTACTATACAAAACGAAGCTGAGCTGACTTTGCATGCCTGACAGTTCTGGCCCGATTCTCTTGATTCTGAAAACCTTGAGTAAAATTGAAAGTCACCAGAAGCAGTTTTCTCTTTCATACGTGAGGCCGACGGTTCCCCTCATCAAGCACAATAATTTAATTTTTTTTTCTGACGCACAAGTCCTTTGGTTCAATGAAGAGGCGGTAGTAAAGGACAATACCTAGGTACGAGCGGGCTGTACTTACTGCCTCGCAGGACAGAAATGAATGCCGAGTTGACTAGAACAATTGCTATGCAAAGGGAAGGCAAGAAAATTTCCTAAAGAAGATAGACGAAGAACGATATCAACAAATTATTGAATGTTTTAGGCTGATATCTGAGGGCGCTGCAAAAACGCGTATCGTCATCGGGGTTTCGCAAGTCTCCGGAAGTCGTTGCTGCTGAACAAGGGGGACCCCGCAAAGCCGAAGCCACCACTAAAACTTTATGACAGCATCACTCCGTCTGTATGCCACTGGCATGCTCTGCCGAGACTGCAACCTTCTCGTTTCAATCTCACACTTCTTGTATGCGTCTAATAACCCCTGTGCGGCTGTAAATTCTAGGTACTTCCCTTGCATTCAATCTTCAATGATTTTGCAGTCCACTCGCATCTATCCCAGCAGACGGATAATGTCATCGCTAGAAGATCTGCGCGAGAGTTGGAACAACCTCTACCGCACCCGATTGCCTTCCCTCGCCAAAGCCAAAGATGGGTCTCAGCCGAAGTGGCCGGTCCAGTTGGATCATTGTTTCGCTCGCATCATTCTTGACAATGCCATAGGCAAGGATAGACCGTGGAACCAGGTGTTGAAAAGCCCAGCGTACAAGCATATGAGCCGCGAGCAGTTGGAGGCTGCTATCGCGCTTGGTGAGAAACTGTCAACTGGTGACGAAGATCTTGTGGCGCTGGATGAGAAAAGTCTCTCATTGAGGGGCAAGAAGAGTAAAGTGAACAGCGAATCGCAAGCTGTACAGAAGAAGAGAAAGGCTGAGCTGCACGATGAGGACACAAAGCATCACAAGAAGCATATAGCAAATCGCAAAGTTTCCTCTTACTTCCAATCAGCCTCAGCAGCAAAATTAGAGAGAACAGAAGAGACCGGCGGAGACTTCAGCAAGGCAGATCCAGCATCATCAGAGACCATCGAACTCATCAACTCCTCCTCTGACCTCACTTCCTTCCGGAAGAGTGTTTTAGCCCTGCTCACTCAAGTTCCACGCGGTCGCTACACGACGTATCAAGCACTGTCGGATCATATCAGCGAGACGTCTCACAAGTCATCCGCCAGAGCAGTCGGCAATGCGATGCGAAACAATCCATTCGCGCCTGTAGTGCCTTGTCATCGAGTACTGGCGAGTAATGGCACGATAGGCGGATTTGGCGGTGAGTGGGGAGAAGATGGGCAACATGCTTCTGAGAAGCGAACTCTACTGAGAGAGGAGGGGGTCAAATTTGACCGCAAAGGGAAAGTAATAGGACAGGTTTTCCGCGGATTTCGGTAGTGCGTGTTCTGAGTGCGGATTGGTGGAGCTTTTTTTGGAGCTCCAACGTGCTCTTGGTGTTTCACCAGTTCATCTCGTGCATAGTGGCAGTACATGTAGGCTGACTGCAAGGCCGTTTAGGTGGTCAGACCTATTATTTCACGCGCTATATATACTCAACCCCAAATACCTATATTCTGGCAGCATATGCCGGCCTTTTCCCCTTGCATTAGAGCGAATTCAAGCAACTATGACTTCCACATCTTTCAATTCGGTTGCAGAGCCCTTGATTCCGGAAACTTCTTCATCCGTCAAGGTAATTCCAAACCAAGTCTTCAGGGCGTCGATCCTTTCAGGTTCTGTGGAGCACACTTGGACAACCTCCGTCTTACCGCCCGTGTTTCTTTTCACAACGCCGTTTACCAGCATAACCTTGCCAATTATTTTACCCTCACCAGTGTCTTCGTCTTTCCCTAGCAGGAATTTGACAATCATGATAGTAAAGTTCTGGAACGTTCCCGCCTGACTGGTGAAATAGTTGACCACGTTGAAATCAACCTCGAGGAACTCCGTGTCGTTGAAAACGTAAAATGAGTTCCAGGGTTTCGCAGCTGAGTTACGATACTGATATACCCAAAATTCCTGCCTCTTTGAGCCCGGAACACGCTCACGGGCAAACCGGATTTCCTGCGTCCCGAGGTTTTTCGAGATCGGGCCGGCCTTCAAGGGCATCGGCGCAGTCGGTCCGTCGCCTCCAAAAGCCACGTCGCAAACGTATTTGTCGCACTCTTCTCCTTTCAACTCAATAATGAGGGCCATGTGTGTCATGCCGACGTAGTCGCCCTTTGGTACTCCATTCTCCCGGAGCCGGATTCTTACTCCGGTTGGGTAGGCTTCGAAGCCAAGACTGCGAAGGACATGCAGGAAGAAGAGAGATCCTTCCATGCAATACCCACCACGATTGCGCCCATTTTCGACAAATTTTGTGAACAGAGTTTGGGGGTTCAGGTCGACGGTCTTGTGCTGTGAATAATGTATAGAGAGGTTTTCGTATGGTACTGCAGCGATCTGGTGGATGTGCAATGCCGTTAAAAGGGACAGGTCGCGAGGGACATCATCCCGTCTATACTTTTGAGGGAGTTGAACATGGTCGAAATATTTTGACAACTGGTCTTTATTAAAGGTTGGAGCCTCCGCGGGTTCGGACATATTGGCTGCCAGGTCAACGGTAATTAGTATTATTGAAAAGCTTAATTGAATTGGTCTAAATCATTTCGAGGTCCAGGACCCGGGATACTTATTGCACGCGCCTTTGAGTGACTCACTGTCAGTCATGTCGCAGGATCGCGCAATTTGACTCATGGCAAAGCCTTCCGGGGATTTTGCATTACTAGTCACAAGCGATTCCCGAAATTGTCCGACAACAAAATTAAGACATGATCCTCTTCCCCAATTTTACGGGAGGAATGGTAGGAGTTTGCGATCTCTCTATTAAATAAACTATGTCAACATCCACAATGTAGTCTCAAGTTGATGCTCGTGAATTTGAAAGGTAAAAGTCGTGATTCAGCGGCACTAACCCTTGCTAGGGCGCTTTACAAGGCGCGGACCAGCTAGCTCGAGCCCAGCGCGTAGACTTCATCAGAATCAATTGCATCGTAATACTGAGTGTCCAAATATTTACTCGTGGCCACTCATTTTGGTTGGTTCAATTGCACTCCCTAGCAACACGTGTCGGAAGACGTGGGCCGGGCGTCAGGTTGGGCTAACAGACTATCTTCCACGACTTCGATTCATCTTCTAAGTTGTGAGCCACGAGGTCTCCCACATAGTGAATCCGTATCAGACTCTAGATCCTTTCCCCCTCAGCTCTCTAATGCCGATGCACGATCCCGAAACTCGCTCGGGACTTTGCAGCATCACTAGGACAGACGCGATAACGCGGTCTAGTCAGGACCAAAAAGAGCCCATGCCGCGCTTGTAGACAAAGGAAGTTATCTGCAGCGGCACACTTGTTCCGAGCGCAATATCTTCTGAAAAGATTGTTGCTTCTGCGTGTCTGGTCGACAATAGCGCCCAACGGTTCCGGGAAGTGGGAGGGAGACTGGCTACCGAAGCCATCCGTTTATCTAGGCATATATTTGATGTCTCATGTGACTCCAACATGACATCCGAACACATACAGAAGGACAATCTCGTTGAGATCAATGATAATTCTAACGAAGCATATTCTGCAGGATGGTAAATCGGTCTACTCCTGAGATCGTCCACTCGATTGACGTGATCATTACATCGATCATCGCCGCCAGCCATCGCGGATCCGGCTCATCGTTTGCATAATATGCCTTCCTGACTTTTCATAGGCACACTATAATTCGTTACCAGTATAGGTAGATGTTGAATAGTAACCCTTTTTGATAGGGAAGGGCACAATTTCGGCGGGTGCCGCATGGATCAGACTGAAGTGCCAAGAGATATGTGAGTAGTGTGGCTTCGGTACGACTGGCAACCGTGTGCACGGCTTAATGCGTAGACATGTGATGCGTTCGAGTCGCAGCTCTTAGAAACTTCCTATGACCGTTGAAGAAGTCCCATCAGCTTGGATGTAGCAATATTTCGATCAGATCAATTCCTATGTTGGCGATAGCTCAACATATTCCCGCGAGTGCATCCGCTTCTAGACCTTGCTCGAACTGTTCTGCGCGGCGCAATTACGGGGCGTTATCGGGATATAAGGAATCATGACAGTAATTTATGGTTGAGTTGGAGACACATGAGTCGCAATTCTCATGCCTCGATAGTAAAAGATCTGGATCAGATCCGCTAGATCTGCTCGCGTCTCTGGAGTTCATTGTTGTGATGAGCAAGCTCGAGGCCGCCCGCGACCGATCTTGATCCAAAGGTCAAGCTTATTGACAGATGCAGGTCTCCTCGGTTTCTCCCGTGCGTTCATCGAATCGATTGTGCACAGGCGGTCGTCCGATCGCCGCGCCGTCGCTCATCCGCCGTCCGTGAGGCCGCACCAAATGATAGCCGGGTGGGTGCGCTTTGACAAGCCAGTACATCCCTAGTGGCCAGAAGTTGGGGTGGCAGGATCAATAGCGTGCACACCTAAGGTCAACGCAGCTGTCCTTGACCCTGGCGATGACGACTATGATATTGTGGCATTTTGCCGTGTGCGTGGGCCCCTTTGATGGACTGTACCTTTGTTAGTCTTGCATTTAGTACTTGAATCAATGCCCTCCGCAAGTGACCTGGGCACCGTCAAGACGCCAGTACTGGAATACGTGCCGGCGAACGTCTGGATGCAACGTCGCAGGGGCTGCAACCGTCTGGGTCTCTAGATCAAAGCTTATAATGCCGGGTAAAATCGAAGCTTCGACGGAGAAGCGCATGAGCTTCCATGTGAGAAGTGTTCTGTAACGTCTGGTGACGTCCAGACATGCAGAGTAACAGCTGAAGCATGACAAGCTGCAGCCCGGGCCGGACGACGTCGTCTTTAGGTTTGTTTAAAGCCTAGGCCGGGCGATCCATCCTTGGGGTGACCCACGTCCCCCGCGCTACTCACAGCCCAGTTTGCTGGACCGGCACCAAACGGTCCCGTTTCAGTCAAGGGGTTCATTGCTACCTCGCTGCTTGTCAATCAAGCTTGACATGCACGGGCGAAACGGCTAAGGCAGAGGGGGAACCCTTGCCCCATGCGGCAGCTGGGCGTTCACAAGCGAGGGGAACAGTTCCGTATTCCTCCTGTCTGGGAATTTGGTTGCGCGAGTGCCGGCTAGACCATTATCCTTGCTTGGACTCGTTCGTAGTTAAGTGGCATGTGCTCCGGGTGGCGTGTGAGTGTGACTACTCGATAGAGTGTGTGTGACTGGCGTGAATGCGTGGGTGGCTTCGCTTTGCTTGAAGGCAGCTCTTAAAACCTGCAGATCCTCGTCTTGACCTGCACGCTGTCCTTGCTTTTAATCCCCGGCTCTCGACGTTTTTTCCTAATCCCGACTCTGCCCCAAGGATTGTTAAATTAAAATCCCCCATCCCCCAGTCCTTTGCAGGGGCAGAAACCCTCCTTCCGCTTTGAGTGCGTTCATCCCCCACGGAGAATTTCCCATATTTACTGGAGACCTCCTCGGCACCTCCCGAGTGGATCCAGATTTTGTGTTCGGTCTTGATGGTGTCTTTTCACCAGAGCGATGTCGTCGGTATTCGATCTTCTCGGCGAGGCCGATAATTTGAATGATCCCGAGCCGGTTCTCAATCGACGGTCTGCAATCTATGGCATGATCTTGTCATTTCTAATCCTCTCGACACTCTGTGCTATCTGGCGACTTTGGATTCGTTTGTTCATCACTCGTATACCTGGATGGGATGACCTTTTCGTTGTGCTGGCCGTGCTATGCAATGTTGGTCAAGCCGTGGGCCTCTTTCTAGCATGCGAGCACGGCCTAGGCCAACATTTCCTTCTGCTCGGGATCGATGGAATGCGGGAGTTCATTAGGGTCTTCTACATCGCGAATGGTACCTATCCCATGTGCAGCACATTCATCAAGCTTGCCCTTTTGTTCCAATATCTGCGACTGTTTAAGAAGGGGACAAGACTGTGGATACTCACAATCGTCACGATGGTGGTCGTCTGTCTGTGGGGCTTGATTTTCACGTTTCTATCCTGGGTGCCATGCGTACCTGTGCAGGCGTATTGGAACTGGACGATACCCGACTCTGAAGTCACACGGTATGGGTTCGGATCACATGAGGTGGACACTTTCGTGGCCACGTACCTTACCCATGCCGCGACAAACGTGGTTCTTGATCTCATCATATTCACAATACCGATCCCTTTGTACATGGAAAAGGACATCCAAACAAAAACGCGTTGGGCGCTGTGCGGCCTCTTCGTGCTCGGGGCAATGTGAGTAACTCTCTTGGGTGGTTCGAATTTATACGGGCCCAATGGTCATTCTAACACAACTGCAGTGTCAACGTCTGTTCAATCTGCCGACTCGTTACAATGGTGGGAAATCGCGCCGCAACATTTCCCACATTGGACCCCAGCTGGTACGGGTCCGTACCATCTGTGTTGTCAGCACTGGAGGTGAACCTGGCGACAATTTGCGCATCACTGCCAGTATTCTGGCCCGTCATCGAGGAGAACCTAGGCAGGATCCTGGTTGTCCGAGAAGTCGACGTAACGCGCGAGACACGCGATTTCAGTACTATCAACAACTTCACCAGCTCGTATGAAGACAATGACATGTACGCCTTGAAGGTCGTCAGCTCAAAGCAAGAAAATTACGTTAACCAGAACTACATGCTGGCACACATTGATCCGCTCCAGGAGGAGAAGCCGACAACGACGACTGTCATGGCTGTGGGGCAGCAAGCCAACGGAGGTGCTGGGAGGAACAGGTCGCTTGACCACAACAGGTCGCTTGAACACAATAGGTCGCTTGACCTGGGCTTGAACTTCACCTCGAGTTTGGCAGGCCTGGGTTACCACCGGCCGGTTGTGGAGAAGAGAGAAAGCAAAGAAGTATTATTGGACGCTTAATGGTCCTGAACATAAAAATTACAACATCAAAATGTGTTAAGCGAGAATAAGAAAAGCAAAGAATACGATATGTTCATAATACATGAGTCTTTTCATAAAATTAATGATCCGTGCCGCATTCATGCATTTTTGTCAAATTGTTTCACAGCCGGTCCATATATATAGCTCCTTGGGGCTTGTGAGCACGATGTAGACGGGATTCAGATGCGGGCAATAAATCTCCCGATTTCATTACTCCGTCTTACTCTTGTCAGAAAACCGGTTGCCGAGCGACTTGCTCTCAAAAACCTGGCAACAAAAATAATATCTTGATTCTTCAATATTGACGATTTAACTAGCTTTGTCAGACGTGAAACAAGAAATTGACACCTGTCCACAGCAGTCGGCTTACGGCGCAATTCATCCTGACAATCCCCGGGTCATGGGGTGAAAATTTGCACGCCATCGTGACCAGCCCAATCATCACCCCTGTTTGTGATTTCTTCCGCAGATAAGACATTGCACCGCAGGACGGGTTAGGATCAACGGCGTAGGAGCGCGCCCAGGCTGCAGTTTTTTTTCTGACCGCTCGGTGAATATTGATCCTACTAAAGTGACTATTGGTGTATGAAGTATATAACTTTTTGAGTCTCAAGTTGAAATATCATAATCATTCATGGCGCTCAAGGCACGCATAAATCGAACAATTGACGAAAGAGCGCAACAGCCACAGCTTGCATCCTGGCCACTTCAATAACTTTGCAGTCTTCTCTCTCAGTCATCAACCACCATGCCTGACTACGTCATCCAAGGCTGCACAATTCAAGATGCTGCAGACGTAGCCCGCAACAACATGTCCTCCTTTTGGCAAGACCAGAATTGGCGCATTGTATGGAAGCACTCCACACTTCCCCGCGTCATCGAGGCGTGCACTGCCCGCTCGCCACGGAACCTTCTCAAGGACCGGGCGCTCCTCCGCCACTTCAAAGCCGTTGACCCCGAGACGGGCAAATTCGTCGGTTATGCCCGCTGGAAACTCCCACCCGGATACCACACCAACGAGGACGGTACTGCCGTCTGGCCGGAGGGTCAGACACCGGATGTCAGTTCCGAGGAAAGGGCAAAGATCGAGGAGGTCGCGGATGCAGCAGACTGGAACCCGGATGACGAGGGGGACGACCTTGATGCGCCCATCACAAGGAGGAAGATCGAGTACCTAGCAAAGAAGGATTACATAAGTAGGCCGCCATTTCGCTCTCATTTCAAGAATTTCACTATACTCCTACGTTCAGACAAATAAGACCCAGCTGACATCTACTGAGTAGTTCTTGACTTCTTTGCGGTACACCCCGAGAATCAAGGCAAAGGCGTCGGAACGGCCCTCCTCGAACATGGGATCGCAAAGGCCAGAGAGTTGAATATCGACATCTTTGTTTTGGGCATGGTTGGCGGTTGGCGAATTTACAAGCGGATGGGATTCAAGCTGATGGAAACTGTAGTCCAGGATGCTACAAAGTATGGTGGTAACGAAAATTATGCATTTCAATTCTTGGAGTACGAGATCAGGAACAAGGACAAGGACACGGAGTAGCATTGTTCACCCATTTGGCATTCTAAAAGTCGGCAGGCACGCAGTTCAAAGATAATGCGTCGGAGTAAGTCGACTGGAGTTTTATGACTGTCCAAATAATTTCACGATTAAGAGGAGCTCGATCGAGTTCAATGTCTGTCTTAATAAGCAGACTGTTCCGCATAGTAACCAGAAGCCTATCACCACCACGTTACTTGTAGAGTGTCATGGTGATTTCACGATTCGGAGCTGCAAAGAGCAAGAGTTTGAAGCACATATTTTTCGGATAATTGATCCGAATTACCCCATTGCATGCACTCGTGGCGGTCAATTTGAAAACTGGCTTAGTGGATAGACCGAGTCAGATCGTCACCAATACAATTGTGATAGTGACACTAGATACTAGATAGACTAGGAAGTCCTAGTTATACCTATTGGTTTCCAGGACTACCGTCATGACTGAGCTAGTTGCCCTCATTTTATTAACCAGGGACGAGAATTAGGGAGACGAATACGATCAGATACCGTTGTAGTCTCAACCATAAATTATACAGAATAGGGATCGGGCGGTGTTATTTGTTGAGCCGCTCGGCACTTCACATGAAAATAAAGCCTCTGGGTTCTTGTGGTCGTAAGGTCGAATCTTGAACAAATGGGCGGAAGGGCACCACAAGGGGTGGAGCCTGCGGCTTTCTTTTCGGCTGGCGATTGCGTAGAGAAGATTTTAGACATTTGGCTGAGATGAGTTTGTTCCTGCAGCGTGTTCTGAAATTGTTCAGGCTCATTCTTAAGTACCTCAATGTCGGAATGGAAGGTCTTAGCGTGGTAGCACTTTCGACTTGACTGCCGCTTAGTAGTGTTTGGTAAAGCACTATATCATCCTCACCTCCGCTTTTTAAGACCGCTTTAAAGCTTATTGCTCACTAGATATTTGCCGCGAGGAGAATCCAGTAGTAGGAAGCATCTCGTCATTGGCCAATGAAGACGAAGTCGGGTGAACATGCATGTCTTCCTCCACTTGTAACTGATTGCACTGTCTAAAGACAAGGTGGAAGCTATTTGAACTGAACCATGATGTGGCTGGAGACTACAAACATTATGTCACAATAGGATGAGAGAAATCGGAGGCAATTCGATAGCCCAAAGCGAGAGAATGTCTTCCTGAAGAGCATGAGTGCTCTGTAAATGCATGATATTTTCAGCTAGGCTGTCAAGGCTAAGTCATACGGCGTCATGAGAAAAGAGGTCCTCCACTTAAAAATAGGAGTAACGAAGAGGAAATGCATTTTAGTTTATCAGACCGACCAAAGCCGCCAGCCTCTACAGACCGCTGAGGTCCAGCGGCTCCGAGATGATCTTGCCGGCGTCCGGTGGCCCGCTGGTGTTGCCGGCCTCGCACCAGGCGTCGAGGGCGTTGCACTTTGCTTCCCAGAGGCTGCAGCCCCTGGACTTGTCGTTGCCGTTGATGACGGGCTCGACGCCGTTCCAGCAGTCCGTGTTCTTCTCCCAGCAGGTGGCTGACGCGGCCCAGCACTTGGGCAGCGAGCCGGCCGTGTCGTCGGACCATGAGGTCAGCTCTGTGAAGCACTTGTTGCCGACGGTCAGGACCGTGTCGGAGGGGCATAGGCCGACCACGTTGTCGGTGTTGGCATTCAGCTGGCTGATCTTGAGGGCGGATTGCGACACCGGCACCGAGTACACCTCCGGGCCGAACTCGGGGAACTCGCCCCACGGGGTGCTGTAGATGTCGTAGGTGAGAGATGGGCTGGAGGCGGTGACATGGCCAGGGATAGACGCTGTCTCCGGCGCCGCGCCGCCGACTCCACCTGAGATGTAGACTTGGGCGCATCCAACAAAGAACTGGGGAACGATGTTGCCGCCGTCGCGGTTCTGCAGGCCAAGAACCTCATCACGGACCAGGTAGTAACCGTCGTCCAGGTCGGAGGGAAGAATGGCTCCGGTATATCCGCCGTTGTTGATCATGACATCTACGCCCCACAGGCCAGCGGCCGTGTCCAGTCCGTTCCACGAGATCTTGAACCAGCCCTCTCCTGACGCCGAAGTAGACCAGGGATCCGTGGCACCAGGTTCCGCGACCTTCTTCAGGTAGACGGCGGTGGATCCCTTGTGGTTGCTGTCAATGACACCAGGCTGAGCGCCGTCGGCCCACGACCGATGGTTCATGACGATGCCATCGCCAGCCGTGAGCTCGATTGTCCGGGCCACGGAAGTCAGTCCGTTCCTTCCACAGGCCATGTCAGTGGAAGTGAGATCGGTGACGGGAGCTGTCGTCGTGTCTCCGTTGAGGTCCATGCGGATACCAACTGCCTCGCCCTGTCCCTCTCCGTTGCGGAAAAGCTCGACCATGCGAGTGTGCGCCTCGACGCCACCCATAAGGGCAAGCGCCGTGATAATTGAACGTGAGACCATGTTTGCTTGAGTGTCCGGGGTTTAAGTCGGCGGTCTAAGTGATTTGTTGCTTGTTTATGTTGTTTTCTGAATGAGTGACTGTATGTACTGCGTGAAGAACCGGGCCACAGGCCGAACGCAAGCGTTTCTCAAAAGAATGTGAAATGAATGGATGAGGACTTTGCCGTAGCCTTCTTTCAGGCCTGGAGGGCAGAACGAGTGGGCAGAGGATCAAATAAATACACAGACTAGGCATGCAGGTACGCCAGGCAGAGTGGAACCAGCCGTCTGTGCCTGTCCAGGCTTTTGCCGCCCTGGTTTACGCGCAGCTTCGCACGATTTGACCCCATCAGCGGCCCACAAGGGTTACGACTTGGGCCGAAAAGGAAATTAGTGGTGGCAAGCTTGATTGGAACCTTAAACAGCTGAGTGCCGCCCAACAAACACCCGAAAAAGCCAAGCTATGTTTCGTTTGTCGCGCATCTTTGTCGCTCTTCCGGCTCCCCGTTACACGACATATGCACAGTCATATTTATGTTTATCGCTCAGGGGCAGCCGCTAAGGCTGGCTGCATCCTTTTTGACGCCGCGCTCATCCTTTCAAACACGCCCTAATCTCGGTGGAGTAAAAGATCTGTCAGTAAGCAGATCGGAAGTTATCACGGTAGTACCGGCATCCCCTGCTACTTTTTCAGGTCTTGGCAGAAATCAAGCCGCCGAGTCAGGGGCCTCGCTTGGCAGGTTGATTCGACGGGAAGCTCCCCAGGGGCGGACATTGCTGGCCCAGGAAATTGGCCGCACTGTCTCTCAAACGCACCGGCCGCCAAAGCCAACCTGCTGCCAACGAACACCTCAGCTTGGTGAGTTCACCTCTTGGTCGAGGCCATCAACAGCGGATCTCTCAGACACTCAGACGCGATTGTGAAACTATGATGCCTTGAGATTAGGCGGAAGCCTGCACCGAGATGGCTCGATGATTGTGTCGAGAGCAATTACTCGATGTGATGAACTCGCTAGACTGACTAACTCACTAACAAAGAAAGTGTGATAACCCTGACTGCAATGTCCTCACTGTTTGACGGCTTCGATAACCGACAACGATTTCCACGGCCCTTCGCCTCTCGTGACATTGGAAATCCGCAGTCCAACAGATCCCAGAACCTCTTCCCAATTCTTCAGTGTGCGCTGTTTCCCGCCAAGCCCCAGCATCATGAAGTCCAGGTGGGCTGCCCACTGGTGAGGAGGGTTCTCGAGGACATCCTCCTGAATCAGAAGCCTGCTGTCGTCAGCCATGGCATTGACAATGATCCGAAGAATGTTCCTGGACACGTCGTCGGAATAGTTGTGGAAGCAGCGGCGCATCCAGTACGTGTAAGCCCCTATATCCCACCAAATTAGCTGAATTTCTGCCAGCGGCGTAATCAGTCCCCACAACGCACCTTTGACGGGCTGATCCTTGTGAAAGTCAAGGGCCACCCTCTGAACACCCGCCAGCTCAGGCTCGTTCAACGCCTTGCCAGCCTCGATCGTCTCTGGTCGGTCCTCCAGGACAAAGCGATGGATGGGCAGGCCCGGAAATTCCCTGTGGATAGCCTTGATGGCTCCGCCCTTGCCTCCACCGATGTCGACGAGCACAGCCCTGTCCGAGTCGGGGTGCGCCCTCGCTTCCGCCACCAGCCACGAGAAGTCGTATATACCCGCAGTGACGGGCATGCGCGACTCGATGTGCGCCATACCCTTGAGGAAGCCGCCCACCCATGCCTCGTCCTCGGCAATCACCTCGTAAAATGACAGGTCAGGCTTGCCGTGCGCGAAGCTGAACGGCACATGGTTGATTGCCTGTGGCTCCTTGCGGCCGTACTTTTCGAAATACTCAGGCATCTTGGCGTAGGGAACGAAGGCATTAGTCCAGCTGTACCTGCGGTTAACATCTGCGCCCTCAAATCGTCCCTCCGCTTCTAATGTTGCAGGAATCTAACCTCATATTAAAGACGTAGTTAGACGCATTCTCACTCCTATACCCGAGTGACTTCTGTGTATGAAGGATATGGTCCTCTCCATTTTGCTTCAAAACGTCTTGGGATACAAGAACTCCTCCGATGCGTCCTGCGTCACAATTTCAGTCAGCAGAAACCCCGGCTGGAAATCGCAGTGTGCTTCACTCACTCAGAAGGGCCTCTTCCGACTTTGTCACAACGGCCAAATCCTGGTACGAGATGCTTCCCTGCACTGGGATGGCCTCGAAAGCTCCCCACTTGTAGAAGATCTGGGCTGCAGCATACCGTGCGATGTTCATGTTTACTGCGGAAGTGTAAGCTAGGTGTTCCAGAGTGCTCGCCAGAGATGCCTGGCGAGCCGTGAAAAGGCCTCGAGACGGGTGAGATGGGTCTTTCGGTAACTCACGGTCAAACCAGATGTCGTCAGGCCTCTTGACGGCGTCCAAGACCTTTTGCGCCGCCTCGATGATTTGCTGGCGCTGGGCTTTGTCCGCCATATCGCCAGCGCTTTCGTTACTGGCAGCAAAGGTCTGAACTGCGGCATTCAACTGATCCGTCGCGTCTTTCACGTCACTGATCGTTGTGTCCCTGGCCGCTGCCACGGATGCATGGCCGTTGGATTCGACTGCGCTCATCTTGAGAAATTCAGATACGTTGTGTCAGTTCGCGAGGAGTGTTCAAAAATGCTGTGATGAGCTTGTTGATTGCCTGCTACCTCACTGGAAATGCTCGCTGGCATCGGATTATATACATGGCAGAGAGATAACGCATTCAGCTCTCACATAACGAAGTCTTCAGCCCCCAAGGTTTCGGCTGCATGAGGGGTCGGCAAGCCACAAAGGGTAAAAGGATGACCACCTATAGTGAGCGAGCTATGGGACGGATGAGCTCACGGCAGGCCGATCCAACTTAGTTTTGCCCAGTGGTCGCAAAACGCGGCTTCGGATGTCGCTCTGAGTTCTCTCGCCGAAGAGGTGAGTGTGAGCTTACCATTTGCCTGTTGCAGCTGGCCGACGGGCTGGTTCACCAGTACAATGGATCTGGCCCACATTAACGACCACGGTGATCATCCAAGGATTACCACGCCGTGCCGAGCCGGTTCGTCTGATCAGCTCATTCGTCCCTCTGGCCGAACTGTTTGCTTGGCAGCTCACGCCGAAGGCAGCTCGTCATCCTATGTGGGTCGAACACGCAATGCCATGGAAAAGCACCCGAATAAGGCATAAACATTGAGCAAGCACTGCGGCTGTGAGGTGAGCCTGAACATACTGATCGCTGGGATAGAGACAGCATATGGATGCTTGACCCCAGCCTCTCGTTCGTGAGTAGGACCTGATGGTGCGCTGCTGACTACGAGGCATGAAGGTGCTTGTAAGCGCAGAATTTCTTTTCGGGTGACCTAACAACATTCAAGATACCGTGCTCCTGAGGAACTGTTTTTGCAGTAACCAAAAATTGTATCAATATTTCGTTGGTCCTCTATTTCACTCATTCTTGCTTGCAAATTGCCAATACCCCCCGCCCCAAACAGATGCACAACCACGGACACGTCAACTGGGCATCCGAAAGCATCATGATCCAGTCTTCAACACGAAATCGACCACAGCACTGTTCGGACCATCCCATCCTCTCTGAGCTTTGAGAAACCAAAGCGTGATAGCCGCAACGAGGACCGCCCCAAAAACGGGGCCACAATAATTCATGTTGGAGGCTGTCGCCGGGAGATCAGTAGGGAAAGGCAGCCAGATCATCGCATAGATGGTGTAAATAAGTCCCAGTACATTGATCGCAGTGCCGGCCCTGCCCATGTTCCATTGGCCAAGTTGGAGTCCATTCGTCAGACGGGCATAAAGGACGCAGGCGAGGACAATGGCGTAGCTCATGTATATCGCCAAGGACGAGAGGGATACGATGGCGTTGAGTGCAATGTAAGAGCTGCTGCCAATGTTGAGAAGTGAGAGCAGTAGCACAATGATGGAGGTCATAAAGACTGCACGTGCCGGAACGCGAGTTTTGCCATCGACGATGCTGAAATATTGTGGTAGCCCTGCATTTGTGTCAGCCCGATCAATGAGCAGTAAAAGCCATCGAGAATGAAGAGCTTACCGCCGTCTCGTGCCCATGCCCACGTGAGCCGAGATACGGAGGAGACGACACCCATGTTTCCTGATATGCCCAGCACCACCAGGCCGGATGTCATAGCTGTAGTGGCTTTGGCGGACCCGGTGGTGTTCAGAATGATGGTGACGAGTGGGCTGGATGAATTGAGAAGAATATCCACAGAAGGCATGCACATCTGTTTACAGGCTGAGTTAGCGCAAGCGGTCGAGACTGCAAGCGACAGAGAAGATTGGAACAATTGTGAGGCATACCGCGAATGTGATGATCATGATAAGGCCAAGGAGGCCGTTGGTGAAAACAGCCCAAAACATTGCTGTCGGAACGGCACGTTTGGCATCACGGGTCTCCTCGCCCATATGAATGACACTCTCGAAGGCTGAAGAGACAGAATTCATCAGTTATCTTCGTAACAGATGAGAGAGCTTCCACGAATGACACTCCACTTACAGCAGAAGAGGAAAATATTCGACAGCGCACCCAGGTTGGCCGCCACAAAATAATTGTCCCAGCCAGACGAGACATTGCTCTCGAAGAAGATCGCAGTATTATTGCGTGGCGACAACACCCAGAGAACAACGATGAAGATGAAGAAAAGGCAAATGTTGAGGATACCGGACAACAGCTCAAACCAGGGGACAAGCCGGAAGGCGAACAGATTTACTGTAGAACAAAATGCAACAGTTGCAAAGATGATCAAAGTCGTATGCCAGCCCCCTGGCTCATAGTTGGGATGCGTGAGCTGAATCATGCCCTCGAGGACCAGCGTGTTGCCATTGAGGCAACTGGCGAGAAGGGCGACGTAGCCTGCCGGGCAAGGTGAATGTCAGTCAAAGTCGACACGGATGCGAAACTCTTAGCAAAGCCAATATTCTACCTACCAGTCCAGGTCATCCACCCTTGCATCCAAGTCAGAAAGCGCTTGCAGCTGGGAGGGGAGAAGTTCCACGTCCAGTAATACTGGGCACCTGCTATTGGTTGTATGGATGCCATCTCACCGAACGTTGCAGCTTGGCACAGAACACCAGCAACCACGATGATGTAGCTCCAGAACCATGCCGCAGGACCGCCGTTGTTGAGGGCAAAGTACATATTTCTGGTAGATGAACGTCAGTCAAGCCGCTTAAGTAGTGAAAGATGGTCAACTCACGTGGCAATTGAGTACCATGTCCCAAGATACACCAAAGAGAAAGCGAAGAGTTGTGGTGTACTAAACAGCCGTCTCGTTCGAGTCTGTTCCTCCAGTGTGCCTGCCCCTCTCTTCGCATCATCCCGACCGAGGGCGCCATTCTGCTCCGAGACGTTGATGTAGGCCAGCTCCTGTTTATCCTTCTGACCCATTTTGATGAAGACTAAGGCAGCTTAGTGTCACAATTAGGACTTTGTGCTCATAAATTTCTTCGAAAGAAGGGAGTGGGAATCAATTTGGGAGAAAGAAAAGGTCAGAGAACTCTTCAAGCAACTGACCTGTCGACAGAAAAGATGTGGGACCCCCAACCGACACCATGCTATGCGGGCCCACGCAGAAATTGCGGACTTCTTAGTGGTCATCTTGACTGAAGAGGTACGCCCAACACGCATCAGTGGACATAGCAAAACGAATCTACCCCGGTTGGGAATGCCCCCGACGTTCGGGTGGCGGTCAATAGCTCCCGGAGATGCTTGATTTGCGCTGCTATCGAATAATTGTTCTTGGCAGCGGCATCTGCGTTGTTTCTGCAGGCGATTGCATGTATCCCTTCCACAGAATTCGGCGCACATATATGTGTGTCATACTGTACAGGTCTGACCAAACTCGCCTATGCTCCACTGGCGCCTCGATGCGTGCCTTCTTGCTGTGCATGTACTGGAAGTCCCCAGGACGGTATGAGAAGGACGAGCTTAAGCTCGGGCGTCCGCTTCGCTGCTAAAATATCTCCGTATCGAAGAAGTAGATTACAGGGAGGCCAAAATAGAAATAAAGGAACTTATAGGATTACCAACTATAGGATAACCAACCATAGGACAGTCAACCATAGGATACTTAGCTGGAGACCAATCTTATGTAGGACAACATCAACAGTCAAGCATGTTGCTTTTTCTTGAGCGGATGACAGGGGACGGCTCAGCTCGACATGCTTTCGGGCGCATCACAACATGCATCACGACTTATGTATGCGAGATATTGGGAAACTTCTGAGGCGGATATCTGGCTATCTATCTGATGCCAACCAACAGCACTATTGAAGTGTCCATAAGTGCTCCTGCAAGCTACCGCAGACCATCTCGAAAGCAGAAAAACGACTGACTCTTGTTAAACATGGTTCCACGGCATCCTGCCCTGAAATATCAACTGCTGCACATTCTATCCGAAATCCACCGTCAATGAATGCGCTACCAATCCATCGAATACGGTGCAACACAAATAAGCCAACTCAGGTGTACGTCGCCTCAACGCTGCCCATCTCCTGGCCCTTGAACTCGAGAGAGAACTTCATGTTGGCGGCTGCGGTAGAGATGACTAGGTTGAAGTTGAGGTCGTAGTAGATTTTGCCATCGGCGCCGGTCCGCTTGACGAGGTTTCGGGGGTTGGCAACTTCAATCAAATTGGATGATATCATGCAGCACTCCTTGACCTGCGGTCCAGGATAGGTAGGAGCGACCGTGGCCTCGGAGTAGTAGAGCGTATCGGTGAAAAGAAGATTAATTGGCGTGAAACCCTGCTTGAGAGTCCGCACGAACGGAAACTTGATGGTCTGATCTCGCTTCAGGTCCTCTCCCTTGTAGATATACCAGGTGAGCTAGACATGACACCCCTTGTTAGTAAACAAGGTTCCTGTCGGGTATACTTTCCAGAGAACGGCGTACCTTTTCAACCATGTAGAAGCCATGCTGGGGGAACCACGTAGTCTGCCTGCCCTGGTCAATGAGAGGATCGAACTGGCACATCGAAGAGACACCATAATGCCGGACGGCCTGAGTAGAGATAACGGTGGCCCGGTTGGAGACGCGGCTCAAGGCGGAGCCACTGTGGTATTGTTAGCGGCAGGGAAAACCTTCAAAAGAATTCACAAGAATTGCAAGGTGCAGACGGTCGACCATTTGCTTACTTGACAATGGCGCCCCACGAATCATGTGGCTGGATGACTTGGATTCCCTGCGGCTCGTATACCTCGTGGAGGCGGCGCTTCAGGTAGCGGTTTGAGCCGAATCCACCAACTAGGAAGATCCCCTACAGATGCAGAGTAAGCTGTGTGTTGATAGTGACATGTTCGGATGCGGGTCATAACTGTAAGAATACCTTGAGGCGCCGGCCGCCGCGCTTGCGGCGAGCAGCTTGGACCTGGTTATCCACGAGCTGTAGAATGTCCTCGATGATGGGATCAAAGACACCCTGAAGAATGTCACTAAAATACACAGTGTGAGTATTTGTACGATCATGGGACAAAACATGAGACACGCGCTCACCTGGTCATCTCCCAGCAGTTGCCGAAAAGACCCTTGGCGGGATTGTCCTCGAGCTTGGCCATAGGGAAAGTGACAAAGTAAGAGTCTGTCGTATCACCATTGAATCCGGTCTTGATGGTCTTGTCAAACTCATTCAGAGCCTTGGACCAGCCAACGCTGTCCTTCAGGGTTGTAAATTGCTTCGCGCCCACCATGTCCTTGACGGTCTCCTCAAAAAGCTTGTTCAAGCCAAGAGAACCAGCCATTCCACCTGGACGGACGCATGTTAGTTTACACGGTCAGAGGTTCCCCAAAAGTCGGAAGCTTACCGTCACCAGGGACCAGCTCAGCCAGCTCCAGGTAAGGCAGGATCTTCTTAATTTGATAAGTAATGAGATCAACGGTACCACCACCGGCATCGCAGAGCACAAAGGAATCACCCGCTGTGATGGTGTGGTCGTAGGTGCTCAGGGTGTACAAAGCAGCTGCCTCTGGCTCCTTGATCAGAGTAACGGGATGGATTCCGGCTTTCTTGGCAGCCTACGATTTACCTGGTCAGTGTTGCTGCACACTCAAACGGCATACTGCGGCCTAATTTTGCCTTACCTTCAGAGTAAGGTCTTTGGCCTTGTCGGACCAGACGGCGGGGACACTCAGAACAAAGTCTTTCTGACAGAAGCGGAAGTACTCCCGAACAGTGGAGGACTCGACGATGGAAAGGGCGTGCTTGTAGATGGCGCCGAGGAAGTCGGCAGCCACGTCAACAGGATCCTTGTCAAGGGCGTTGCGATCGTTCTCGAAGCTGGAGGCGGGAAGATACTTGGGCTTGGGCTGATCGGGATCCAAAAGCAGCTTGACGCCGTGAACAGCAGGCTCACGCCATGTGACTTGACCACCCCACTTGAACTTGGAAGGATCATTCTTGTCGTACATAATTAGGGTGGGAACCTTGGGCTGACGGTAGCCTTCGAGGCCTGTCGCATAAATGTTAGTCGTTTTCCTTGGCGTCGCTTCTCCCCAATATGTGAAATAATGTTCCGTAAGATAATGTGCTGTAGGTTAATGTGCTGTAGGATAATGTGCTGTAGGATGACCTCCGAGTAATCGAATCTCCGATGAATTAATATCAGGAGGATGGTCTCGGCGTGGATGACGTGCCAGAGCTTTATTTTCGAGTGGGGAAGAATTATGTGATGATGCCACTTGCCCATTTCGTGGCTGGGGCAGTATGGAGTGAGGATCTGCGAAGAGAAGGAATCAAAGCTTACCAGGCCACTCATGAATGGGCACAATATCTGCCTTCTTTCCTGGAACGTTGAAGGCATACGCGACTCCGGAGTAGGTGGTGCCAAAGTCAAGAGAAATGACGAGGCGGTCCGCCGCCAAGTTGGTGACCGGCGCTGACATCTTGGACGTGTTGGATGTACGCACCCAGAGTGAGCCAAGTCAAGGGAAGTTCACAAAAGGATTGATGTGTACCGTCTGAAGACGGGTCTGGAAGAGAAACTCGAAAGAGTCAGGCAACAGTGAAGATGGTAAAAACAGTCGCTCGAAGGGAAGCTTGCATACTTGAAAAACACAGGGTCAAAAACAGATAGACCTGGAATTTTGTGCTGCTTCAACAGGACCGTTTTCAATATGGGATGGAAAATGGGACCCACAACTTCTGTGGCGGTGGTTGGAAGCAAAGCTGCGACCAGGAGCTTGCATTGTTCGCTTTGAGCTTTGGTTCAGTTCACTTCAGCTCAAGTTCCTAGACAGGCCCCCTGAGACTGCGTTTTCCAATCCATTCACCCTTTCTATCCCTGCTCAAAGGTGTTTGAGTTTCGACGCCGGGCCTACGCAAGCAGGGACCACGTCTTCCTTTCCCAAAACTTCCACCCTCTTCCACCTTCTTGGTATCACTTTGACATTACGAATCGAGCAGTCTCTGAGTTCACACAGCCAGCACCATGGCAGACGAAATGGACGTAGACACGAATCTCTTTTCTGGAAACACTCTCATGGATGACAAGACTCGACGCATGCATCGGAATTCCAGCGCCTCTGACGTGGTTCGAGAGGACGGTCTAATCAGCCTGTCGGACAGTCGGCAGCAGGAAGTCACTGAGGCTGCAAAACAAGATCTGGGTGGCCGACCTTCCAAAGCGCCGGCCGCCAGCCACAAGAAGGCGTGGTCGGTAAGTACAAGGCTTTGTTATTCTACAAAATCATCGACGCACATCTAACCAAAATGACCCATGGCAGCTTCCAAAGTTCTTGAAGCCATACATAATCGGCAGTGATAATCACCAGCGCTGTGAAAACATGAAGATGGGGGAACTTTTCGAACGCTATCAAAACCTTCAAGGGGATCTCGAGGCACTGAAACAAACCAACGGAAGCCTCCTAAAGGCCCAGAGAACCGCCGAGGATAATGTTGTGCACCTGATCTCTGACGTCGAATCAACCAGAAAGATCAACGAGAAGCTCGAAGGCGATAAGAAGAATGCTCGCATCGAGATCGCTCGCTTGCGTTCCCTGCTAGATGCCGCCAACGGACAGCTTCAGGCACATGCACAAATGCACCGCCAGGAGAAGGCGCGTCTTCAAGCCGAGATCAGCTCCCTTGCCAAAACTAGCGAGGAATTCCGCGACATGCTTATTCCTGTCTCAGAGAAGCAGGCTAGTGATGCTGATATAATGCAAAGGTTCGCAAGCCTACGCTCCGATATCCTCAGACTTGTCAGACAAACCTGGAGCATGGCATTCAAAGACGGTGTTGATACTCGGCTCTTATCTGGCGACCAGCAAGAGTTCTTGAAATCCGAAATTCCTGCCACATACGATCGACTTCGCCAGGTGGTCTTTTCCTGCGTATACCGCAACATTCTTGGCTCGCAGAGATACTTTCTCAAAGAGGAACTTGAGAACCTTGAGCAGCTGTTCTTCAGGGCGGAGGGAGAGCTGAGCAGAAAGTCATCACAAGGTATACCCGACAACTACTCAAAAACTTATCTTTGTCCCTTTTTACATCTGCTGACATATTGGCAGAGAACTGTAAGCCCTTCATTGAGTGGCGGAATGCTACCTTCAAGGTGACGGAACCTTTCAGAGACCACAGCCGCCACTGGTCCTCTTGCACACAGGACCAAATCTGGAACTTCCTTGGCCCTCTGCAAACAAAGAGCGCGGATGCAGAACAGAACGGCAGAAAGAGATTGAAGACAATCTGTGACGACGCTGTGGAACTCAGCCTCATGATTCGACAACTGAACAACATTGTTCTTGTTGAGAATTTGGCCTATGCGATTGGCCAACCCCTCTCGAAGTTGAATCACATCGCTGAAGAAATGGCATGTGTGGAGGCGAATGACAGCCACCAGCCCGGTGTCATTGCATACGTGATTGCTGGAGCTCTCATCAGGCCTCCACAAGGGAAAATCAAGGACGTCATTGTTCTCGAGAAGGCGCACGTTGCCGTCTATAGGTAGGATCCAGGCATCATATGAGGGGAGGATGGCGAGGCATGAAGGTTGGATGCTGAGAATTGGCAAACGACAACACAAAATGATGCCGTGGATCTGATTGTTCGATGAAAGGGGCAAAGACGTGAGGGACTTGACTCTCAAGTCCATCCTGATACGGGAGAGCAGACTTCTGCTCTCGTTCATTGAGCACAAGGAGCACCGATGTTGGCTGTAGAGCACAGATGTAAAAGGTCGATTCTATTAATCGAGAGAAGAGACCCAAGGAGGCCAGGCTCTCCATAATATGCTACATAGAAATAGACCTTACCAGATGAGCATACTCGCAAGTGATTTCTGCACTGAGCCATCCTCATGTCTCACGGGGCTCCAGGCCCGTTTTCCAAACGGCGGCGGCCCCGTGTTGATGAGGGGTCGCGCAGGGTCTGCCACCTGCCAGTGGACAATTGCATGTTCTCAGGTGAACTGCAGCAGTGCAGGCGAGCGAAGAGAGAGGATAGGGAAGAAGGATGCCCGAACTTTAAGACTGACCGGTATGTTCACTCTTGCGTCCGAGTGGATTCAAACAGCTTCGAGGTTGAGAAGAGCGGACATATGATGTTGGCTGATTACATAATCACAGACATCATCTCCAAGCGCGCCGCCTCCACGTCGGCGAGGGGCGACATTGAGAGGTCTCCGTCAGTCCCGCCCTCCCAAACAGTAGTTATGTTTCACTGAACCGACCTCCACGCATATGGATGTGATAAACCTTCTTTGCCCATTATGGTCTTCTGGGTGAACTACATTATCAGGACGGCCCTCGTTCTCGAGGTAAGTAGCTGCCTTTGCCGCACCGTCACTTCGCCTCCGCGCCTCGAGACGGCCCATGAGAGCTGCAGCTAACTCTCCTTGATTCACAGGACTACATTGTCGAGCGAGTATGATTCGCATCATTACGCCCCTCTTCTACGAAACCCAAACTGACACCGACGATAGATCCTCCGCAGCCCTGGTTTCCACAGCACGGTCCGTCGAATCCATCGTAAAGTACAAGACCAGAGGCATGGCCGCGATCCGAACGAGCCGCTGCACCCGGGCGAGGCGACAGAACTGCCTGGGGCGAACGAAAACAAGTCCTTCCCTAAATATTTCGTCGAGGAGTTGATGAACCAGTTCCGTGGCTCGCCAACGAACCCGCCGCCGCCACCAGGCCCTCCTCGAAAGCCGAGATGAACCTGAACTTGCGACGAGTTGGTCAACAATAATGTGCAGCAAGAGGGCTCGCGAAACAAGGCATTCGCTACTCCTCGAGACATGTGTCAAATATTGGATCGCCCCGTTGGACGGCGAGAATGGCACTGCTCTGAGCCGATGACGAAATAGACGCGTCTTGCAGTACCCGAGCAGCATTTCCTGCCTTTCCTGTGCCTGCGGACGTCGTGCCCAGTAACAAAGGAACTCAGAATTCCCCAGGAAATTGGACAGATCTGTGTGTTACGGAAATGGCGACCGAGATCGTCGAAGCGCGCAAGACCATCGGGTGGTTACACGGCCTGAATCCAACGAAGGGAATCCCATGACAACGGCCGTAGTGGTTCAAGACAAGCTGGAAAGCTAAAGGAAAGCTACGAGGATCGTCGCTACAGTACTTGCGACATGTCACTGGCTTGGTTTCATCGAAGGTGAATGTTTCGGTCGGTCATGTTGGATACCAGAGCAATGTTTTCAAACAACAAACGAATAAGCATACTCCTCTTCACGATGCATCCGAGTCCTTGCGAGAGCCCTTCTTCCAGACCTCCTCAACTGGGCATCCTGGGTTTCCAATACATTCCCAGTGACCAATTCCATATTCTTCCGGTGCGACCCTGCACCCTCTGCCGCCACCCCCGACAATAAGATTTCCGGGGCGGTACGACTTGTCCGCACGCATCCTCCGAATCACACTCCCATGCACCTTCACGTCATCGGGAATGTCACGAACCTCTCCGCCAGGCAAGGGCCAGCGGATTGGTTTCCAACTGCCGTCCGCCTGTAGGTCCATCCGGCGGAAGGGCATGTACTCCATGATCTTCCATGCCAGCACCGACGTGTAGCTCATGCCGCAGTCGTGGCTGAGAGAGTCATGGGTGCGAGCAATATGGGCCTTATGCATCAGCTCATGGAAAGGATTCTGCTGAGGCTTTTCAGCTCCATTAGTATGACCAGTGCCGTTACTGGTGAAGTTCAATCTGGATTCATCTTCCGCATCCGGTGAGACTGGAGGGCTTGACGGGTCGACGCGGATGTCCGGGACAGCAGTATGCTGTTGGTCTGCGGGCGCAGGCTCACAATCCAAGACATCAGCACATCCCATGGCAACGACCTTCTCAGTGTCAAACTGCAGGCCAGCCTTCATCGCTTCACGCACCAGCCATACAAGTGGCACATGGCTAGTGCTTTTGGTACCCGATTCAACTGGCCACCCGCCACCAACATCGCCGTGGCCTCCAGCGAACCACACTTCATCGATGTCTTGTTCCGCCTCATCGTCCGATTCTGGCTCCTCGCCGTCATCGCCAGGCCCAGTCTGGGACAGGTTAGAAGCTCCATCATCGGCCGTACTACGCTTGGTCCGGGACTTTGAGCGAGTGTGCCTTCGATACGGCGCGGGCTGTCCGAGCTCATCCTGTCCTGGCACATCGAGCTGATCGGCCTGTGAACGCCGCCGGCCACGGTCTTCTTTGTGCATCGTAATGGCTCCTTTTTCAGTCAGACCTAGCTTTGGCCGATGGCGGTACTTCTCACGGATGCCATGTACCACCTGATTCTTCCTGTCATGCTGGTCGGCATGCTGCTGTTGTTGCTTCTTATTTCCTTGGCTCTGGTACATAAGGTCCTGTCGAAATTTCGCCCTCCGTTCATCGATGCTGACAGCATGACGAATGACTTTGGCCGAACTGCGCGCCGTGTACGGGAACTTACTCCTCTGCATCCAGGCTGTCTCAAACTTCGGGACTGAATTGACGGTGTCAAACAGCCCCAAAAAGCGAATTCTTCTGACAGGGCGGCTAAAAGTCTCGCGAAAGCCCGTCATAAACTCATACATCTCCGCCTTCTTCTTCCTGCCTTCGATGTCGCCCTCGCCAGCCGTCTGGCGGCACTGCCACTGCGAGAAGGCTTTCCACGCGAACGCGACCATCTCCTCGTTGCCGTGTGACAGCAGGCCGACATAGTCGAGCATCTCGGCCAGGAAGCGCGCGATGTACGCGCCGCGGCTGAAGCCGAAAATGTAGATTTCATCGCCCGGCGAGTAGAATCGCATCAGGAAGCGGTACCCGCCCACGACATGCTGGTCGAACGACGAGCCCACCGCACTGTCCTTGCTCTTCATGTACCACGAGCGGATCCGGGAACGCAGCGAGGTGTGCGAGAGGGACTTGGATACCACATAGGTGCCAATCCCGGCTGCACGAGCCGAAAGTCCGGAGTTAGCTCGTCTGATGTCTGCAGCTACTATTGGGGGCCTTGTGGTTCTGCTTACGCTGATAATAATGATACTGGTCATCTGCAGTTCGATCTAGCATTCTGAATATCTTCAAGATGTTTGAATCGCTCTCGTTCCCATGGAACTTGTTGCCGGTCCCATCGAAACACAGTACGAGCTTCCGGGGCTTGTGTCGTCGCCCCGGGGCTGCGCTGACGTTTCTGTGCATCGTGGGTCTCGCACTGGGGCTAGGTTCTCTGCTGGGTGCAGGAGTAGAGAGGAAGCCAGACCGGGCACCTCCATGCGTGTCTGGTTTAAGATAGGGACCAGAAGCCTGACCGCCTCCTTCACCAGTGGCTGTCCCCGTGTTGCGAGGAAACGCCTCTTGCGCTGCCGCCATCTTGAGTCGTGTGTTGGGTGGCTGTCTTTGTCCAATGATACGGAAGATCTCACTCTATGCCGCACCTCGCGTACATGCCCAGTTGAGCGATGAGGGGTCGGAGACACTGCATGCCAGTGGTACGAGCATCGATTTACAAATAACCTTTCCTCGGCCTCAGATCACCACTCATCCCGTCTCACCGGTGAATGCGTGGCCAGACGCCCATCGATGCTGATACCCAATCCCGTTGGCTGTTGATTCGGCGTTACTCTCGACCATTGATCTATCACAAGCTGATGACGCATTTTAAGCCAGCCGCTTGAAAGCCAGGGCGCTCCATTGTTCCCAGATCAGCGATCAAGGCCAAGTAGCGGCTGAACATCATGGAAGACGATATTTCCCGAACGGGTTCTGCGCAGGCACGAATTGGAGATCGCCTGCATGTCTCGGCTCAATTTCCAAGATTTGCTTGTGCCAGTCAGCCACACGCAGGACCCTTACTGTAATTGATGTGCGATTCTGACATGGTGTACAGGGAGGGGTTCGGGAAGCGTACCCATTGGTCACTCCAGAGCCATGTTTGCCATCAAGGGTCGCTGGCGACATATTCGCCATGACACCTTGTCTTCGATCGCACGGCTCTTCGCGGCGCTAGGGAGCCGGGACGGCCCAGCGACTTCGACCTGCTCCGTTCCAACAAAGAACAGACGATCCCCGCCGGTCCCACGCCGTCCTACAATGATATGCGCCAGTTAGGCCGGAGGCTTGCTTCTTCTGGGAACACTTGCACCTCATTCCTCGGACGGCTGCAGCTGAGAGATAGCCTCGCTTCGGCATTTCTTTTAGCATCGTACATCCAGCCCTTGGCGTTTTCTCAGCCTTTATCCACTTCGATTCGATGGATCTGCATGTTTATTCTGACCGCGAATCATATTCGAGGCGATCCATATCGGTCAAGCGTGGCTGGTCTCATCGCAGCTGAGGACGGGTGATCATCACTGAGAAGAGCACCGGGGGAAGCGACCTTTCAACAACGGACGACCGACGCAAAGCCACGTAACCCAGCTCAACTGGCACGGCATACGGGCGTCCACCGCTCGAGTGGCCCCCAGATAAGACACACACAAAGAAACCATTAGCTGGGCTGGCTTGGGTGACTGATCGACACCCACAACAGCATCCCTGACCACTCGGATCATGCCATCGTCATCTCGATGGGTGACAAGGCTCCAGGCGGGGTTGTAATACTTGATGTCAAGGCGGGACACGCATTTACCGTGGGCTTTGAGGGCGGAAGTGCGCTTTCCGAATCGCTTCCCTCAAAGCAACATTGCATCAACTTGGACCACGATCAGGATTGTCAAACTCGAAAGAAGTGACTTAGACCTGCTATATCTCATCCCATACACACCTTCGACTACGTCTAATGAAGGTGTTCATTTGATGTTCTACAGGTCGTAGATTACGAGAAAAACCACCTCGTCTCCTCATCTGAACATTTCTGGGGTATACCTAAGATTTAGCCCATGTACACCCAAAATGGCACCTCACTCAGAAGCAACAAACGGCGCGAGTGGCAATTACGGCGTGCTTGAATCAAGATCGAACTCAAAGCCCGTAAATGAGTTCGCATCTCCTTCTGGAGGAGACGCGCCATTGGCAACTGCACAGCACCACAAACCGCTGGGAGCTGACCGCGATGGCGTCACGGCTGCTTTCAAACGGTTTGCACAATCCATTCATGATCCTCGACGACCTTTGCCCACGCAAAGTGGGGATGGGACGCTGAGTACGAGGAGGACGCAGACCGGACTGAAGGTGGATTTGAAGCATCTTGGGTGGAAAGGTATGAGCAGTTCTAAATTGACTTCCACAAGCGAACATGGACTGACCATTGAGAAAGATGTCAAGACTCTGGTAGATCTCGTCAAGAGCAAGATCCACAGCACTGAGCCACTCGATGACAAGACCATGCTTATGGAGCGCATTATTATGATAGTCGCTGGGCTTCCCACTAGGTCTAGGACTCGAGTGTTGCTGACAGATCAGTTCATCAACGAGCTATGGTATAGTCTGGACCATCCAGTGCTCAATTACATCGGCGACAAGTCCATGTACCGCGCCGCGGATGGCTCCAACAACAACCAGCTATTTCCATCAATGGGCGCAGCGGGCACAACATACGCCCGCTCGGTCCGTCCTACTATCATGCCTCCTGGTGCCTTGCCCGACCCGGGGCTAATTTACGACTCGGTGATGAGACGCTCCGACAGTGGGTATAAGAAGCACCCCAACAATGTCTCAAGCATCCTGTGGTATTGGGCCACCATCATCATTCATGATCTCTTCTGGACAGACTTCCGCGACATGACAAAGTCCAAGACATCGTCGTATTTGGACTTATCACCGCTGTATGGCAGCAACCAGGAGATGCAAGACACCATCAGAACGTTCCGCGACGGGATGCTCAAGCGTGACGCGTATGCTGACAAGCGGCTCAATGGTATGCCGGCGGGTGTTTCTGTCCTGCTGATCATGTTCAACCGGTTCCACAACCACGTCGCCAAGAACCTCGCACTCATTAATGAGGGCGGTCGTTTTACGCCACCTCCTGGTCCGCGACCGGGTTTATCTGATCCACAGCCGGTCAACGACGACAAGGAACAAGATGAAGCCCATAGGACGAGTGAGGCCGCGTGGAAGAAATACGATGAAGACCTCTTTCAGACAGCTCGACTCGTCACTTCTGGGCTCTACATCAACATCACGCTGGTGGACTACGTCAGGAACATCGTCAACCTTAACCGCTGTGACACAACCTGGACACTAGACCCTCGTCAAGCGATGGGCCGTGATGCCGGCACCACTAAAGGCGCCGACGCTGGCACGGGCAACGTCGTCTCGGCCGAGTTCAACCTGTGCTACAGATGGCACAGCTGCATCTCCGAGAAGGACGATCGCTGGATCCAGAAGTTCTATGCCGAATTGTTCGGAAAACCCGCCACCGAGGTCGGCATGCAGGACATGGTTATGGGCTTTGCAAAGTTTGAGAAGAGTATCCCTGAAGATCCTGCGGAACGAACATTCGCGGGTTACCAGCGTGACCCGGCCACTGGCAAGTTCAACGATAATGATCTTGTGGAATGCATTACGGAAGCCATCGAAGACTGTGCCGGGGCTTTCGGCGCGCGCAACGTGCCGGTGTCCATGAGGCCCGTGGAGATCCTGGGCATCCTCCAGGCTAGGAAGTGGCACGTCGCAGGACTAAACGAGTTCCGCAGGCACTTCGGACTGAAGCCTTATGAGACCTTCGAGGAGCTCAATTCTGACCCTGAGGTCGCCAGCTGTCTTCGCCATCTTTATGAGCACCCCGACTTTGTGGAGCTTTACCCCGGCTTAGTGGCGGAGGAAGCCAAACAGCCGATGGTGCCTGGCGTGGGCATCGCCCCAACGTACACCATCTCCCGCGTCGTGCTGAGCGATGCTGTCGTCCTAGTCCGAGGCGACAGGCACTACACGACCGACTACAGCCCCCGGGCACTGACAAACTGGGGCTTCAACGAGGCGCAGTACGACCTGAACGTCAACCACGGCTGCAATTTCTACAAGCTGTTCATCCGGGCCTTCCCCAACCACTTCAAGCAGAACTCTGTCTACGCGCACTACCCCATGGTCATCCCGCCCGAGAACCGCCGCATTCTGACCTCCCTCAAACGCGCCGAGCTGTTTACTTGGGACCGCCCGGCGTATAGCCCTGCTCGTGTGGACGTTGAGTCTTCTGGCGGCTACAAGGAGGCGCTGGGAAATGCTGCAAAGATCCAGCAGACCTGGCGCGAGGGAATTAGCTCACTCCTAGGCAAGAGTGGTATTCGTTCCACGGTCAAGGCTGACTCGTCCTACTCTAATGGAGAAAAGAATGGTGTGCAGAAGTCGTCCCCCGGCGGGCTCTCGGAGGCGACCAAGGGATTCTACAAGCAGACCACGGAGCGGGTACTCAAAGAGAAAAGCTACGTGCTTGGCGGTATCCGCATGGTTGACGTTGTGCGAGACGTGAGCAATGTTGTGAATGTCAGTAGCTTTCTTACCTCCCTTGCCATTTGTGAGAAGCGTCTGTAGTTGACTTCTTCTACTTAGGTACACTTTGCCTCGCGGCTCCTTAACCTACCTCTCAAGACCGCATCAAGCCCAAAGGGTATCTACACCGAAGAAGAGCTGTACGCCGTACTAGCACTAATATTCATCACCATCTTCTTGGATGTTGATCCCGTGAAGACATTCCCCAACAGGCAGGCGGCGAAGACTATCAGTGAGCAGCTAGGCAAGCTCATTGAGACCAGCACAGGTCGATCGTTCAAGAGCTACTTCTCCAGCGGCAAAACAGATTCGGTTCATAGTCAAGGCACAGACATGATCAAAGCCTGGGGCAAGGGCGGAATGAGTGCGTCCGATGTTGCTTGGGGTCACATTTTGCCCACAGCTTGTCACCTGGTGCCAATTCAGGGCATGTTGGTGAGTCAAGTATTCGACGTGGTCGCAATAAGCTACTTGAGCTTGAGCTAACTTGATGACAGTTTGCCCAAGCGGCCGACTTCTACCTATCCCCAGCAGGCAAGGAACACCTACCGAAGGTTCAAGCACTTGCCCGTGAAGCATCCTCAGGTCAGAATGACAAGCTGATCCTGGGCTACATTATGGATGGAATCCGGTTGTCAAGACGCACTCCTACACCAGAAGATACTCTTGACTCTGATGAGTCACAGAAGATCACCCCTACGAGGGCCCTGGATGAACATCCCGACTACGGACTGGGCTCCAACCCTCACCTGGCGCGTGACGTACACATGGCGGCCCTGACGGAGATGTTCCGAGTGGTCTTCAGCAAGAAGAACCTCCGCCGCGCCCCAGGCCCACAGGGCGAACACAAAAAGGTTGCCCAGGAAGACGGATCCTGGGCGTACCTGACCGAAGACTGGAGCAGCATTTCGCCTCTGCCGACATCGATGCGGGTGTGCTGGGATGAGAACTAACTAGACGCGGCCAGGCACGCGGGTGCGACCTAGGCACGGCAGATCCCTCGGGTGGTGGAAAGACGTTGCACCCAATTTCCGGGGAGGGAACTATAACAGGATTCTATTAATGTCATGATATCCAGTCCAACTGTACCCGCCACCTGCCCGCATATCCACACGAACACGCGGAAATCTCTTTTCCTTGCACCGGTGTGTTATTCCCGGTCTGTAGCGCATTATTGCAGGTGACAAATTTCCTGGCTTGCTACGCACTGCTGCTGCCGTAGCATTCGACCGAGTTTGTTCCTGAAGCTCTGCCTTTACGTTTCCGATTCATGTTTCAGCTCCCAGCCTTATATGTGATGCGTGGTCGATCCCATTCATTTCCTCAGCGTGTGATTCTGCCCAAATACCGTCGCACCCGAATGCACGGTGCGCGCGAGACGAAAACTTTGTCCCTCGTCAGCACGCATCCTTCCGTTCGTGGGTCCCGCGTATCCCCCCGGCGAACGTACTGCACGTTATCTTTGTAGCCGCCGAACCCCCAGGTGCGATATGGCACCTAGACATATAGAATAGAGCTGCCGAATCAACGAGCAGGGATCCGGATGTGAGCCTATCCGGAAGGTTACCGCGGTGCAACTGTACACGGCCCGCCGGGAGCCTGGGCGAGGCCGTGTTCGACTGCTGTGGGATCGACCCAGGCAATAAGATATAGAGCTACACATCTCGGCCGAGAGCTTGTTTTGGTTGCCTTGGGCGCTAGACGCGCACACCAACCAACCAACCAACCACCCACAACACGAGATGAAGGCACGTCCACACTTCGACCTGCCAAGTGCTTGTCGTCCGCGCCCGGTGGTCCCGCGATTGACAGCGTGAACGGACCGTGATCAACATCATGTTTCTTCCCTTCATAATCTATCTGTATCAGCGGTCACCCCTGGAGAAGGTCGCACACGAGTAACTTTCGCCCTGAGGATTTCGAACATTGCACGGCGGGCGCGATGAAGGTCCCCAGAGAGAACATCAAGTCCACCGGGCTGAACGTGATTTACGAGCCAGACGTTCGCACTGATGTGAATCTCGAGTATGAATTCCTCGTTTAAGGTCAATTTAGAGTCTTTTCTGACTTGATGCAGCATCGTTTTCGTCCACGGGCTGGGAGGCCACGCGGTGAGGACATGGCTTCACACGCCAGCCCGCACGGTCCCGGCCAAAGAGCCGGTATCGACAGATGTCGCTCCGTCACAGGAGCAGCCAGCGCGAGCCATGTCCATGAAGTATTTGACGTCTCCAAACCAGAAGAAAGGTAACACGCTGAGGAAGCCCCGTACCGGCGAGGCATCGCCGCGATTACGAGTGTTTGGCTCGCCGTTCCGCCCGCGATCGGTAGACCTCTCGGAAGGCCTTGGGAGATCTAGAGAGGAGATTACGGTTTCGAGGTCAATCAGGGCCCCCAGGCAAGGTTCCCGCCGTGAACGTCGCGCCCCAGCGCCAAGGAGACCGGTTTTCGAGGAATGGGCCGACGAAGAGGACGAGATCGACGGGATGAGAGGCCGAGGAACTTTCTGGCCTTCCGACCTGCTCCCGGACTTATGCAGCGATGCGAGGGTGTTTACCTGGGGATTCCAGACCCGCAAGGCCGACGGGCAGCTCGTTCCGGGGCAGCTGGATATTTTCAGCCGAGGGAGGGAACTGCTCAGCGATGTGCACGACTTGCTCGCTTCGTACGGTGAACATGGCCAGCGTCGAGAGGTGGTCTTCGTAGCCCACAGCACGGGCGGGATAATTGTCAAGGAGGTCAACACGCGAGCCCCCCAAGATTCACCCGGTGATTTCCACCTGAGCTGACATTTATTCCAGATGCTGCGTCTCGCCTACGCGTACGAAGACACCCACTGCGAGCCCTTACTTGCATCGATAGCAGGTATAGTCTTCATCGGCTGCCCGATGAGGGATTCAGCTAGTGGTACCATAGTAGAGGCCATGAAGAGCATGGCAGCCGCGGCGATCGGTGTCGAGATGCACGACCATTTTCTCCAGGAACTTCTCGGCGGAGAGACATCCCTAGCTTACGAGGGCCGTGATGCATTTGAGGAGATACGGCGAGAATACGGGTTCCAGGTGAGGATCTATCGAGAGACCATCGTCATTCCGCCCGTGGACGACACATTATGGCCATGGGTAGCTCTGGCACTCCGTCGCGACTCGGAATTGTTGGAGAGTGCAGCGGAGAACACCGAGTATATCGAAGCGGACCACCTGAGCATGTGCAGATTCCCGTCGTCGGGGCATGATGGCTATCGCTCCATCTCTTCGTTCCTCCTCAGGCTGGTGCACCATCAGCTGCTTAGAGTAAGAGACTCCATTTTCTCTCGCGGTGCAATGTTAATCTGAAAGACTGCTCACGGCCCATCTCATACAGAAGCACCACTTGACACCGGAAGAGAAAGTCGCCCTGCAATCACTCTCAGCACCTGGGAGCACAATAAGTCAGCCTTTCGAAGCGCCAACACCACCTTTACTTTCTCCTGATGTGCCCACTCGTAAAACACCACCCTGGATTCTCAAACATCCAGCCTTCGAATCGTGGTACCACCGCAAGAACCCTCAAGACCGCCACAAACTCCTCTGGCTGCACGGTCCGGCAGCGTGCGGCAAGTCTGAGCTCCTCTCGTCCATTATCTCGCACATCGCGACCGAGTGGTCGCCTGCAACCCACAGCAGCGCCATCATCACCGCCGTCGCAGAGGGCCAACCACTGCTCGAGTGGGTGATCCAAAAGTCAGACGGGGCAGATAACCAAATACACAATCGACACAGCTATATCACCACACCTCCGGAATACACGGACAAAAGCGGCAGCCGTACCACCACCACCAGCAGCAGTGCCACCACCACCACGCCCACGAGTGGCCCGACACATGAAACAGCCACCCCCCTGCGTGCCATTCTGCAGCAGCTGTGGGCGCACGACCCGCGGCTGCGGAACCTAGTGGGTGGGCAGGCCAAGGCATCATCCCTGCTGGGCAAGGGCGCAGATTCATGCGGCGGGCCAGCCAGGACGCACAGTGACGCCGGGGCCCAGCAGCCGCGGCCGCAGGCGTCCAAAGTCTATTCTCGGCGGCCGAACAGTGGTCCCGGCGACGGGCATGGTGCTGTTACTTATAATAATAAAGAGGGCAGTAGTAGTCAGGGGGCCCAGCTATTCCGGGCACAGCTCGGTGATGCCGGCGACGCTAAGGAGGGAGACCGGACTGCAATTGAGAAGCACAGCACTGGTGATGATAATGATGATGATGACCACTCCTGCAGCCCCGAACAGAGGTACCTCGACGACGCGCGCGTCGTCTCGTTCTTCCTGGAGGACTACCTGCGACTCGAACTGCCCCAGACCCGAGCACAGGCCAGCGAGGAGGGCAGCCGTGCGGCGGGAGTGAAAGCCAAAGCTTCAGCCGAGGAGGAGGAGGAGGGCGACAACAATAGCGATCACCCCAGCGCTGCTGCCGCCGACCTCCCACTAGATACGGCCCCTACAAAACCAGCGGCGGTCGTCCGCACCCCAGGCACGCGGCGCATCTTCGTCTTCGTCGACATCGCGCCCACGACCACCAGCGCCACCGTGCGCGACCTCCTGTGGTGCCTGAGCCAGCTCGCCCGGCGCAGCACCACGCTGAGCATCTGCGTCGCGTCGGCGCACGCCCCCAGCAGCAGCATGGCCGTCAAGTACAAGGACGCACGCGCGGACGCGTACGCCGCCGCCAGCGGGCTGCGCAGCCCGCTCAGCGAAAATGCGTCGGTGGACGAGGACACGATGCTGACGGTGGACGTGCCCCGGTCCAACGCCGAGGACGTCGCGGACTACATCGAGGCGAACCTGCTCCCGGACATTGAGGACCGGGCCATTCTGGCGATGAAGCTGGCCGAGAGGTCGCGCGGCGTCATGTTCTGGCTCGAGCACGCGGTTGCCATCGTCAACGACGCCAGCGAGGACGGCGTCTCGGGGGAGATTGTGTGCAGCATGCTGGACGACATTGCGCCTGCGTCGAGGAACGACTCACTGGCAGCAGGGTCGAACCCCACGCCGCCGTCTTCGAGGGGCCGCAGCGGATCGTCGTCGTCGGCTATGGCTTTTAGTTCAGACCCTGGCCAGGCGAGGCTGGACGACTTGTATGCTTGGAAGCTGCGGCGGCTGAGCGTGGGCGAGGCGAGGGCTGCGCTGGTGCTGATGCAGTGGGTTATGCTTGCTCCTGAGGCGCTGCGGCTGAATGAGCTGCTGGTCGCGATACGGCTGACCATGTTGGTCTGGCCACAGAATGGTGGTGAGGCTTATGGTCAAGGCGGAGACTTGGGAGTGAAAGCACTCGACATCGAGCCACCGATGAGCCTGAGGGACCTGCGACGAAGGCCAACCGGAGGAGCAGAGGACGTGCCGGCAGATAGCCCATCACAATTTTGGAGATGGGCGCGACGAATATCGCAAGGGCTGGTGAAGCTCGAAAGCGAGACGAGGAGCACGACCAACAGCAGCAACAGCAAGGTCTCATCCGAGCCACTGGGCCTGCAACGCGTACTCCCAGCCCACGAGTCGGTGCGACGGTTCTTCCTCGAAGGACGAGGCTTCCAGATCCTCACACCACCACCGCCCCCATCATCATCATCATCGAGCAAGACAAAACCCCTTCCACCACCAACACCAGACCACCTCATCGACACAGCCTACTACGCCCTGCTACACACATGCCTAGTCTACCTAAACATGACCGACTTCGACTCCCTAAGCCGCACAACCGCACACTCCCGCACCCCCTCCCAAGCCCAACTGACCACACCCTCTTCCGAGCCCCCCTCCGAGGCAGAAGAAGAATCCACCCGCCTGCACAGGCGCAACACCGAAGCCCAGCGCGCCCTCGTGACGTCCTCGTACCCGCTACTCCGATACACAGTCGACAACCTAACCTTCCACCTGCTCCGGCCGCGCGCCCTGCGCTACTTCCCCCCGCAGGCCCGCCTGCTGCACCTGCTGACCGCCAACGGGTGCCGCATCTGGCGGCGGTGGACGCGGCTGCTCGGCGTGCCGGACAGCGACGGTGCGATATCCTCAACCACACTAACAACCACATCCGCAGCAGACGCCCCAGCCGCGGTGCTAGAGAAGGCGCGCGCCCGCCCCAGCGCCGCCGCCCTGCTGCGCCCCGTGTACGGCGCGGCGTTCCGGCTGGAGCGGGTCCTGCGGCGCGCGAGCAAGACGGCGCGGGAGCAGACTGCGCAGGCGGCGCGGGCGAGGATGCGCGCGAGGATGCAGAGGCAGCGGAGCGCGCGGAGCTTGAAGGGTGGTGGCGGTGGTGGTGGTGGTGGTGACAGGGCGCCTCCTACGCCTAGGACGCCGACGCGGCCGGCGATGGTGCGGTCCGCGAGCGAGTCGAGCGTGGTGTTTGCGCTGATGGGCGGAGGGGACGATACAGGGCCCAAGGCGCAGTGGTTGGTGCCCAGGAGCCCGCGGTCGCCGAGGGTCAGGAGTGATTCGCTTGGTTCGCTCGGGTCGTCGCCGATGTCGAACCCGGCGTCTCCTGTGATGCTTGTTGGGATTCAGGAGGTTTGAGTGGGTTTCTAGTTTGGCGTCCGGAGATTCATAACGAGATGGATATCTTGTGCCTAGGATGGATTTCTTAACTTTGCGACTATATAGAGATTCGCTTGGGAGAATGAATAAAGAGTGTCTCTGTGTGAAACTACCGTGCAACTATTGGTACTTCAGACTTGGTTCAGCACCTTGAGGATACGACAATTTGCATTGCGTCGTGGAAAGATATCTATAGACCATTCTTGACATGGGGTCCAGCAATCATAGGGACACCCGCTTTTCCTTCCCACCCCCACTCATCCTCCAAAGTCGCACGCCTACTAATACAATATTTACAACAAGCTCTCACCCAAAGCACACCTGACCAGACTGCACCCTGCGCGCACCGTCTCGCTGGCGCCAGGGTCGTTCTGAGAGGCGACCAGGCTGGGGTTGACCTCGACCAAGTCCATGGCGATCAGGTTGCCCGTCTCGTGGACGCACTCGGCGATGTAGTCACCCTCGCGCAGGGTCAGGCCGCCGCGCACGGGGGTACCGGTGCTTGGGGCCCATTGGGGGTCGAGGGCGTCGACGTCGAAGCTGAGGTGGATGGGGGTGTCGTTACCGATGTGGGCGAGGGCCATCTCCATCACGCGACCAATGCCGTGTCTGTTTGTTAATTGTTAGCTCTTGTGTCTCCAACAAGCGAAGATCAGTCGAAAGAGTGATTCCTTGTACTCACCTGTCAATGTCAAACATGCTGAATGCCTTGATGCCGTTCTCCCTCAGTATCCTCTTCTCGCCAGCATCAACGTCCCGCAAACCGATGTACACCAGCTTGCGCAGCGACAGACGGTTCGACTCTTCCAGCCAGCCAAAGTACTCCTCCTTGTCCTCGTTGGCCAGCCCCGTCAGGAATGCGACGGGCATGCCGTGGATGTTACCCGACCCAGACGTCTCGGGGGTGTTGATGTCTGCGTGGGCGTCGACCCAGATGACGGCGATCTCGCGGCCGAGCCTCTCGCGGATAGCCTTTGCGGTGCCGCCAACTGTGCCGACAGCGATGGAGTGGTCGCCGCCCAGGGTCAGCACGAGGCGACCCTGGCTGGCGTGGCTGTAGACCTGGTCGGCAATGCGGCGCGTAACGGCGGACACAGCCTTTGGGTTCTTCATGCCGCGGTAGGGCGGGTCATTGCCAGGCGTAGGCACCAGGTCGGTGTAAAGATGGACGGTGTCGTCGCCGTGCAGCTTGTAGCCCAGCTCGTCGCGCAGCTGGGTCAGCAGGCCGGACTCGATCAGTGCCGAGGGGGCGGCGTCGACGCCAGGCTTGCACTGGGTGGAGAATTGGTGTAAGTCGAGGTTAACAAGGGCAGGGGGGAAGAGGGGCAGGGAGAGAAGTAAGAAGATCGTACCTGTCCACCAGAAAATCCCACAGCTACCACACCCAGGTCCTCCGGGTTAGACAGGAACTTGGCCTTGATCATGCTGGTGTTGAGTTCCTTGTAGTGGTTGTAGTGGCCGTACGAGACGCTGGCCTTGCGCTTCTTGTTGGCGCTGCCGTTGCTATCGCCAGCCGCGACGGCAGTGCGGTCTTCAAGGGTTGGAGGGACCATGATGGGTGGTATTTGAAGGGAAAGTGGTGGTTAAGTCTATTACGGGAAGTGACTTTATTCCTGAGGAATCCTGAGGAAGAGGAGCAGGAGAAAGAGGCGGTGGTGTCTTCCTGTCTGACCGACCGACTGACTGACTGACGGCGCCGTTCGGCTCGGCTTTGCGGGCCTAAGGGAGACGGGCAGTGGTGGTCTAGTACGGTACAGTTCAGTAGCTCGCGGGATTGACGTTGGGACGTTGCTAGGGCGCAACGCAACAACCTTGGGTAGTTCGGGAGGAGCTTTGAACACCCCTTTGGCGGCAGGCACGAGGTGGACTGAAGCTGGCTGGCTTGTGATGATCAGCTGCCTGCCAGTGTTTTTGACTGTCTGATTGATGACGACGGTGAAGACTGTTGTCGTGGGGGTTGTGCTGTGCTGGCTGAGGGATAGAGAATGTGTGTGAATTATCGACAATAGATATCAGATCTCAATTGCATCGCATTGCACTGCACTGCTCTCTGCCGTCTATGTGCCGTCAACCCATCTCGAACGAGAAGGAAAGGCGGGAGTCAGCCATCCTTTAAATAGACAGAGACTCAGAGACCCAGAGGGGCAGAGACAGAGACTGCCAGGTCAACAACAGGAATGAGAATGGGCGTGGGCATGGGCATGGCATGGCATGGGCAATAATCGGCCAACGGAATGGGACGGGTGAAAGGGGGCGCAGGACCAGAATGCGTGCAAGGAGTGCAAGGAGCGAATGGCCAGCTGACCGACCGCCTATCTGCCCTCCGCAGGCGCCATTTCGTAACAAATTGAGTAAGATCAAAGTCAGACCAAGAAGGGGCCGTGATGATTTTTCGTGGTGTTGTCCCCTAAGTGCAGGAGATGGCTATACCTGCACTTAGGGGAAACTCCAGTCGCGCCCAGTCGCACCCAGGCTGGGTCCCCGTCTGGGGCTGCCCTTGTCCCCCTCCGCGACTGGGCGTCCCCCTCCGTCATCGGGTCCCACCTGCTGCTCTCGGCTGCAACTCGCTCCACTCTTTTTCTTATCAATCCACACCTTCCCTCCTTAGGACTGACTGCCCACGACAGCCATTGCCTACCACTGCGCTTGTAAATGCCGTATCCAGCCGCTTCCACATTTTACCGTCTCTTTTTCTTACTTCCCACCAATGTTCACCTTCAACAACAGATCACGATCAACTGGCATAAATGGTTGCCCTCTCCTACAGATGCAACCACTATAATATATCTGCTCAATTCATTTGTCACCGCTACGACCATCATCTTCCACTCTACCCTCCCATTTCAGCCGGTATTTCATTCTACCGTATGCTTACCATTGTAGTATTTATGTGATGATGAAAATATAAAGACTGTCCTTGAACTGCAGCCAACGTGTTCTTCTCTGCCAATTGGACTCGAGATCTTCCAGGTAACAGAGCCTTGAGTGCTGACTGACTGGGGATGTGGCCATGCTCTGTTCAAACTACCAAAAAAGAATTAGAACCCTTCGAGACGAATGTAAGCCTAGGACATGGTTTTCTCTTCCTTGCCGCTCCTTCAGAGATGTTTAGAAAGGCAACATGCCACTCTGCCTTCTGATAAAAGTCTTCCAACCACCTAGGTATCTAATACCGCAGCTCTTTCTACACAGGACAATACGGATGATCGAGTAATGTACAGTCAATTCTGTGTTATCCCGCATCTCGAGCGTCGATGCCTGGTTTTCCATGATGGCAATGCGCGGAGTCTTCAGCAGATGTAGATATCTGATGACTGCCTCTGTCTACCCTCGAGCCGTTCTTGGAGGCTTGCTCATCAGATGGATAACAGTCAAGTGGTCTCTGCAGCAGTACAAAACAGGCGACGGCTCAGCAGAGGTTTGATTCTTGCTCACAAAGCCCTTTTCAGTACAAGAATTATTTGATTGTGCGACCAGAATTGATATGACGGGTGTCACTGGGGCCGTTTTTGCTCTTCTTCTTAACGCACACTACAACGCCGAAGTGCTGGCTTAGAAGATTGCAATGCAAGCTGATGTAAGATGCTCCGTCTTCCGGCCTTCGTCGTACAAGTGCGGCTGAACTGCCACTTATTTACATCCCCGACGTCAAGCTTGTTCATTACCATCCGCCGCACGTTGCGCAATTCGCGTACGCTGTGATGGATCCTTTTCGAGGCGGCCCGGTTGTCGGCAGTCGACAAAATTTACGTCCTGAGCCAGAGCTAGATCAGGATGGCACCTCTCGCCGTGCATCGCCCAGTCTAGAAGCAGCCGAGGAAGCACTTCGCACATGCGACAACGCTCATAATTGTAAAGAACAGAGCGGCTTGACAGCACCCACGCGACTGCTAGATGTCGGCCAAGATGAATCAGACCAGATCAAAGTGATCATATCCGCGGAAGAGGACGAGCTGAACCAGAAAACCTCGAAGGCTTACGCAGCTCTGTCATACTGCTGGGGAACCTGTCCCGCCTTCAAATCAACCCAGTCTAACCTATCTAGTCGTACGCGAGGATTTTCACTATCTGAGATGCCCCTCACTCTCCAAGACGCCGTGCAAGTTACAAGGAGGCTGGGCCTTCAGTATCTGTGGGTCGATGCATTGTGCATTCTCCAGGACTGCAAACAAGACTGGCAGCGGGAGTCTGCGCGGATGGGAGATGTGTACGGCCATGCATACATTACGATTTTTGCGTTCGCCGCCCGAGACTGTGAGGGAGGCTTGTTCTTGCCTGCGGAACAGATTTCCCAAGCAGCATCCCCGTACATCTATCGGATCGAGCCACGTTTCATGGATGAGCCACTCAACCTCCGCGCCTGGGCGTTGCAGGAATGGTACTTGTCGCCTCGCAGGTTGATGTTCACGTCCTGCGGCCCCATTTTCGATTGTCTACACGGCCCGGAACATGAATATATATGTCCATTCTCGAACGTTTACAGCCACAGGCCTCTTCCGACTTGTGAACTGAAACCTTTGGATTGGCAAATGATGGTCATGAACTATTCTACTCGGGATCTAAGTCATACCTCGGATAAGCTCCATGCCATTGCGGGCCTGGCGGGGCAATTCGACAGACTCTCAAATGGTCGAAACGGGCGTTATCTTGCTGGGATCTGGGAGGCCCATCTGCCTTGTTCACTACTCTGGGTGCGCTATAACGAACCAACACCAGTCCGAGCAATTGTCGATAGAGCACCTTCCTGGTCCTGGGCCTCAATCGATGGGCCCATCAACTTCGTCGGTTTGCGGGAAAGGGGAGATTGGGAAGTCACGGCGCAGATACTTAGCTGTGATCTACACCTTGCCGTAGAGGAAGAGCCCCTTGGGCCAGCAACTTGCCGTCTCCGAATTCGTCACCCTATGAAGTCACTACCGAAGGACGGCTTGAAGGTGGTTCCGAATTTACTGCTGAGATTTAAAACGAAGGAAAAAGTTATCGATGCCGAACTTCGATTGTATTCTGAGGGAAGTTTGGCTGTCAGCATATGGGGAGATGAAGCGATGAATCCCTTTGTAGAAGGTACAGATGCTCTGCATTTCTGCGCTATAATGAAGAGTAAAGTTGAGGCTCGGTTCTGGGGACTACTACTGGTAGAGGTAGATCACGCTACTTTCCAGCGTATCGGATGCGGGTGGTGTATAGCATCATGGTTTGAAGACGCTGTTGAACGCGACGCAGAGATTATTTGAAGCATAATTTCGCTTTTATCCATGGTCCATGTGTGGGCATGTGGCAAGTCTATACAACATGGCCACCACAATGCTGAATAGCGCCTGAGGAATTGCTTCATGCAGCACTCAGTTGGCAGCGCCCCCCGTTGAGTTAAGCCTCCATCGGACCATGGAATATTTTAATGGTGAAATTCATTGGATGAAAGTTGTCATGCGCTGCAAAACGGGGCACAGCAACGGCCTTATATATATGAGTTGATGACCTTGCCAAGCCCTAGATCGCAGTGTTAACGCAGGCTTCCGTGGTCAACCATGATTGAAACAGCAAATTGTTACATATTTATTCCCACTATAGGCGAATTTTGTGTATTTAACAAGCCCTCTACAAAACGTATTGAAACAGGCTTCATGCCTGGGTATCCCCTGACCCGCGAACAACCGAAATACAACGATGGTTTTATGGTCGAACTTGAAGACGTATTTGATAAGATTGGCCTTTATGGTCCCTCTATTTTCCATCAAGTCTGAAAACTCAATGAGCTTGTATTCACAAATTTTCAAACCATATAATGCGTTTCTGGGAGTGTGACTGAGCCTACTTGCCTCATATTTCCGAATAAGAACTCCACCGCCTGCTTGCGCGGAGGTGTGTCTTTCTCTGTAGCAAGACACAAAATTGTAATTCTTGGCGTGTTTGTGGCATTTAAGGTTTCAGATTCTAGCGTCAGGAAAATTATAATACCATCTGATCAACTACGTAGGCAACAGTCTGGTCCGTTGGTCTTGATGGGCCCAACCCTGGCATCGTTTGTCCGCTCAACTTGCATCTCATCACATCACTGGTATGGAAACAAGCCACTTGAGCTTTGTAACTTAGGGTGTGAGAATATCTTGGCAGTAATTGTTGACGATCTGTCTTGTGACGGTTAATCCCTGGTTCCCATAAGCGGGTTGGTTGATGAGTGCCTCATGTTGAGCGTTGGTTACCCCAGGATTTAGGCAGAAGGCGCACCGCCGCAATGAGTCCCTCCGAAACAATCGCATCATTGTCGCCCTGGATAGGCTATGGATGCTTCAATTGAAGTGTTCGATCGAACTTTAAATTTGACAGCTTTCTCTGTTAAGACCATCACTCTCTAAAGATGGCATCAAAATTGGACTGCGTTCCACCAGAGATCCTCGTGCGCATTGCGGGGATCCTCGACACTGCGCACCCAGCCAGCCTTCTGGCCTTTGCGTGCGCCAACAAGGGATGCTATGTCATTGCGAGTGTTTTTTTGTACCGTACGATCAAGATCACCATCGATGAGGGGCAGCAGCTAGCACATGACGTGAAAACCTTGGAGATGATGCTTCAACGTGACGACAGCTTTGCACACGTTCGCCGCCTTATCCTCCTCTGCAAGAGCCCAGGGACACGCTATCGCTACATATCGCTCGACCCGTGCGAGCGAATGGAGGATGATCTGAAACTACGAGGATGCTGGGATCTCTACCGCTCAGAATCGCATCTATGGCCGTCCAACACCGGCCGCATAGCTGACAGTAGGTGGCAACAGCTTGGCCGCTTGGTGAGGCAGCTCCCGGGCCTTACCGATCTATTCTGGGCCAGTCCTCAGAATCTCCAGTTTCCGCCACCCTTATTACAGGCACTACACGAGGACATACCGCGATGTCGTCTACATCACTATAGCTTTCACCTAGACAGCTTAGATGGGGAATCTAGCCACCCTCATGACCTCGCCACTGCCAGATCCCCTTGTCTATACAGTATTGGAGATTTGTGGCACTGCGATCACACAATGCTCTTGGCGGCAGTGCAAAGATTGCGGCCTCCGCGGTTGAAGAGGATATACCTCTGGAAGAATAGCAGTGGGATCGGGTGGGATTCAGATAAGTGCCAGAGGCCGCAATCCGTGCTTCGCGAGCATATTCAGCTGGACGGGCCAGAGTCTCCCCGTTCTGTGCCAACCGACTTAGTGTCCACTCGAACATTCGGCGACATGTCTGCACTGCGGGTACTCAAGCTCTACATCGTCGTTTCTCCAAAGAGCCTGCCACCACCAGAGATTTTTACCTCGCTGGTCACCTTGACTCTCACATGTAGCACGGATGCCAACTCTCGATCCAAGCAAAGTTGGACTTATACTGCCTTCTTCCTACGACACCTCCCACGCCTCGCCACCCTGCAGCTCCGAGAATGGGACCGGCGTCAAAGCATCCAGCCATGCCTTGGTTCGAACCTGCGGACCCTGGAACTCTCCACGCGTCGGCGGAGCTCAATTTGGGAGCCTCTGAAAGACGATATCCTCCGTCATATTGCCAAGTGCTCCCCTCATCTCGAGAGCCTCGCCGTAGAGGTCCGGCGCTCACGCGGGGACGCGGCCGAGGTAGCGCGTTATCGAACTTTAGGACGCCTGCCCCGGCTCCGGCATCTTGATCTAACACTGGACGCAGCACCTCCAGGTTTCTTCTATAGCTGGGATGCGAACGGCGTCATGACTCACTATGACACGGGCATTGAGACATGGTTCGACGAACAGGACAAAAAGTACCTAGACGGAAATCTCCACCCGCTCCGCGAGGGCCACGCGCGCGACTTCCTCGTCAACAGCGCCATCGACGCGGCCCTGGCGCGCTCCATTTTCGAGGTCATCGACGGCGCCAAAGCGAAGAGGCCTGACGGGCTGGCGCCAGTGTCGCTGGAACGGCTCAGCTTGCGCGTCTCGGGAGGTAGCTCTTTCAAGGAGCGACGCGCGGTAAACTCACCTACAGGCTATGTCTGGCCATTCTTGACTGCTGTGCAGCGGACATGGCTGGTCGAGAGGGACGTACGAGATTACGCACGGGGTGTTCTTCATGTGCACGAGACCAGGCCTTGGGTCAGGACGAGCTGCTTAGGGATCCCCCGTGTCGAAGAGGAAGAGAAGAGCCCGCGGTGGATGGCCATCTGGCGGCGGATATGGCCGAATGAAACAGAGGGGCGTGTCTGGTGGGATGACTGGGAGAGCTTTCCGCTTGCTTTGACGCCTGAACTGCCGAGAAATGGTGACTTGACCTGCTTGGAGTCGAATAGCCGTGAGCCCTTGAGAACTCTTGAATTGGCATGGAATAGAGTACTCTAGATGGAAGTCGAAGAGTTCATCGTATTTGACCGCGAACCATTACCAATCGATGTCGTCTAGATTTCCCCCCCTTTTTCAGAAAGATATGCACTTAACATAACGAGCCTGTCTTCAATCTTTGTGCGATCTACCTGTCCTTTCATCCTACATACACCCAGTAAGATAGACATGCTATGCAGATATCGTGAGGATGCCATCAATGTTGCATACATGAGTTTGTGAAGGATCAATACGATTCAACAGGCTGCTTGACATCTCGACAGGTTCCACCAAAAGGCTGCAGTCGCCGCCCCATTTCAAGGTTGCGATCGTGGAGAAAATCCTTCTCCATCTGGCGTGCAAGCACACCAAGATAATGAAAGACGATCAGTCAAGATAGGTTCCAAAGATTCCCTAACCGGCCAAAACCAGCTAGGAGTGGTCATATTATAGTTTTCAACTAGCAAAAATATATTCTCAGGCGAACCTTCACTGAATACATAAAGCCCGTGCACCAGGATGAAAAGAGAGAGAAGTAAGAGGGAGTTCGAGGACAGAGGGCGGGGGACCGCAATGGTTTATGTACTCCTGCGCCAGGTGAGCGTGATTCTGCTGCCTCCGTGGACGCATCGTCTCCGCCTTCGATTTCTAGCTAGGCTAGGCTGCAGGCCAGGCTGCAGACTGAAAGTGGGTCACCACAATGTGAAAGTGCATGCAAGTGCTGACACAAAGTCCTGACGGGGACTTTGTGTTTGGGACATTCATTATTGATAAGTCACGATATGTGTCACGGTATTTCAGCTAAAATTCAGAAATGCTGTCTTTTTCCATGCCCTTCCTTTACTGTTGAGCGTTTTCACTGTAGCCAAGTACGGGGACCTGGTTAAGCTAAGACAGGAATGCACACCAAAGGCATCATGTTTAATACCTATTCGTATCAGGACTGGGTTAGCCACAAAATTGATACATACATGATAAATGACCGGTGTGATAGTTGGGCTAGGGATGAAGACACAGATCAGGACTCCCAGCGTGATATGTCATTCACCACCGACGCTATGAACTCGCTACTACTGGCCAATACTATCCTGTGGAAGCACAGTTACAGCAATCTCTAGAATTCATGTGTGCCCCAACGAGACAAACAAGCGGCAGACGTATACGCAACAGGAGAGAGTCCCCACAAAGTAGCCCCATTTGATTCTACTCGCGCCACTTCACACAGCCAACCAATGGTCTCACTTGTCGGCGATATCCAACGTCCCTGGGTTGTGGGCAACAGGCTTGCCCTTCTGGTCTGTGAACAGCACCTGATCCCTGTATCAGCATCTCTCGTTGCACAGCCAGACGTGGTGGATAACTCACTTTGGGTGGGTTCTTTATCCCCTGCTGCTTGGCCTCATCCTCGGTAGTCACCATCTTCTCTACCTAGCGCGCAGTGAGCAACAAGCTAATTTACAGCTTACATATTTTCATTTTCACCTTGCCCTCATGTCTGACGCCACGGATCTTGGTGTAGACGTGGTCACCCTCTTCAATAGGCTCCCCATGCTTCGATTGGACCTGATCCTCTTGCTTTGACGACATGATGCAAGTGTATGTTTTCTACATGCCCAGGTGAGCTAAAAGATGAGTATCTTCCATGGAAACCAAAAGAAAAGTGCTAAAGTAGATTACCTGTCTGAAACTTGACGTCTTTACAAGCTCAAAGCTCCATCACCGTGACATCATTCACCTTGCCATCTTGACTGGGCCTTGCATGAGGCCACCACCAATGATTACGTGACTAGCATGCTCCTTGGTATCCACAATCAAATAGCATGAAGTTAATCTCGGAAGACGAGTCGCTGCACCATTGAGATCAAACCTATATTTGATCGTGGACGTGGCTTGGAAAAGTATTCTTGTAACGTAGTTGTTTGAAAGCCTTAAAAACTGGAAGATTGCGGATTTGACAGGGAACAGAGTTGTGACATCAGCTCCAAAGTTATGGGACGCCATCAAGGATAAATTGAATAATATTTATAAACTTCCGAACTTTTAGAACAATGTCGTGACCTTCGGGTCTCCTACAATTAATTAAATAACATGTTACATCAATGTGTTGCTTGATCCACCCATAGATGATTTTTGCGAGCATTTCTGGAGCCATTGCAAGAGTGATTGGAGTGTAGGAAATGATTGTAGGGATGAATTCGTGAGTGGAAGGCAGAGTCCCGGCAACAGAACTTCACAGATCACCTAGGGTTTACCTCCAGGTTGTACCAACTCAAATATCTGTGCCTCGTAAAGTCCATCCTGAAGAAGCATCTTTGCCTCACCGTCCATAAGACCTGAAACAAAACACGGGCCGACAACTGAGTGACATTCATAAGGGCCAGGCCGAAGTAGAAGTGGTGCAGCACATCCTTTCAAAAGGCAAACCTCATCCTGGACGGTGCATCCCCTTGGTCCAACCCCAAAATACCCTCCCTCTGTCTCAAAGAGCTCCACAGCCCCCTTGACACGTTCTAACATTGGGTCCCAATCAACAGACACAGTCATGAACAGGTTGTCAATAAATTTATACGCCAGCTCCGTCTCGTTGTCAACGCCGTTTCGGAGACGTTGTCTGCCCTCACGGAGATGCGCCCAGGAGCCTGGAAACTGCTGTACTGCTGAATTCTTCCAAATTCGTCCTGTTGAATAGCTCGGAATGTATAGTATTGCATGCTTTCCTTCCATTATTCCGTTACTAAAATAGGGATGTCTGCGTACCTGCCTTGGCAGGTACGTACTTGTTTATGTAATCTGGTGAGGGTGAACAGCGAACAAGCTCCAGTATTTGTGCGTTGAATAGATCACAACTGTTCATCACAATTTTCTAAAGTCATTGCATAATAGAGAGAACAGAGTTGATTTGGCCGTTGCTGAGTTCCAAACCACGTAAGCCACAGTAATTGAATGGAGGTCAGCCCAGGTATCCGTCTGCGAGGGCCAAAACTAGCTAGTCATCCCTAGGAAGTACTCGAGACAAAGACTGCCAGCACAGCCGCATATGCAGAAGACACAGCCATCATCTCAAAATTCGACGCCTTCATCATCGCGGCGACCAGAAAAGAAAACATCAGGATGCACACAGCCACCACTGCAAGCTGCATATTGGGAGGCGACTTGGGGCTCAATATCGCCAAGGGAACGACCAGGAAGAGACAGGTCATGAGTGTGGCTATCAGTCGCCCGAGGAAATTGGCGATTGGAGCGGAGTTCTGATGCGAGAATCTGCCTGCCCTGCCTAGAGCGAGCTGTGCCTCGACGCCACTCGTCCCACACCGTCTTGAGAGCTTCCAGTACCGGAAATCCCGCAGCAGCCTATGGATCCAGTGTGACACAGGGTCGGCGCGCGACCGGGGTGGGAGATCTGGTCTCAGCAGCCTGGTCTCGTACATCTCGGGCAACGTGAGGTCTGTGCGTGCGCTAGCTGCTTTCTCGTCATCCAATAGCGAGCATCTCTCCATGGTCATGATATTGTTGAATGCTGATAGGGCTTCATCTGTATATTGTGATCATTAGAAATTTGAGTGGACGAATCATTGTGGAGCCTGACATGCGGGTTTCGAACCGTACTGCCTAAGAAGGCCGCGAAGCTTTAGAACCAACTCTTCTGTAATCGTCGCGCTAATATCGGGCACATGCGGGTCCTTTCTACAATAGTTGAGCCCAAGCTTATTTGCGGGTGCATGGTCCCGGCCTAGAGAGAGACCAGCCTGGTAGATTACATGATCAACCTTGGCGATTTCGTCTTCAAGAAAGCGAAGGTTCAAGAGGTGAGATGTCTTGAAACGACGGAATCCATAGAGGGTGAGGTCATTGTCAGCGCTCGCCACTTGCCAGTTCTTTCGAAACTCCTTGGCGTAGATTCCGGGACTGGGCTTGGTAGCATGGCTGTTGGTCTGAGGTTGTGTGTTTGTTGACATATTGGAAATTTCCGGACGTCTTAGTATAAGTATTTAGGTAGTTGATCCAGGTCAGGGGTCGGTCCGTGGGTTCGCGTGGATTTATATTGTCATTTGCCCATCTTCTCTACACAACTTTGTACACGATTGTGGATGTTAGGCTGCTACATCTTCATGTGTTACCGACGATGCCTGCTGCGTCACAATGCCTATTAAGCCACAATGCAGGCCAGACCGCTTACTGGAGTACGTGCAGCTCGGCGCCTGCGCAGACCAGGGGCCTTCGCCTTAGAAAAGTCTACGAGAGGGCTCCAGCTTCGGCAATAAACCCCAAACAAGAGTCCTGGCCAATGAAGAGTGCATTCAGCAGGAAATTCTGGTGGACACTAAGCAGGCTGTGTCGAACCCTTCAATGAGATACCAGATGTGGGCGGCACAAGCTGCTGTGCAACCCGAAATCATTACACCACACCATACCATGCATGTGACTACCGCCATCCAGGCGTTGAACAGCCAGTAGAATACCTAGGGCAGCCCGTGAGGCTCTGCTCTGCTCGCCCATTTCCCGTTTGCTCGCCAGTTTCTTCCTAAATGGTGCACCCTTCATTAAAGTTGGTTACCCCGGTTCTCTGCCGTGCTGCGGCTAAATTTCCCTTTTATGCCTTGGACTTCTCCGACAACCCAGCACCGCCAAACTGCCCCCACACAGCTTTTCAATCCTCACTCTGACTAGAGAACCGACGCTGCCGAACGGCAATGTCGCAGGGCCGTGTGACGAAATTGGACACGGCGAGCTACCACGTTGCCTGGATATGCCCCGTGGCCAGTCTCGAGTTGACTCCAGCGCGCTTGCTGCTAGACGAATCACACGAGCGCCCTGAAATCGACGGTCAATATGATGACAATATTTACAAATTCGGCTCGATGGCGGGGCACAACGTTGTCATCGCCACGTGCCCTGCTGGTATGACTGGCCAGGTTGGCGTCGGATCTATCGCGGGGCCGCTGTTCAAGACTTTCCCTAATATTAGGATGACACTGCTCGTCGGCATAGGTGGCGGCGTTCCTCAGAAGCATTTGTTTTCTGAACCCCTTCAGGACGTGCGTCTTGGGGATGTGGTTGTCGGTTGGCCTAGCTCTAAAGACGGTAAACCCGCTGTCATTTGCTACGACGCGGGAAGGTCCCGGATCCACGGTTTCCAGGCGACGATGCAAATCAACAGGCCACATATGGTCCTATTGAAGGCGCTCCCGATTCTTGAGAACGATCATGACTTTGGGGAATCGGAATTTCACACCCTTCAGGCCAAGCTCCAGAATCACGAGAAGTTCGGAAGTCAATTTAAGCATCCTGGTTTGGAGCATGATTTGCTGTTCAAACCCACCTACGAGCATGTTGGGGACTACGATTCCAACTGCGTGGAGTGTGATAAGAACAATCTTGTCCAGCGAAAGTCACGCCGTGAGGATCAGAAAGAAAGCTTTATATTCCATCAAGGACGAATTGCGACTGGAAATGCAGTTATGATGGACGGCCAGAAGAGAGATTTGATCAACGAGCAGTACGGCGACGTTTATTGCATCGAGATGGAGGCAGCGGGCGTGGACATCAACAGCAACTGTCTCGTGATCCGAGGGATCTCTGACTACGCCGACTCTCACAAGAGTGACCTGTGGAGGTCATATGCCGCAGGAAAGGCAGCAGTCTTTGCTCGAGAGCTACTGAACAAGATTCCAGCGAAAGACGTTAAAGAAAAAATGGCTACAGGTCAGTTAGCACTTTACTACTCTGAACCTATGGTGAGAGAAGCGGACTAAGCAAACAAAGTGGGTGAACAATCGTCCCAGCTTCTCCTGAGGGCCCCAGAGAGAGACAATGTTCCATGGGATGAGAAGAAAAAGCGGGGCCTTGTTCCATGAGTTTCTTCTGGCCATGTGTGATTTCGAGTAGATACGGGAGGGGGATTTCTCAATGCTGATACATAGTTGCCGCAGGGAGGCAGCCATTGGGAGGCATATGACGATCTGAAACTATAGGAGATTTTGACTCATTCACATCCACTAATTGTAACTTCGTGGTTGTAGTTAACAAACATTGGCTTGTTCACCGTTCCACAAATCCGCACTTCACCGGACGGCACAATATCATCGACAAGATTGTCAGAGCGATCAGCCCCGAGCCCACGACAGATCAACAGCGGCGGTTTGTCGTGACTGGTATGGGTGGTCAGGGTAAGAGTGAGATATGTCTTCATGTAGCGAACGAGGTCCGAGACAGGTACGCCCCATATTTGTTTTGACAGTACATATATCTTAGGGCTGAGAGACATATTTCAGGTTCTGGGCAATATTCTGGGTCGACGTCAGCACCCAAAACACAGCTGAAAACAACTTCTCCGAGGTTGCAGACGCTCTGGGATGTCCAAAAAGTATTGACGAAGTCCGAAAGGCGCTCTCCAATCTCCCACCGACGAAGACATGGCTTTTGATACTGGATAATGCGGACGATCTGCGTAGAGACCATCAGATTTACATACCCTCAGGAAACCGTGGAGCGATTCTCGTAACATCCCGGAATCCCCAATGCGGACGATTAGCATTGGCCGGCGGCTACGAGGAACTCGACAGTTTGCAGGAAGCCGAATGCATGCAACTCCTCCGTAGATCCTCACGATTGCCTGAGTTCTGGCAAGAAACCTCAGAAGATACGGCGGCTCTTGTTCTCGTCAAAGAGCTTGCATACCACACCTTGGCTATTAATCACGCTGGTTCATTTATAGCCACTACGCATTGCAGTGCAGCGGAATACCTTGGATATTTGAGAAGCAATCGCCAACGGATATTTGAAAGGTCCGGAGGGCAGGCAACATCACGATATGACACTGTTTATGCCACTTTTGAAGCATCGATGGAATTTCTCGAATCGTCGGAGACTGGTGCATCAGATGAGACACGCAAAGATGCACTCCGGCTGCTGCATATCCTCTCGACGTTTCACCATGAGAGCGTACCTCTCGACATCCTGATAGATGCATGCGAGGGATCTGAAAAAGCACTGCAGACCCCTAAGGAATGGGAGATGGACTCTGGATGGCTGACAGCCTGGCATGTGGCACAAGTTCCCGACCTCGTCAGGACGGAGAAAGACAATGCGAGATTTCGAATCACTGAGGCAGTGGCGCGGCTCGAAGCGCTCGCACTGGTGAAAACTGACAGTCCCGTGCGGACGGGCGTTTGGAAGTTCGTATCGATGCACCCGCTCGTGCACGGCTGGGCGCGTGACCGCCACCGCGGGGAAAAGAAGAAGGCGGCGTTGCGGATGAGCCAATGCATTGTCGCGCTGGGAATTTATGGATGTCGCGGTTGGCGCCCATATCATATCCAGTTCAGAACTCATTTGTGGCAGCTGGTCGATTCGGACGCAGACTTGGTCGACGACGCGGCTCAATCTAGACGGATTTTGCAGATGTGCGTGAGCATTGCATGGGTTTTCAAGAGCATGAGACTTGAAACAGATATGTACAAATTGGCAAATCGAATCTTGCATCGGTCAGGCCTCTACGACCAGGAACCCACCGAAGAACTCCGGGAGTTATATTGCTTGTTCGCATTAGCTGTTGGTGGGGTGGGAAGCCGGCCAGCAGAAACAGTGCGGGCATTTGAAAAAATAGCGCGGCTCGACGAGCAAACACGCGGTGAGAATGACCGGTGGCGGCTGGAAAACTTGCGCCGCCTCGGATGGGCGTATCAGAAGAATGGACAGACAAAGGAGGCAGTCGCGTTGTTGCGGAAAGTGGTCAGAGCGTTTCAGGAGCTAGGCGAAGAGCATGAGTCTCTACTCAACGCGCAACACGCCCTCGCAAGTGCACTGGGGGACAACAACGAAACTGAAGAAGCTGCTGTGTTGCTTGAAAAGGTGGTCGAAATCGATGAGAGACTTCTCCCAGCAGACCACCCTGACCTACTTACATCACAGCACAGTCTCGCTGTTGCATACCTCAAGAACGGGCAGGTTGCAGAAGCCACGGCCCGATTGGAGGAGGTGGTCAAGCATAACGCACAGACCCTCGGCGAGGAACACCACCATACGGCAACAATACTGGCTTGGCTTGCTGATGCATATCTGCGGGCCGGCAGGGTGACAGATGCTATCGAGTTACGCGAGCGGGTAGTCAATATTCAAAAATACACCCACGATGAGAAACACCCTGATCTTCTAACATCACAGAACAACCTTGCTGTAGCATACTTCAAGGTTGGAAAAGTGTCGGAAGCTGTTGGGTTGCTTGAATGGGTGGTCAACATCAGAAGGTCTACACTCGAACCAAAAAACGGTGCTCTATTGACATCACAGCTCTGCCTAGCTCAAGCTTATCTGGAGGCTGAAAGAGTGCCGGAAGCTATCGAGATACTTGAGCGGGTGATTGAGGTGGCCAGATCGTGGTACGATGAAGGCAACCCCGGCAGGGTAAGATCACAGAGACTGCTTGACAAAGCATACGCAATGTGCGACTACCCTTCTTCACAGTCGTCAGAGACATCACTCTCAGTATCGGAGACGTCTCAGCTAGATCCTTTCTCTGAGTTGGTGGAGGAACGGGCTTCGGCTGACCCCGACTGTGCTCCTGGTGTCGAGGCTGCATAGCACGGGGGCCCCAGGCCAGGAGTGACGATGGAGGGCACGATTGCAAACAGTGTGATACCGGGGAAGAGGTCTGAACGGGACGTGCGGATCGTCTACATGCAAGACTGTCCCGCGTGTTCTCCAGAATATCCAGCCCTAACCCGGAAAAGGCAAAGTCAAACAAGCCAGGATAGATCGATCATCCTACCGGCCCTAAAATCAAGGCTTCAAGCAGCTTCACACTTCAGGCCGATTTTGACTTTCGTCTTGGTTGCATCACCAGTCGCCTTGGGGGCCTAAGATACGTGGAGAATATTGAAATAAAGGCTTCTTCTGCCAATCTGCAGTCCACAACAGACTTACGCCTCTTCCCGTAGATTGCAAGTCGAGCGAGGGCCCACTCAGGATTATGCTTCAAGTCAATCACCACGAAACGGCAAACTCCACACATTATCGGGAAAGGGTACAACCCCGTTCCTTTTAGCAGTCCTCCACGACAGACGGCCTCTCATCCAGGACGCTTACAACCTGAAGATTTCGCCAGCCGTTTGGGAACGCTCCTACTGGCCTAGTGCTGTCTGCAATTACAGCAGGGGTGAACCCGGATCTTCAGCTATTTCAGTCGCATCCTGCGATTTTGGGATGAGTTGCTCTTAGGGTCAAAGGCAGGCAGAAATTCAGGTGCTTGAAATAAGGCCAGAGCTTTCATATTGCAGTCGAACGCCTCACGTTTGAAGTCGTTTCACGTGACTATTCAGGGATCATCCTGATTCTAGACACATTTGCAGCTTGGCTCGGAGGAGCCCAGGGGTTTTTTTTGGGGGGGGGGGGGGATTCAGCGCCACTACATAATTACCCCACAAGAGGGCTTTTATGAGAATATATTCATTGTCTGAACACCTCAGTATCCTCCTGTATTTTACACGTCAACCGGACTCCTGTGGTCCCGGATTGCATCAGTCAAGAATACCACGAAGCCACTCATGACGTCTTTGACGCGGTCCTCGGAGTAGACATCCGGCGAGAAGCACATCGACAGGCCCAGCATTCCATCAGTCTTGCTCACAATCTCAAGCACAGCTCCCGACTTGCCGACAGTTCCCGGCTCGCCCTCCTCGCATTGCCTCACAACAAGCCTCCTCCTCAGCCGTGCCCCGATTTGCTCATCTATGGCCTGGTGAGCCAGACCCAAAGATTGCTCGTGTGCTGCGTCCAGCTCTCGTGCAGATAGTCTCACCAGCTCGCCAACCGTCATTGCATTCTTTCTGTACTGCGACGCCAAGCGCAGCCGCACCGGCACTGGTTCAGCATCGATACCACCCGTCACCACGTCGAGCAGCGTGTCGCCAGCCTGCTCGCTATTGCTTCGGAACATATATGCCCACAACGCGCCCAAGATGAACTTCAACGGTGTTGTTGGTGCCAATGCCGACCCGGTACCGTGAGAGGCGATGGTGAGGTCCTGTTTGCATATGCGTTTCATGCGTTTAACGTGGTTCGCTGGGATCGTGTAGCTGGGTGTCGTACATGTCGTACCAGAAGGGGCATCATTTGAATGAGAGGCAGGCTCAGCTTTGGTCATGGCAAATGGGTCCGTGGTAGGCGCATCCGCCAGATATTGCGACCACCATGCGAGAAGCGCTTCAGTGTCGACCGAGCCGTTGATCGGGCCGTTGACCTCGGTATCAGTCTTGCCATTTATGCCGTTCGGTGTCCCGTTCGTCGCCGCAGATTTTCCACCGGCAGTCTTTCCTTGCTGGCCGCTCGTTGTCACCTTGGAGCGCGGTGCAAGACCAGTCGAAGACGACTGGGCGTCGGTCGTGACGACGATCTGCGCCGCGATATACGCAGCTAGATCCTTGATTGCCTTCCCTCCCAACAATTCAAAGAGCGGTAGGTCGATCTTTGTCTCTGTCTTGACCCACTTGCGCAGCTCAATCGCCACAATCGAGTCAAGCCCGTACACAGTTGGAGGGTTCGCTGGGTCGATCAGCGACATCTCGATGTCCATCACAGCCGATATCTTCTCCATGAATCGCTGGGTGAGAAGTGCGCATCTCTCTTCTACATCCGCGGTTCCTGCAAGGGTCTTGGCTAGGCTCTGGGTGGCAGCGGCCCCCGCCGCAGACGACGAGGTCTGCCCGATGTCTATATTGGCACATAGCTTGCGATATAGCGGTCTCTTGCTTGTTTCTGGATTCGAGGCTAGCCCGTCGACGCTGACTCCAGTAATGAGTCTCTTTCGGTCGACTTTATGGTTGCAGCCTCCTTGTGCTCTAGCGATGAAGCGGCGGTCGCTGAGAATGGCCTCTTCCACAAGCAGCATCAACTCCTGCGTATTGATTGTCTCATCGAACTTGAGACCCAGATCGGCGGCAACACCAACACTTGACACGGCCGCGACATTGATACTTGCACCCACACAGCCCTGAGCGCGGCGCCAATCCATCAGGCCGTCCAGGTAACTGTTAGCAGCACTGTAGTTTGCTTGGCCCGGGTTTCCCACGATAGTGGATATGGAAGAGAAGCACGTGAAGAAATCTACAGGGCGATTTTGTGTTGCCAGGTGTAGATTCCACGCTCCAGCACATTTGACGCGAATGACCTTGTCCCACTGCTCATAGCTCATGCCCTGAAGCGATACATCTGCGAGGACCATGGCCAGGTGGAACACGCCAGCGATCGGTCCCATGCTGTCAAAGGCTTTCTGAACCTCTCCCAGGTTGGCCACATCCGTTCGATATATCTCAATCTCACAGCCGCGCTCCTTCAGCCAGGCGACGGTGCGCCGTGCGCTTGCTCTCAGCTCGCCTTTCGGACTGAGGGCTGACACGGTGAAGAATGACAATTTCCTGGCTCCTTTGAAGTACATCCACTCTGCAAGCTTCAGACCCAGGCCACCTAGTCCTCCTGCAACGAGGTACTTCTTGTCCGGGTCGAACAATTTGGCCAAAAGATGATAGCCCCTGGGTTTGAGCATCACATCCTTATCCCCGGGAACCAATATAATCTTGCCAATATGCTTCCCCTGTTGTATCAGCCTGAAAGCCCTCTCGACATCCGAGAATGGCACCTCAAGCAGGCTCTCCGGCACCTGGATTTGACCCCCAAACACGAGCTCACACGCCTCATCAATAAGCCGACCTGTCAGGATCCGATCTCGCTGGACGACAAGCACCATGTCAATAGAAGAGAAGCTGACATTGCGCCGGAAGACATCCATGGGCAGGCCTGCGTTCTCGTGAACATCTCGCTTGCCAATCTCGACGAAGCGGCCAAAAGGCGCGAGACACCTCCACGTCGCCTCGAGCAGCCTGCCCGACAGGCAGTTCAGAACCACGTCGACGCCCTGGCCGTTCGTCGCCGCCAGCGCATCCGCTTTGAACGAGTCGTCGCGCGAGGAGAATATTTGATCGTCAGAGAAGCCGAATCGCCGTTTAAGAAATTCTCGCTTTCCCTGCGAGCACGTCGCGAGAATGCGCGCCCCACGGGCCTGCGCGAGCTGGATAGCCATCTGGCCGACGCCGCCGGCCGCCGAGTGAATGAGGATAGTATCGGTGGCCTGCAGGCGGGCGACGTGGTGCAGGGCGTAGAGAGCTGTCATGGTGACGGTAAGGAAACTCGCCGCGGCCGTATCGCTCACTCCCGAGGGAATCTTTCGCGCCAGCCAGGCGTCGGCCCGCGCATAGTTCCCGATGCACTCGCCAGCTGCGACGACGATCCTGTCGCCGGGCTTGAAGCTGTCCTTGTCGACCGAGGACCCGACCTTGGTCACGATGCCGGCGCACTCTTCGCCAAAGTGGTAGTCTTGGATCAGACCGACGGCGATGGCGATGTCGCGGAAGTTGAGGGCTGATGCTACCACTTTGAACTCGAGTTGGTCACCTCCGAGAGGCTCATTGAGCATGTCCTCATTGGGAGCGAAGTAAAGTGTATCGAGGCGGCCTATGTGGCCGATCTCGAGGTTGACCGGTGTGTCGTCGGGGAGCGGCTGGCGGCTGGGCTTGCTGTCATCAAGCTTGGAGTTGAGTTCGTCGTCTACTGCAAGCCGAGGAACAAATACGGCGTTGCCTCGAACAGCGACCTCTTCTTCATCCAAATTCTTGTCCAATGCCTTGAGAATCGCTGCGCCCGCATCTGGCGTCGTTGTCACTAGAGTGTCGGGATCGAGATCCAGAGTAACAAGTCGGGACATGCGGTTCTCGTTCCTCGCTGTTCTCAGGAATCCAGCGAACTTCGCCATCTCTGGGTTCGTTGCACCCATAAAGGTCCCCTGAAGCACCCAAATCATGTTCTTTTCCTCTTCCAAGGCCAACTGTCGGAAGCGAGCGAACCCTTCCGTCGACGTCATGTCAGTGGATAATGAAGCAAGAATAATAATATTCTGATGCCCTTCTTCAAAATAATACTCCTGTCCCAGCTGCACAGTGGTCAAGTTCCGGATTTGGTCTCTTTTCTGTGCGAAATCTTTGACTTGATTCAAGACCCGGGCCTCCATCTCCGACGGACTGCCAGAAACAACCACAGTGAGCTCTTCCAGAATAGATGGGACGATCTTGTCAAACTCAGCCGACTTCTCCCACTTCTGCTCGAAGTAGAGCCTCCGCTCAAGCGAACCTTGTTCCTCCTTTAAGAAAGTACTCTCCTGGTCCTGCATGTGGATGCAAAGCCTACCCTGCTCATCCGAGACCAGCAGCTGCGAGATGACAGTCCTCAATCCGACTCTGTCTCCAAACGTCCGAATAGTGTAATTTTGCAACTCATTTGAGCCAGAAGCCGAGCGTGCGAGTAGGTGGCCCGCCAGCTCAACAGACTTGTACGACCGGGGCACACCGACGCCGTCCTCGTCCGGCCACCACTCCCAACCATCAGAAGACCCGGACCACGTGGAGTGCATGACAGCATCGAGAAGCGCCAGTGGGACAAGTGTTACCTCGTCCAGGCCCTCGATTCTGTAGATGCTCGGGTCAAACTCGAGATTGGCAACCGTAAAGCCTTCGCCGTCATCCATGTCGCCCTTAAGCAATCTGAACTCGTCGCGGTATTGCACCCCGCGCTTTTCGAGTCGGCGGTACAGATCAGCACAGCTAGGCCTGTTGGTCGATTTCTGCCTCAACTCCTCGACGGACGGGTACCGAGGCAGCGAGCCGTCTAGCTCGACAGCCTGTGGCTCCCCCGCGACGATGGAGATCCATCCATGGCAATGCTCAGAATAGTGGCCATCCACGTCGAAGCTGCTGATATGAAATTCGAGCCACTCGTCGCTGAAGCCCTTGGCAGATGTCGTCGCAGGCTGCAAACTTAGGATCATCTCCGTGCCGACCTCGTTGTCGCGGAGTGTCATGGCGGACTTGATGTCGATGTCTTTGAACACAACCTTTGCTACCGTCTTTCCCTCATTAGTAGGATATCGCACGGCGGCCTCGACCGCCAACGAAAGGTAGCCCGAGCCGGGGAACACGACCTCGCCTTCGATGGCATGTCCAGCCAGCCAGGGGATCTCGGACACACGGATGTAGTTGCGCCACAGCATACTATGTGGTGTCGAGTGTGGCACCGGGGTCCCGAGAATAGTATGGTTGTGCTTTCTGTGTTGCGTGCTGCGCATGGCGCGGGTCGTTGGTGTCCAGTAATGCCGGTGGTTCCAGGCGTAGCTTGGTAGATCTGTAAGAAAGGTACTCGGATGGGTCTGGTCCGCATTCACAGCCACGAGGTCGACAGGGTAGTTGGCGGCGAAGAGCTGGCCTGCCGTCTCGAGGAGACACTCGAAGGCGGGCCGGTTGCGACTTAGAGAGGCAAGATAGGAGACATCAAGCTTTAGCTCTGATGCCACCTGCTCTGAGGGGCCTTTGAGAGCAGGGTGCGGCCCGATTTCCAATAGAATATCAACGGCCTGCTCCTCATCATCGTCCAGGAGGACACCTGTGAGGGCATCCGCAAAGCGCACTGCACCAACCATGTTTCGAACCCAGTACGTGGCGTCTATAGCTCCATCGCGAACGACTCTGGCTGTGACACTGGATACCATCCGAACCTTCCAAGGCCCAGTTTCCGTTCTGTACAAGGCGCACTCGTGCAACGCCTTCTCATATGCTGGTGCAAGGGGCTCCATATGGTGTGAGTGAAACGCCTGCTGGACAAGCAGCTTCCGCGCAAACACCCCACGGCTTGATAGATCCGCATGCAGTTCCTCGATGGCATCCAGGTCTCCTGAGACGGTGACGCTGGAGGATGAATTCACAGCTGCCAGGCAAAGGCGACCTCTAAATTTGGCCAACTCAGAAGTGGTGTTTGTTTCGCTGAGGCCGACTGCTATCATGCCGCCCACGACTTGTGGTTTGTCTCCCCCTCCTGGCGCCTGTTGCTGGCTCATGTGGTAGCCGCGGTAGTAAGCTACAACCATAGCTGCCTCAAGTGACAGAATATTGGCGGAATATGCAGCCGCCACTTCGCCTGAGGAGTGTCCACAGACCGCCCTCGGTCTGATTCCCCATGCTCGCAACAAATCCACCAGAGCAATCTGAAGAGCTGTGCAGATCGGTTGTGAGAGCCGTGTCTCACTGAGGCGAGAGTCTTTGGGGTCCTGTGGTCCCAGTAGCTCCCGCACAATAGACCAGTCCGGTCTATCAGAACCAGGCAAGCTTTGCAGTACAGCATCACACTTGTCAAGTGTGGCTCGAAAGGGCGGGTGGGACTCAATGAGTTGCCGGCCCATGTCCCAAGTTTGTGCACCCTGACCTGTGAAGACGAAGCCGATTCGGGGTATTGTATGTGACGAGCGTGTTGTGGCTGTTTTCCATTCTGATGAAGCACGAGCCGTCTCCAATTCGGCGACCAGCTCATCAGCGGAGGCCGCGATAGCAAAAGAGCGAACTTTGTGCACCGTGCGGTGAGCTGAGAAGGTATAAGCAAGGTCGCGAAGGTTTGTTTTATTTGTGTTGCCATCCTTTCGCACCGTGAGATACTCCCGGAGAGCGTCCTTCAGACGTTCGCCTGTTTCGGTTGTGTGGGATGAGATAGGGACCAGAAAAGGTCGAGCTTTAGCCGGTGGCGCCCCGTTCACCTTCACAGCCGGGGCAGAGCTTTCTGTCACTTCTTCAACGCTCTCCAGCACTGCGTGGGCGTTCGCTCCTCCGTATCCAAAGGAATTCAAACTCGCCCGCCTTGGCTTGCCCCTGGTGTCTGGCCAGCTCAGAATTTCTGTAGGGACCTTCAGTCTCCAGTCCTGGAACCGAATTTCGGGATTCGGCCTATCAAAGTGCATTTGAGGTGGAATGCTGCTCTTCTCGATGGCCAGCACCGTCTTGATCAAACCTGCCAACCCAGCGGCACCCTCTAGGTGACCAACATTGCTCTTGATACTGCCGATGACCAGATCCTCACTCCTGGTCTGCGTCCCGAACACGTTGCCCACGGCACGGGTCTCGTTCGGATCGCCAACCTTGGTTCCTGTGCCGTGACACTCGAAGAAATGCGTGTCGTCGGGGTCGAGGTTCGCAAGCTGATAGGTTCGGCGTATCATTTCCTCTTGCGCCTCGGAGGAGGGCACCGTCAGCCCCTTCTTAGTGCCGTCGTGGTTGGACCCTGTCGTGCGGACGACGCACCTGATGCGATTGCCGTCGCGGACAGCATCGGACTGCCGCTTGATGACAACTGCACAAACACCTTCACCTCGGACATACCCACTACCATCCGCATCGAACGACCTGCATCGTCCGTCTGATGAGAGGAAGCCCATATCTGACAAGACGATGGCAGTGGTTGGGTCAAAATAAAGCGCAGAGCCAAGCACGATGGCGTAGTCGGACTCCCCACTGATGATGCTCTGGTGCGCTAGGTGAAAAGCTACCAGACTGCTAGAACAGGCTGTATCGACCACAATGCTTGGCCCCTTCAGGTTGAAGAAGTACGACACGCGATTGGCTTGCATAGCGTCACCTATCCCGGTGATGCTGTGCAAGGGATAGTATGCCTGGTCGCAAAGCAGCGTGCCGTAGTCATTGCTTAGGCTGCCCTGGAAAACCGCCGTTTGCGTGCCAGCTATCTCGTCAAGAGTGATGCCTGCATCCTCCAGAGCCTCATAGGCTACCTCCAGTAGCAGCCGCTGCTGCGGGTCGATGGATTCTGCTTCTTTGCCTGAGATACCAAAGAATCCTGCGTCAAACGCTGTGACAGGGTGGTCAAGAAAGTAGGCTCGCTTTTGATTTATCTGTGCAAACCGTTAGATTGGCTTAGTCTCAGGAGATGAGGTCTGTCGGGATTGGAGCTCAAGTCTCCTAACTCACTGTGCCTTTGTTGGAGTGATTAGGGTGAAACCATGTGTCGACATTGAACCTGTACCGGTCATCTGGAACCTGTCTTTGCACATCCTTCTTGTTCATGAGGTTCTCCCACAGCTGGCTCGGACTGTTCTCATCTGTGTCAGCGTTTTGCGAGTCCCAGGAGGCCACAGACGTTTTCCGCAGAACCCATGTCTGAGGTTGACTAACTTGTTCGCGCCTGGAACGCGACAGGCCATGCCGCACACCACGGTTCTTCGATCCATATCTGCTGTTTGTGTCTCACTGAACCTCAGCAGATTATGCTCGTGGACCATGAAAATGATGTTAGGCGAGCAATAACACGTCCGATGCTTTGCACCATGTGTAAATTGTGACCGTTGAAGGACACAGTTATCCCATGTTTCTTTTGCCCCGCCCTACATACGCGCCCGAGATGTAGATAAGATGTATCTAGATGCCACCCTAGGTTCGTATCGATATCCATTGATCGTCTCACACAAGGTTCAATGTTTTCCCTGTTTCCCTTACTGGCACCCTCAGCGGTGTGCGATGCTGACTCGCACCCGACTGGAAAACTTGCCACGGCATATTGCTTCCGATAGCCTTGCTCACCATAAATCCAAGATCGACATCGCGGGGAGCATTTATGGCCCTTTTTTGACTCTGGGGATCGCGGGGAGTATGGAGGGAGTCCACAATATTTCATCCACAAACGCTTCTGCACCCGATGAACCGACTCAGATAACGACGACTGAGTCAAGTAGCCAGAAACCGAAACACCCGGTGGAGCCACGAACGGTTCGCAATGGCATTTGATACGAGACATTGTTATACCCGTCGTTTACAAGTCAATTGCGCACCATCTCCCAAGCTGCCAAGCCCAACTTGACCTCCGCAACCCTCCCGCACATGGCCTCGGCAGGATCCACACCACCCGACAAGCGCGCGCATCGCGTCCAAGTCCTCTCGATAGGGCTTCCACGAACCGGTTCCAAGTCGATGCTCCGGGCTCTTGAAATTCTTGGCTATCGGAACGTTCATCATCTTGGCCAGATATGGTGGAAACCGCGGGAGTGGGCATTCCTCGACTGCGCAGCAGATGCCTCTTTCCACAGCCTGTCCACGTACAGGCCCGACCTGGGTCCGGTAGACTGGGATCAAATGTTGGGGGACAACGAGGCTATCACGGATGCCGCTGGCACCTTTGCGGCACAGCTGATTGAGGCGTATCCCGATGCCAAGTGCGTGATGGTCGTGCGGGACTTTGATGCATGGGCTCGAAGCGTGGACGAAACGCTGCTGTCGTATCTGTTCAGCTGGTTTAAGTGCCCATTTTCCTTGCTGCCGTGACATTTATTTTTTAGGCTTCATCTCGTCTCGATTCCAGAACTTTCGAGTTAACATAAACTAGACGGCTGGCTCAGCGCTTTCCTGATTGACCCTATAATAGGAGCATACTCGACGCGGGCTATGAGGAAGATGTTTATGGGCGCAATGCGGTGCCGAGCGCAGGACGCGAGGAAGACACAGGTTTTACGGAGATATTATAGTGAGCATCATGATATGGTCCGAACAATGGTACCAACGGACAGGCTGTGTGTTTTCAGACTGGGCGACGGCTGGGAGCCTCTAGTGAGTGACCCCTGCAGGTGATGCCCTTGTCCCAGGGTGGTTTGTTTTGCTAATACCTCATACAAGTGCCGCTTCTTAGACAAAGAAGTGCCAGAAGCTAGTTTTCCACACGAAAACGACACCAAAGAGATGCATTTAGCATGGCAGTATCTCAGACGCGGCATTCTGAAGGCGGCGGTGAAGAGATCCATGCCTTGGATCCTTGCTGCTGTAGTGGTTTTAATTGGAATCATGAAATTCCTATGAATAATTAATTGTGTATCATGCAAATTTCGGCCATATTGTATTTCGCACGAGAGGGCTCAAGGGCTTTCCAGCCATGTTGTAAGGCCTACGGGTTGAAGTGAGCCCAACAGTTACGGAAGATCAAGAGCACACAAGTTCGAAGACTTATAAGCCAGGGATTTTTATGCTTGGCAGCAGCCATGGGTTTCTTCAAGAAGGATCTAGAACTGGTCATTTGGCTGTAGTGCTGTTGTTACGTTGACGCGGCTCAGCTTCCTCCCGATGTCAGCGCTAAGCGGGGCTCAGCCAGCTTTTCTTTTTACTTGAGGGCTTGACTCCTGAATGTTAACTTGGAACCGGATTTTAGATCACTGCAAGGACGAAGAAAGCGAAGTGACAATGACGAGGACGAGGACCAGCACGCCAAGGACGCGAAGTGGCTGCCAAACCTGTCGGTAAGTCGGATAGCTGGTGTTCTTGCTTCAAACCATATGTTCACCTGGACTTGTCTAATAGGATCAAAGCAAGAGGCACATAAAATGTGACGAAGCTCGCCCGTCATGTCTAAGATGCACTCGGGCTGGATGGCTATGCGACGGCTACGCCGGGGATAAAGCCATGCCAAACGCTTCTACCAGCAAGAAGAATGCATCCGCGGTCACCATGAATCCCATAACCAATTCAGTCATGTCCATTAGCAGCTATGCAATCCCATACAGAGTCCCAGGATCCCAGAGAGACCGCCAAGTCCTTCACTACTTCTATACACGAGGTGCTCATGAGATTGCCAGCCACTTCAACGTCGACTTCTGGACAAATACAGTCCTTCAGCAAAGCCACGCAGAGCCTGTAGTACGGCAAGCTCTCGTGTCGCTTGGCTCACTCCATCTTGACTACACAACCGCAGCTGTGCTTGGGAATAGCACCACTAAGGATGGTGCCCTGGCTCAATATGGCAGGGCCATTCACGCTCTTAGAAGGCGTATCGAGAGGCCTGACCGTGAGACGTTGAGGACTGCTCTCATCTGTTGCATCCTATTCTATTGCTTCGAAGCAGCTCTCGGCAACAGCAAGGGTGCAATGCGTCACTTGAACAGTGGTTTGGACTTGCTGTCTGCGGGCCGTCACCGTCAAGACCAAGACAATGCTGGTGACGTGAACGCTCTTTCTCTTGTTTTCGAGAGTCTGGACCTACAGGCTACCATGTTCGACGACGGCCGAGTTCCTCATCTAGTTCTATCAACCAAGAAGGTGGAAACGGACACAGCCACGTTTTCGGGTCTTGGTGAAGCTTACAACGCTTTCATCAGACTCCAGAACTCTCTTTTTCATTTCCTCACCAGCCAACTGCAATATAAGTTTTGTGCAGAAGGCTCACTGCCTACATCCGTAGTGGAGCAGAAACGTCTTCTTCAGGAGCAGTCTGATACCTGGCTGTCCGCCTTCAAGCAGTCAAAGTGTGGTACGGTACAGAATGAAGGGAAAGAATCCGGCTCCCAGATCCTGCTAATTCAGTGGCATGTGTCAAAGATGCTTCTCGAAGCGAACTATCCCATCAATGATGACATTTTTGGGGCGTCACCGAATCCCAGAGCCATGGAAATTCTGGACATGGCCCAGAAGATACTCAGCCATGCTCTACAGGATGGCACAGAGCCGGAGCAGGGTCATGTCTGCCAGCGGCGTACATTTTCATCGGAAAATGGAATTATAGCTCCGCTTTTCGCCCTGGCTGCGAAGTGTCCTGACGAGAGTGTATGCAACCGAGCTCTCGAGCTGCTCACCGCATCTCGAAGACGCGAGGGTCTATATGATGCTGAGAGTATGGTCGCGATCATTCATCAATTTCGAACAGCGAGACAGCAGAAGATTCTATGCAACGATCAAGTTCTTGGCGAGAATTCAGGGGGCTTGTCGTTGGAAAGCTTATTTGAGCGAGAGATTGATGGCATGACTGGTGGTATGGACAACCTAGCTGACTGCCTGAAAATGGGATCTACCACTACATGAGAATTGTATCACCAATAGCCCCTCAAAAGCACCATATGGCGATAGCTAATAGTAAAATGGTACACTACCATTCCGCGCCACAATTTCGACTGATAGTGCCTGAGATGTACGTCGGAGCTGGGTCAGAACTGCTGTCGACCCTGGAAGCGAAACGCATCTCCTCCCTCCCAAAGTCAAATACGGACACAACATTCCTCAGAAAAGCGTCTCCCAGGAAGTTGAGACCAACATCATCACCCTCTGCAGTAGGCGCAATACTTGAGAAGCAGGGTCCGTCCACACGACGGTAAATGAGATCCTCATTCTGATGCCAGAACGTCTTTCCGTCCAGAACCACGCCAAACTCCGGGGGTGTGGCGTTGCAATGTACATTGTATACACGGGAATCCGCATCAAACACTCCCGGAGGGCTGAAAGCATTATTGACAGCCTCTGCAATGGTAGTGGGAAGCAGGTTCAAGTGGTTGCCGGTGTCGACCACGGCCTGGAACGCAGTTGAATTAGTGGTGTGAGAGCCCGTTGATGGAGAGCTGCCCCAGGTGATACCATCCACAGTCAACGTCATGAGCGTGATCTGACGCACTCTGCCGGTCAATACATCGGGAAGGCCCTCTGTGACCTCGATGGGCTTAGTTGCCCAAACATCCGAATGCGCCACCGGCGGTAGTTCTCCCAGGCCAAGCCATCCGCCCGGGCCGGTCGTCGAATTTTTGAGCGGTCGCTCGATCGCGAAGCTGTACCACGGTGCCACGAGCCCTTGCTTGTACATTCCAACGAACACCGGGTCGTAGACGGCACGGTTGAGCAGCAATGTGCTGTTGTCGAGCTCCGAGCCGGGATGGGCGGACGTCAAGGAAGGGAATCCCAGGCCTAGGACGCCACTCCCTATTCCGTCGCCCATGTCGCTGCTGCGGTCGACGAGGCCGATCTTCTGATGCTCAATCTTGATGCCATTGAGTGTAACATTGGTGTATGCCACTTTTCCCAGGGCTATTCCGGTGCCGTACTGCACGCCAAAAGTTTGATTTGCGACGTATTCGGTTGTATTCGGCACCTGGAACATGTTTGCAAAGTGACATTCTTCCTGCGGAATTTCGTAGTTACTGGCTGGATGGACACACTGGAAGTCGGCTACTGGGACCCAGAGATCGCTGCTGCCCGTGTCGGGGATGACATAGAAGGTCTGGTTGTTGATTTGAATCTCGACCTCGAACGTGACTCCATTTTGGGTCGAAATGAGAGATGACGGATCGGAAGATTGCCGGCGACGGATGGGGGCAATGATGCTAGAAACAAGGCCAGCGCTGGCGAGCAGGGCTAGAACAGCTGCGGTCTTCATGGTGGATTATATGTAAGGAACTTGGGGCAAATGAAAAATCAAAGAAGTCTGCATTGGCACAAGCCGTTCAGGAGCAGATAATTGCTGCTTTTTATATGCATGTATGCTGCTGGATAGACTTCCTGTCTCTTTTCAGTCCATCCATCATTTTGCGAAAGCAGAAGACTCTCACCCACGGACATTGCATTCTTTGGACGCCATTGGCTCCCTCGTCAATTCTCGAGGCAGCCCCATGTGGCGCAGGTATTCCTGCAATTAGAAATACCTTTGCTTAATCAGTCAAAAGCAACCCTTACCATTTCAAATCGACGCGTGGAGAGCTGTGGAGGACATGCAGCTATTGTCAAGAACTACCGCTCATCATTGGCTCCATCGTGTATTTCACAGCTCAATAGTAAGCCCGGGCTTAGTGTCATGGGGCTACGGTACGGTAGGATCAGGAGACGCGTGAGTGTTGTCAGACCTGATGCTGTTCCCCTCGCTGTAAAACAGAGCTTTGATTCGCTGGCCCGTGTATTCTCACAATTGTCCTGTCAGCCCCATCCTTGGCTTCGTTAGTTGGAATAGAGCAGGGGGCTAGGGGGCCATATCCGGAGTGTTGAAATTTGATGCAAATTCATGAAAAAGCTTAAATATCAACAATTCCTAAGCCTTGTGAAGTCCTCAGCGGCAATCTGATCACTCCAAGATAGCTACTATGAATATGTCCAGAAATTTCTTGCTTTCAGAACTACGCGATTCAGGGTATGGTAAGACACATCAGGCAATGGGTACGCAAATGTATCGCGGAACAAACATTCTGAACTTGTTGCCTTGAGCTAACATCGCATAATTTGCTGTTGCATGTTGTGTTGTTCAGAACACCAAGCCGATTACTCAGTTTGCGCTACGGCGTGGCCGATCGAGAGTACTTCCATCGGCTGCTCCAAAGCCCGGTCTATTTTGCCCTCAGGCGGCGACGTAACCCGGATGAATTCCTCGTACTCACCATACACATTTTCCGATCCAAGCCCGAGATCCCGACAAAGCTCGTGTACAAGGTCCCGCCTGGGTGGCAGTGCCAGAAGAAAATCCAAACACAGCCTTGCATCAGCGGATTTCCGACTGTCGACGGCGAACATGAGAAGTTTGATAACCACTGCCCGGGCACTGGCTTCATCCTCCAAGGCGTGGACGTAGTAGGCGGTGGCGCTGTTCTTGGACACAGCTAGAGGACTCAGGGCCGAGAAGTCCTTGTCCGGCTCGACGTCGTTCGTCTGGGGACCCTCCGGCAATGTGATACCAGAAACGTCAAGCGCGTAGTCTTCCGTCGACCCGCTGGTTTCCAGGTGGATGCCGCATCTCTGGACCAGACGGTGCAGTGAGAGACGTGCGGGCATCTCCCCGTCGTAAACAGTGCCGTGGAAGTTACATATGCTGAGCTTATCCCGCTCTGGGGCAGTCCCAGCAGTGTTCAGCAATGTTTTAATTGTCGATCTAGAGCGCTCTCCAAACTGGCCGCCTAACACAAGTCTTGCCGGACGCTCCCAACAGGCAGGTTCCTGCGGCAGATCGGCGTTGCCTTCTCCTTCCCCCATCGCCTTCCAGGGCCAGGCCAAGGGTTGTTTGAACTCCTTGGGTTTGAAGAATCGTTTTAGGAGCATGATGATGAACCAAATCACGTGCCAGTTTTCCGACAAGAAAATCTGCGTCCGCGGTTCTATGAGATTTGCACGGACCAAATTCGGGTGACGCTCGATCATCGTCTGAGGCAAAGGGGTCACATCGATAACAACGGTCTTGATATCGCCAGGGGGCAGCATCCGCAGAGCCTTCATCCATACCTGCCCCATCCTACGGAGCTCACCGCCGCAATAATTGTGGTCACCAAGAGGGCGAACGTGTTCAATCTCGATATTGGACCAGATCAGCAGGCGAATCTTGCGGACCTTGTTCTTAAGGCCCAATGTCTGCATGGCGCAGATGAGACGGGGAAGGCGTTTAATATCGTCGCTGCGCGGGATGAGACAGTCGAACGACCATGTGCTCATGAGCTGGATTGTATCAGCGCGGAGCAGCTTGCAAGTGAGAAGCAGTTGATCGACTGGGTCGGGCCACCCAGTGTAGTCGAGCCGGATTTCTTCTGGCACGCTGCCAGGGATCAGCCGTATGATATGCTGCCGGAGCTCGGCGGGGAGATCTGTGAGCAAAGACATGATGGTGTTATAGGTGTGACCTGGCGGCTTTGACGGCTGGCAGAGTGATTCTTGAGGCTCACTCAAGGGTGAGGGTGTCAGCTATAAAGGCTGCTGACTGGGTGCTCCGCCATTCCAAGGCAGCAGTGCGCCAAACGGGTCTGGCTGCGCCAGTAACAGTATCCCTAACCCACAATTCTTTCAACTTCCTGAGTGGTCAATCCAGGTTCACACGTACTGGCTAGTGCACCACTGCCATTTACTGCAATCCCTTCTGATTGCAGTCCAACAAGACAAAAATGGACTTTGTTCGGTTGTGGTATACCATGTATGCCTGGCCGACTACGCTTGGAAGCTAAGCCAGAAGCCATCTTTTTTCTCTTTTCTCCCTCTCCCTCACTGCCTCTCTACCTCTTTCTGTGTGTTCCCTCTTCCTCTCGTAATGGTTGAGCCGAGCCGGGCGGCTAATTTTGATCAACATAGACTCTCGGGGCGGCCAGATCCAAATCGATACAAACATCCTGCCGAATATGAAACTACACAAGGTCGATGTGATGTCGTTTGGCTGTCTCGATTGAACTGTCACAGATACTCATATGCACCCTTGCTTCCTACCTATCTGCCTTCCAAAGCCTTGCCTGAATCCTTCTGAGCAGCATAGACCTTGTTTCTACGCAGAGACGGAAATCTTCAAGATCGGATATCGAACTCGCAGGGACCGCTCCTTTGGAACTCACCTGGGCTGCATGCTAGTTGCGGGCATTGCTGTGGAATTGAGTTCCAGGAGCCGGTCCCTATGAGTTCGTTGCGTTGCCAATCCGGCCCTCATGGGGCCTCATGTACATATACACACAAGCGCAGTCACAGAGAATCAGGGCAGAACGCCACGAATCCAGAATTGGTTCAAGCTATGACAATACGACATTATCTGATCAAGAAGACCTGCTTGCCCAGATTTTCGCCCTCAAGCGAGCGAATGATCTAAATCGTTGCCAGCAGGTCTCATACGAGCTCGACAGGAAGTTTGAAACGACCAAAACAGAGCACAATTGGCCCGGGAATGAAGAGTTCAATATTTGGAACGACAACATATTTGCGATCACCCGAACTACTGCGGCCCATACCGACTCTCGTCAATACGAGAAGCCATAGAATACACGGATCCCGGCCGAGAGCCAGCTCGCCAAGCAAGCTGCAATGGAACCCGTTATCCAATGTAACTGCATATGTACGGAGCAATCCCCGTGAACGGCATGTCTGAGGTCGCCTGCTCACGACCTTCCTAAAAAGATGGGTGCCAAGAGACAAGGGTGAGAGCAAACCACCTGCTTTACCATAGTATATAAATTGTTGGGCATTCCCCCCGAAAACCCGTATTGGAACACTTAGATCTCAAACCTGCTGCCAGACTCTTAATTATTTGTGTGCTTTTTTGGAATCAAGTGAGAATGCGTATTTCTTATATATTAGGTGTTTTGCCTCTGCTGTCCGGCACCGGCGCCGTGACATTCACATCATGCACCGACGCGCAGATATCCACTCTCGAGGTGGCCATCGACCGGGCCACTAATAAGTCCTATGCGGCCATAGAGCACCTGGAAGCGAACCCCAATGGCAGCGAGATCCAAACAACCTGGTACGGTGCTTTCAGCACGGAACGGTACAATCGGGTCTTGACTGCTTTCAAGGTTCGTCATGTTGTTGTCAAGAGGCCTTTTCTGGGAGGCAAAAGATACTAAGACCAAATGTTTCTAGAAATTCGCGCCCGACCTGGCCACAACATTCAGATATGACTGCTCCTGCGTGAGCGACGCCGTCATCGCAACGATCGGTGGGACATACGGAGACGTCAGGATCTGCAGCGTGTACTTCAACGAGGCCATTGTTCCGCCTTCCGGGCAGCATCGTAACCAATGGGAGTAAGTTAGCCTCCATTTCGCGGAGGAAGAAATGCTTTCTCACGATAGGATTCTCAGCACGATTGTCCATGAGGCGACGCACTTTAGAGATGTACTAGGCACTACCGACTACGGCTACGGTGTCGACTACTGTAAACAGTTTGCTCTGGAAGATCCTGAAAAGGCTGTCAAGAATGCTGAGTAAGTTGAGAATCCAACCCGTGATGCCATCTACTTATGTTCTTTGATTTTGACCTTTCATCTCAGTAATCATGCTCGATTTGCCGTTGAGGTTCCCCCGTGGGGGCCTTAGCTCGCAACAGTCTTGAGTGCATGAATTGGGAAGTTGGACGTGCCGTTGAAGTGGAGTGTAGGGCCTTTATGCATGAAGACTTAAATCAGCTGTTCGAAAAGCTTTCTATCTACTGTGGCTCAAATGCTTAATTATATAATCATCGGTGAGGAGTGAACGAGTTCATTTCGTTTCAGCCAGACATCCACAGCCACAATGCGAGCCAACAAACGGCGGCAATTCAACATCGCATTCTAGCTAAAGCTGTTCCAAAAAGCCGTGAGCCCATTCAATGTTCAGCGCCACAAACTCCAGGTGTAGTGGTAGCCCTTCTGAACTGTACTACGTATAAACTAGAGAGGTATCCCAACCCTGATGCAAATGCCTTGGTCACGCCGTGACCACCAAAAAAACAATAAACTTAACCTGCTCAGTCCAGGGAGGAGGGCTGATATGCCCTCGACGTCTCCCGTGTATCGCATGTAGGTGCCGCATGACACCTCGTCGCTCTGTTTTCCTCTTGTGATTTGTACAATATTGTGTCATGGAGCGTGCACCGTACCTAGATACCTCAGCTGTCAGCTTTGGAGGTATCGACCAGGTCTCCCACCCATCCCATCTTCTCTCGTCTCTCATCGCTAATCCGCGCGTATTCCAGCAAGAGCCGTAGCACGTAAATCTGCATGTCCTCCTTTCGCAGGACACGTTCGGCCCATTCTTTGCCCGCGGCGGCAATCTTGGCAGCCTGCTCGTCATGGCCCTTCACCTCCTTGTCGCTGTCTTTGTACCCAAGGAAGTACTCCATAATGCCGAACCAGTCCGAGAACCGGTTGTCCATGGGCACGAAGTGCTTCCATGCTATCAGCCGGCTGTCATGCCACTCTCGCCACACCGTCGCCTTGACCGGGAGACTAGTCGATCGGAGGAAGCCCAGGTATCGACCACTGAAGGAGTTGCCGTCGATGTCGGGAAGGTATTTCCAGTTGAACTGCTCCGCCAGGGTCACACCCTGCTGCACCTCAAAATAGGGCGACGTGTATTTGCACTGCCCGCCCTCTTCTTCCTCCACGCACATCAGATCCACGAATGCCACATCCGCCCACTCGTCCACCCAGGGGCCGAGCTTGGTCCGTGTGGAGCCGGGCGTCGTCGCTTTCTGGGCCGTCAGGCCATATTTCGCAGAAGGTAGCTCAAAATTAACCGGTAGCTCGGTCCAATCCTCGGCTCTGCCGATCTTTGTGCCGTTATTCATGGCCACGAACCGGTGTCGTTGGAATGCGCGCCAATTGTTCTCTCGATTGCGACCACCTGTCGCAACACCTCGCCAGATGACTCCGTTTGTCTTCTGTGGCCAGTCCACACCGTGCTGGTTGCCGCCGGTAAATCTCTCTTCTTCATTCCAGTACATGGGCGCGGGCAGGAGGATCTCGTTGTTCACCGCGAGCTTGGAACCGCCAAACATGGGGAACAGCGTCTTGGTTGCGGACACGGTCAAGGGCTCGATGAATATGCCATTGAGGCCCTGGAGGTCGGGCTGGTGACAGACCTGGGTGGACATGGTGTAGTTCGAAACGTATCCCTGATACATGTGAGGCTCTGCGAAGGCAGGATTGAAAGTCGGTGCGTGGTCAAAGTCGGACATCATCTCTGCTTTCCGGGCAGCGCTGTCGGGTGCGCAGCCGCGCTGGACGATGTTCCAGTAGGGTTCTAGAAGGAGAAACATTTCAGCAAGGGTCTCACGTAGTCTCAGCTCGTTCAGCGTGGACATGACTTACTCGTTCCCTCCCAGTTCTTCTCAGGCAACGGGACCAAGCGATCGGGCCCTTCACCGGGTGCCTTGAGGTGCTCAAACTCGTTGATGGCATCTTTGGCCGGCACCATGCTCCTCGACGCGCTTGCCTTGTTCATGTGTGCATTTATGTCCTCCCAGGGCACCACCAATCGAGGTTCGTCCATCGCGTTGAGTGCAATATCCATATCTGGCAGCAGGTGCTCGATCGTTTTGATGAGGTTCAACCAGATCTGGGTCCAGAACCAGTCGCTTTTGGCTGATGCATTGCCGTCTCTGACATTGATGGTCATTTCGTAGTCCCAGGCGCCCCTGCGGATCTCCTGGGCAGGGAGTGCCCAGAAGGGCTCCAGATCGTGGTAGATCTGGTCCCAGAAGGCCTCAACCATGACTGCATTTTGCTCCTTTGCGAAAGCATACCATTGATCGAAGCCAGGTGGAGGGTGTCGGCCGCGGCGCTGGCGGTAGGCAGCGGCGGCTTCGGAGAGGGTGTGCGATTCTTGGGTCAACTGGTCGGCGAATTGCTTGTCGGCCAGATCGATGAGTCGATCGATGGGGTGGGCGCCTTTGCCGGAGGATTGTGATCCGGAGCTGCTGCCGCTGCCTCCTCCCGATCCTGGGTTCTTGCCATGGTCCAGCTGCAGCGTCTCCTCCTCTTTTGGTTTTGTCTCTACTATTGGTTCTTGGGCAGCCTGTGGCCTGCCCTGGCTGGAATCGTGGTGCTGTTTCGCGCCCGAGTCGGAAGGCTGGTCGGGGGACTTGCCGGCAGGGCTCTCGTGGCTAAGCTGGCCCGAGGCTTGTTGCGGGAGAGAATTAGGCGGCGCTACCCATGTTGTAGGAGGTATGGAGGGTGGTTGTGGTTGTTGGGGCCCGCTGAAGTAGTAGAAGAGGGTGATGATTATTATAGCGGGCACAAGGTATCGCACAATGGCGGAGGGCCGGCGTGGGGGAAATGCGGGAGAGCGCATTTTGGATGAGATCATGGCCCTCCAACGCATGGGCGCATTCTTGTTAACCGATCGGCCGCGTGCGTCAGAAGCGAAGGAAAGAGACTTGAGAAGAAGCCGTCGGGGGAGACAATATGCCGAATACGTGGTCGCAAGCCTGTCGGTGGGTCGGTTTGCTGTCGACTGGTATCGCGAGAGAACGACAGGGTGGACTTGAGATGGCCAAGAACCGAGGTGCAGTACTGGGCAGGGCAGAGCAAAAGATCGACAGAGGGCCAAGGAAAGAAATGCCGGGTCTGGCAGGCTGCCTCTCTACGGGCAGGACACGAGTGGACACGACAGTAGAGTTTGGTCCAGTTCAGGCCGTGATCGAAGACGGAGACGAAGTCGACAAAAGGTGGGAGACTGTCAAGGTAAAGTCGGTGGAAGGCAGACACGGTCAAAGGGTTGCTGCTGCGTGGGAGGGAAAGTCTGGGCACATTTGCAAGACGGTCCCCAACCCCAGGCAAAAAAACGGGCCAAGGCTAAGGACGAAGGGCCTTCAAAATGCAGATGCAGGTGCAGGTTGCAGTCGCAGCGGCTGGACTAGCCAGGGGAAAGAGCAAGCCAACGGCCCAAACGGACGGGCCAGACGGGCCACGGTGAATGGCACGGTCGCAGCAAGAAGGATAGTTCCTCCTGCCTCCTGCCTTCCTACCAAAAAAAACCTGCTACCGTGTGTCCGTGTGGCCGTGTGCCAACCTTCCGTGCCTTCCCCAGCGAGGCGATTGGCGATCAGGCAGGCACAGCCCGCCTCGGATGGGCAAGAGCACGCTATAGAAGGAAGTCGCAGGGGTCCTAATGGGGCTCTCTGTGCAGGGATCCGACCCAATCCAGACCGTTTCGTTCCTTTCGCTTCTCTGGCGTTTCCCATCTAGCGCCGCTCGCTTCGTTTCTACGTCGAGCTTATTCTTAAATCTTGATGCTGTGAACTCCGTATCTCGAGGCTAAATCGACTACAAACAGCAGTTCGAACTCAAAGTCATGTGTGCGGACAATTATTGCCGTGCAAGACAGTCACCATGATTTCATGGGCGAACCACGCAGACTCAGATTTTCTGCAGGGCTGTCTCACCAGAGAACCCAACCTCCGGGATAGTGTGCCCTCTGTCTGTCAGTCGGGCAGTCGGGCAGTGTGTTCAGTCCAGCATGGCTGCTCTGGAATGGCGGGGCAGACCACGTTTCACACTCCAACCTCACCTCACGATGGACAAGCAGAGACAGAGGGGCTCCTGTCTGCCGGCATTAAGAAAGGGTTGGTGAGACATTCAGTCACGCGCAGGGCGGAATACTTCCTGTTCCTGTCACCTGTCACCACACCCACCCAGCTTTGGAATTACTATGCAGTAACAGTAACTGTCGAAACGGCTCTCCCTATCTTGGCTGATTGATTTGCCTGACTGCCTGACTGCCTGGTATGAACGGAGAGCGAGAAGACGGCAGCCAGGAAACGGTAGCCTAGAAAAACGGTGCTACAGCGAGCCACCATCCTTTCATAACGGGCGCCTCATGCAAGCCCCTGAGGTAGATCATCATCAGCCATCAGCAGCCACACGAGCAGCCCATCGCGACAGATTGAGTCAAACCCTCAGTCAGCAACCCTCGTATCGCCGCCTCAATCACGTATTGCCCACTCATCCATTAGCGATGTCACCATCATCCACCACCGTTGACATCGCGCAAAAAACGTTGCGTGATGCCACGCTCTGCACTGACTTCAACTTAAGGTGGCCGATCTCAGGGGCTCCCCCGATAGCCCCCCACAAGCTAAACCATGGAACTGTGGACGGCATGATGGGAGATCGGTCCAGCCCACTGGGGGAGCGGAGCAGTCCATGGGACCTTAATTTAGATCCTTGGCGACCTGGACACCCAGACTCCCGACTCTCTCTGCCCGCTCCAGACACGCCGCCTTGCCCGATTCAGACGACAGATGCGACTCCTGAAGCCTGCATCAGACGTTTTGCCTGTCCAAACTGCTCCAGGCAAAAGGCAATCCATTCATGGACGTCAAAACCTGTCGACATCAAACCGCCCGAGCATGACGGATGGCCGTGCGCTCTCTCTTGATCTACCGGCCGAGAGATTCGACATCGGCGACTACCTGCCGATTTGATTGAACCAAGTCAACACACTGCCCATGTCTTGGATCGACGCCCGCGCCTCCGAGACACGCATCTATCTGGAGCCTGGAAACAAGAGGAAATGACCAACGCGGTCGCTCCTCGTTCCGTCCCCCGCTCAGCTAATCAAATATTTCCAGAACCAGGTGCGACGGCGGCCACGGCATCTCAAACATGAGACGGTTGACCGCATCAATCGCAAGCTGCGACGCCAAACTCCCGTGTTCCCGGTGGCCTGGGAGAGCTGCAATGTCCCGACGCACCAGCTGCTGTGTCGTGTTCTAGATCTTCCACCGGTGTTGATGAGGATCTTCAACGTGTATTTTTACCTTCACAAAGGTTGACAGTGCATGATATCCTCGCCGGACTGCAGCAACCCGATTGATCGAATCCTTCCTAGTAGCACAGAGCTCTTCCGGAGGTTTCCCGCAAATAAAAGCATCTATAACATCTTCTGGTAGGTCGGAGCTACATCTTATGCCACGCAAGCCACGAATAAACCAGCACGAGAGACAACATCACTGCATCAGGGCTCGTGGCCTGCCCATTGTTTTGAAGGAGGCACCCAACTCGCCGGGAAGCCCAAAAGCAAGACCATTGCTTGCAGGGTCTACCTTGACAGCATCCCTGGCTACCAGACCTTACCCAGGCCTAACGCCACGGAAGGTACCGCGAAGGCGCGAGCCCTTGATATTATCACTCAAGTGCACAGCTGCACGGCCCGTTCTTGATCTGATCACCCTGAGTTGAATGAGTCGACCATAGTTGAGGCCAAGATCTGGACATGGGGCTGAAAAGAAAGTGGCCTCTAGAGTAAGAATTTCAGCATGTAGAGTATGCGATTTGTAGATTCGATGATTTCTATATGCACACGCGTAGATGCAGACAACTCCAAAATATGCAAACCCACCCAGCAACCTCTACGCCGATTGCAACCAAAAGGACACCTAGAATGCATCAATGGTAGTATTCCCCATCCCAATGCCCCCAGGCCCATCTTCCTCAATCCCAGTCAGGCTGGAGTCGTCCACCAGCCTGTCGTCCTCGAGGCGGCCCACGAGGTCGGCGTAGCTGGGCATGAACGGCCACTTCATGAACTGCTCGAGCAGCTCGAGCAGCTGGACCTGGTTGGCGGCGCGGCTCCCGACGGCGGCCTCGCCCGTCAGCGGGGTGCCGCCGCGGGCCGGGTCGACGAGGGACTTGCACAGGGGCTCGATGCCCTCGCTGGCGCCCGGCCAGATGAGGTCCATGTTGTCGATGAGCGGGACGACCGTGTTGGTCATGATCACGCCGAGCATCAGGTCGAAGATGTCGCCCGCGTTGGTCGTCCCGGGCCCCACGTGCCGCAGCAGCTTGTGCGGCGCCTTGGGCTGGATGTCGATCAGCGCGCAGGGCTGGTTGGGGAAGAACTCGGTCGCCTTGACGCGCAGCGGCTCCCACGGCCGCCGGTCCCACGACAGCACGGGGCCCATCTCCTCCGGCTGCCGCAGCACGTGCAGATGGTCGCGCAGCAGGGCCAGCTGCGAGAGCACATAGTCGGCCAGCTGCCTCACGGCGCGGTTGTACTCGTCGTTGAGCCGCTTCGACTCTTCTAGCAGCTCCTGCGCGCGCTCGGCTTCCCCGTCGGCCTCGGCCTGGTCTGCTTGTCTCCGCACCTCGGCTGCGGCGTCGCGCTGCTGTGTAAATTCCAGGAGCCTGCCGCCGAGCTTGTCGATCCAGCGGTTGTAATTACCGAGCATCTTGAACCGGCGGCCTGCTTTCGTGCCCTTTTCTAGCCGCCCCGTATCGAACTGCCTCTGCATGTCTTCGAGCTCGGCCTGGAAGGACTTGTCGTATGAGAAGCTTTCCTGGGTCAAGGGGAACGGAGTGTCCAAGGAGATGCCCTCTTTTTTAAACTGCCGCAGCAGTCTCGTCTCCCTGCCCCTGGGAGTCTTAACTCCGCTGTCCCGCATGCGGACCATGGCTTGGCGTAGGCTTTCGAAGTTGAGTTGATGTGGCCGAACTTTGTCGTTCCTCCCCTTGACACCCTCGTCTGCATCGTCAAGAGTTCCGTCCTTGCCGCACACTTCGGCAATGTACTCCGTCATCAATTCGGCCTCTATGGCGCCTCGCTTCCTCAATTGTATGACACGTGGTATTATGGTGGTCTTCTCATCATCCGGGATCCATACGAGCATGCGCACCTGGCCGTACTTTTGGAATTGGGTCGAGGTGCGGATGGACGTGATGAGTTGGTACAGGATCATGCGCGACATGGAGTCGAAAAGATTGTATTGTTTCTTGGGGTACATGGATAGGTTGATGTCGACGAGGAGGGTATCGTTTTTCGGGGGGTCTTTGTTGAGGTCGAGGCGGTCGAATTCAACTTGATTGGGCAGGTTCTCGGGAGTGAGAGCCTCCTGGAGTTCTTGCCAGATGATACCAGACTTGGGGATCAACTTGACGTTCTTCTTCTTGAGTAGAGGCTTGAGGAAGGGTTCGTAGAGGTCTTCATCGGGCTCGAGCAGCAGGTGAGACCGGGGCCCGACTGCATCATGAAGGGCCTTGGAGAAGAGGCCCGCGCCGGGGTAGATGGATACCAGATCGCATCCCTTGTGTCGTTGGAGAGAGGGTTTGAGATATGAAATCACGTCGCCTGTGAAGCTTCTTGATCAGCGCTGTCCTGTCTCGGTTGTGCAAAGAGCGCACTTTTTGGAAGGAGGTGTAGGAGGGTGGAAGGGAGTGGGCAGACGTACTGACAAGCTTCTTATCGACAATGTTGACTCTTGACCCGTCAGGGGCCTTGGGATCTTTCTTGCTGCCCTTTTTCTTCCGCGGCGCGAAAACACCCGTGTTCTTGAGCTCCGTGGCTACAGCAGTTTCAGCTTCATAGAGAGAGCGGTTGGCAGCCATCTTCCTCGTCCATGATCGCTGCTGTTGGAGGGGCCCGAGACATGTCCGGTTGGGGATGCCGTTGGCCGGGCTCAGACGGGTGCAAGGCCGGAGAAAGGCATGGAGAGCTCTTCCATGGTGGCGAGCTGACTGGAACATGAATGAGAGGGAGGTCAGAGGGGAGGTCGTGGGCAGGAGAAGGAATGCGGAGGGAGCAATGCATGTAGAAACAAGGCCTGTCGCGAAGTACAGGGGAGAGCATCTGCCCTGCGAGCTCCAAATCTGCAGAGCAAATGGCCGGCAGAAAGCCAGACTTTTTTGGGCGGGAAGCCTCGGCTGTACACAGCACCCACTCACCGCCTTCTTCATTGATCAGAGCAGCTGCGTCAGACCTGCAAATGCTTGGTTTATAATCGCGTCACGTCGTTTCTATTCGACTAGCATCGCAATGGTGTTTCCTGAATCCGCTCAGGAAGAACTTGATAGTCTGTAGAGATACTCTCCTTCTTGGGCCCGAGAGAGTTGAAGCCATTGAACTGGTTTTTACCTACCGCCAATGCTCTGGTTGCCGAGCCATCAAGCACTGTGTTTACAGTTGCGTGTATGTTGCCAGGAATTTCCCCTGGTACATAATAGGAGGCATGGATCAAGTTGTATTCTCGATTCCGAAGCACGCATGCTATTCAAGGTTGCCAGGTAAGCTGAGGCACCAAATTCGGCATGGTTTCTGTACGGACCTTAGCGGCCACAGCAGCTGGCCCCCATTGTACTCTGCCTTCTCACCACCAACATGTATGCATGTGGAGCAATGTCGCCGTGGGATTGCGCTAAACTGCCAACTACCATCCTGCTGGCTGCGTGACGCCATGGATGACCGAAGTCACTCGTTCTGAAACCTTTCACCTCTACATATTTTTCGGCAGTCCGACGGCATGGCGAGCGCCCTTTAACCTTACTACAAAGTGTCCTATTCCACCTACAGGCATCCCAACTCACACGGAACACTTTTCGGTTATAATATCTCGTTTTCGACTGTAACCACGGGACTCTTTGCCACCATGGCGAGTCAAGATGCCTACTACTCTGTTTCGACCTTGGCGGTTAAACCTGAGAACCAAGAAAAGGTGCGCAACAAACACTACTAGATACCATCGTGCCTACTTCTTTCATGTGCTGGCATTGCGCCTCGCCTGGGTGCTAATATCCACCATTTATATGGTTAGGTGGTCGAGTTCTTTGCCCGTGTAGCCAAGGCGACCGAAGAGCTGGAGCCTGCTGCCCAAATCTACCGGTGGTACAAAGTCGAGGGCAAAGACGAATTTGTTTTCATTGAAAAGTGAGTACTGATTGCTAATTGCCACCTGCGAAAGTCAGTCGCTTGTGGGCAAGGAGAACCAAGCCCCGAGCCAGCCTCGAAGTGTCCAGAGCTAACCGAAAGACCGCTGGGCAAGGTTCACCAGCGAGCAGGACTACCGTGCGCATCAGAAATCATCGCATGTGCAGGAGCTCTACCGGGAGTACCTTCAGTATCTCTCGGAGCCATTTGTATTCCACCCTATTGATACTTCCAAGGACAGGCTTGTGGGCGGTTTCGAAAGAGCCTGAGAAAATCGAGAGAGTATCACTACTGCAAGCATCCTTGGGTGGCACGATGAAATAGTGATCGCTCGATCATATTACGAGATGCACTTCACAAATCAAAACCATGAAAACATCGCGTTGTAATTTGAGAGCAAGGGAGAATCGAATTTCTTCGCTCATAACAAGAAACCTAAATCATGGCAATGCTATCATATCCTCGCAAGTCTCTAGATGGGTGCCAAAGTTATATCACCCCCTTCGGTCTCCAACGGAGCATAGTGGACGCCTCCGACCCCATTACCGGTCATCCTGACCGACTTTGTCTTCTCGTCCATCTCGCCTGTGATTCTGAACACGGTGGTTGGTTGGTCCTTAACCTCCATGAGCGCCGCAGTAAGAAGGCTCGTCATGGTGCATTGTGGGTTTCCTGTGGTAGAGTCGTATGCCATGCAAGCGCCCAAGAAGTTCTACGAGAGTAGATGTTAGCTGAACAGAGTTTGCAAAGGATGTGATTCTGGATTTCTTACAAGTTTCTTAGGACGTCCGGCGTTCGATGGAGGTGGTAGCAGCTTGTTTGATGTAGCGGGCCCTTTGACATTTGTTGCGTGGCAACAGTCCATGATGACCAGAACATCACAGGGTAGACTCATAAGCGTCTTGTGTATATCATCGTATTCAATATCATATTTGTTTCTGTGTGTGAGACAAGAGGATTTTAAATTAGCCGGAGACATGCGATTTGCACCATGAGGGGAAGGAATCAGAGTTCGGGTAGAGATCCTGGAAACTTACCCTGACAGTGAGAGCTTTCCTCCAGGAGCTCGCCCGCCATGGCCCACGTAGTAGAAGATGAAGAGATCATCTCGGTCCATTCCGGCCGCAAGCTTCGCAATGGAGTCGGTCACCTGGGCGGATGTTGGTGTCATCTTCTTCCCGAGTGTGTTACGTTGTCGTCTGATTTTGTAATCTGTTGAGGAGAAGTGATAGGCTCCGCTAAGGACTGTCTTTAATCTTTTCAAGTCACTTTTGCAGTCCTTCATAAAGCCAGTGTCGTGTTGATGTGGGATGGCTTGTCCGTTCTTGTCACATTGGTGCACTCGTCGCCATCGCGTGTACATGACCTGAACCTTGTTGTAATTTGCGGCCATCTTGATTAACTTGTTTGGCAGGTGAGACAGATGATAACGAGTAAATGACGGTATTTCTAGACTGTGTCCAATGATATGTCGGGGCTTGTATGGGAAGAGATACTCTGAACATAATGTCTCCATTTTGAGAACGCCACAATCTCCCGTGTTGGCATTTATACAAGAAGGATAGACGCAGCTAGCAACGACGCACGCTGATATGCATCAGCTCAGTACTTCCTAAGGGGGCGACATAAGCTGACTGGCCCCAAAATAAAGAGCGTCAGCGGCACACATAGATTCCAAACGTTGAGACATCTGCTGACTGTTGTCCCTCAGGTTGCAACACACAACCTTTTCGAGGACATATCTGCGACACCTCTTACAAGCAAATTTCCACCCAGTTCTCAAGCGTGGTCACCCTTTCGGGCTCGTGGCGGCGTGGGCTCTGACGCAGCATCTCCCATTAAGGATAATTAATTAAAGATTGTTGATGGGTAGTAATAACACCCAATATAGCATGTGACCACCAACATGACATAAACTGTCTCATGCTTTCAGCTGTACGCAGGCCGTGACCCGCCCCCGTTTCGAAATCTCAGTGCTACCACCTTACGCGGGACGTTCAGCTGAGAATCAGATACAATTCTTGACTCCCAACTCAGTTACTTGAAGCGATTTCTTGATATGATCTTTGGTCAATAACATAATTCAATTGCTGTCTTTACCTAACGCATGTCTTAAGGGCATTAAAAGTCTGGTTACCACGTTTGATTTACGTCCGGGCCTTTATGTACGTATAGAGTAAGGATATAAGAAAAGAAATGATCAAAGTTCGAAGACTTTGGATCATAAGGACATGGAGGTGAAGAGGCATTGTAGTTGCATCTTTGGATATGCGGACCTCTATGTAGTTCGTGATGCGGTGCTATGCGTGGTGTTGTGCATTGTGACTAGAGTTATGAAGCGCAGGTGCCCAACAAATTACAGAATTCAATGCAATGACTCTAGCGGGAGTAAATTAATTAACTTCAAAACTGTTTGAAGCACGGCGTTTCCTGGCTTGTAAATATTTGAATTGACGCACGAAAGGGGGCTCTGGAAGGTCAAGACCACGCATCAACTGCTCAGGAGGTGAGACTTGGTGCTCTCAAGAAATACTTTGGTCTTGATGAAAATACACTGAAGAGGCGGCTGAAGCCCTTCATGTCTTAAAGTTAGATCTATTCGAAATCATTTGCTACACTTAGACGGTTTACATACATAAAAATGATATGAATGTCTCATAATTCGTATTTAGGAAAGTTTGAAGGATTCCGAATCCACTCGATGACAGTATGACCCAGTTTAGGCACACAACTGATTTTATGGACCAACTTGAATAAGGCAGACATTATACCTTAAACCCAGGCTCCAAAGAATGCATGAGGATGCTCAACTATCTAGGCAACATACTCTAAATTGTCTTTTGACATGGCTTTGTCCTTTTTCTGTCAGTATCCAAATTGGCATGGTGAGGACTCAAGATAGCGGATTCAAAATACCCTGGATACTTTCAACCAACAAAGTTGTAAGTTGACTACAGGGGATACTTGCGTATGATATTTCTTCTTGCGTGGAATTATGTTTCTTTTTTGTTCAACATTGAGAATTGACGACACTCAAATATTTGTTCAAGTCTTTCTCTTTTAGGTATCAATAAGAAGGGGCGGTGCTGTACTTAGTGGCTTTCGCGCGTTCAGCTGCAAGGTGCTTTTGGCGGAAGGATCGCAAGCCTGTCTTTCGCAATTTAACCTCGTATTCCACACTCCACAGGAACATGTCGCAGACGCGCGTTGTGGCTCGAGCCGGGATCGATGTCATCGATTCCAACGGACTTTTGTAGCATTTCTACCCCTGACCGTAGCTCTCGGTATATATATCCGAAGCTTTTCTGACTGCTTGCTTGTCGAAAGTTCTTCAATCCGTGCTCACAAGCGCGCTTCACTATCACTCGTTTAATAGTTCTGTATTTCAACGGTCGCGCCAATATGAAAGCTTCTTTTTCTGCCTCGCAGGCGCTGGGAGTTGCGTTGATGATTTCCCACGCTCAGGCTTCACTCATCCCACGTAGTTTCTGCGTCGGAGAGCAGGTCAACACGACAAGCGGAATCATCCAGGGCCATGCAGCAGCAAACCGAACCGAGGTATCAGAGTATCTCGGCATCCCCTTCGCCCAACCTCCAGTTGGAGACTTGCGGTTCGCCGGTCCTCAGCCTTACCTCTCCAGCGAACCATTCGATGCCAGCTCATATGGGTTGATGTGCATGAGAAATGCTGCGGCGGCCAATTACAGCATACTCACGGCCGAGGGGTACCACCTGACATCGATCGCGGCAGAATATCTGGATACAATTCAAAGTCAGGGCTACGCCATGGGCGAGGACTGCCTTACACTCAATGTCTGGACGAAGCCGCAGGTGGGAGAGAAGGCCAAAGCAGTCTTGTTTTTCATCCACGGAGGCGGTATGTGTACTCAAGCGTTGAAGTCCTATGTTACTCAAATGCTTGGATAGTTCTCTTGCTGATAAATTCCAGGATTCCAGGGAGGCTCTTCTCACAATCCGTTCTTGACGGGTCAGTACTTCGCCGATGATGAAGACGTCGTCGTAATCTCCACAAAGTAAGCAGGCTTGTTTCCGGAACATGTTCAGCATCATCAGTCATGCTAACTCCACTCCTCCCAGCTACCGCACCAATTTGTTCGGCTTCCCTGGTCTAGAGCCCTCGGTAGCCAATGTCGCGCCCAACGCCGGCCTCCTGGACCAGCGCCTGGCGATCGAATGGGCCCGCGACAACGTAGCAGCCTTTGGAGGAGACCCGACACGCATCACCCTCTTCGGCCAGTCTGCCGGCTCAACCTCCATCTCGACATACGGCTACGCCTACGCCTCGGACCCCATCGCCCACGGTCTGATTACCCAGTCCGGGACAGCCGACGGCTTCGGCATCCCATCGCCGAACTCCACTGCATCGTTCCTGGCCCTCTCGACCCTACTAGGCTGCAATGCCACCTCCTCAGACCTCAGCACAGCCGTGGCCTGCGTCCGCGCCCAGCCCGCCGACGCTGTGCTGGCTGCGAGCGCCAGCGTCCCAGCAACGACCTCCGCGCTCGGCACCTTCTCCCCGACCGCCGACAACGTGACCGCCTTCTCCGACTACCCCACGCTCACGGCAGCGGGCGCCTTCGCGCAGATGCCGCGGCTGCACGGCAGCAACTCGGACGAAGGCAGCTCCTTCGAGATCGACTTCGCGCTGCAGGGGCTCGTGCTGCCGAAGCCGTACTGGGACTGGCACACGCTCGCCTTCTTCGGCTGCCCGACGGCCAGCTCGGCGGAAAGTATTGCGCAGGCGGCGCCCGAGGTGCCTTCGTGGCGGTACGTGTATGTCGCGGACTACCCCAACATGCGCCTCACGGTCGACCCTACGCTCGGCGCTTACCACGGCTCGGAGCTCAACCCCCTGTTTGGGACTTCTGAGTCGCTGGGCGAGCTTGATACGCCGGCTGAAGCGGCCATGGGCAAGTATATGAGGGCGGCGTGGGCGGCGTTTGCGAAGGACCCTTACAATGGGCTGGCCGAGGAGAAGTTTGGCTGGCCAGTGCTGCCGACTGATGACGAGGATGAGGCACAGACTGTAGTGTTGGGGCAAGGCAATGCTACCGTGGCGGCGTTTGAGCTGAGTTCTGTAAGGGATGCATTGTGCCCTACGGTTATGGACGCGCTGGAGGCGGTTGGGGGAACGCCAGGCTTGCTCCTGATTGCGCTGGCGTTGGCACAGGCGCTGCAGGATGTCGAGGATGGGGATGTTGCTGCAGTGAGCGAGGCCATTCTGGCTCTTGCTAGCGGAGGAACAGCCAAGTGAGATCTGCAGTAATTCTCGTTTCTTCATGGTTCTCTGTTTGTCGTCCCGGGACATTTGGGAAGCACATATACATCACTATGGAGTTCATAATATTGTTAGTAGACTGCTACGCTCATAGGGTTTCACATACTTGCCACATCACACTGGCTCTCCGGTTTGACATTTGAAAGACTTGCACAGCTTTGGTGCCTCGAATCGAGACCTGAGTCAAAAAGACGCAGCTTTGGTCCGAGGCTATAAACAAACGCTAGTTTTTTGTCTTGACCTCTAGGGTGTATTATCTTCTATACAAGCCCCGTGCTTGCCCTCCGCCCCTTCTCGACCTCTTCAAAGGCTATCTGCCTCAAACGGAACGCTGGCGGCGGGCTAGTCAGTCCGCTACTTGACAGCGTCTTGCTCCTCCTGTGAAGCCACTTGATTCCATCCTCTTCGCTCGAACTGGACCCCTTCCTCGAGCTCGGGAACATGGCCGTGCCACCTTCGACCACAGACTCCCCCCGCCGCACAGACATGTATATGAAGTCGTGCAGGAAGCTCGTCTCCAGCTCCCGCGGCTTTCTATCGTCTGTCCAGTACCTCTCCTCGCTCAGGTCCTTGGACAGGTGCTTGCGGAAGTACCTGTCCTGGCCGACCCACCACGCCCGCCAGCACACCAGGATCCCGATGGTCAGCGGGATGGTGATGGACCAGTATATCCAAAACCGCCAGCTGACGACTGCGTCCCCACCGCCGCTACTGTCGTCGCTTCCGGGCTGCCAGTCAAAGATGGACATGCCGAACAAGGAAGACATGAATTCACCCGGGAGAAATATGGCTGTTATGACTGCCAGTGCTTTCATCGAGGACGAATCTCGTGATGAGGCCACGGCCATCCGGGCGTTGAGGTTGTTGTCTTCTTGGGCCATTTTACTGTAGATCTAGGTCAAGTCAGTATAATTATCACCTTGAGGTAAGCATGCCGACTTACAATATCCACCAAAGCTTTACATCTCATCTCCAGAATCGTCCGGTCAGTCTTGAGCGACAGGCATAGCTGCAGCAACCCATCCAGATACTGCCGAATCTCATGCCAATGGCCCGTGAGCGGATCCTCCTGGATCCTCGCCTTCAAGAGCCCAGTACCAACTCTGCCTCGCGCAGACAGTGGCGTGGGGAACACGGCACTGCTGGGAGTGGGGCCGTCAGAGTCCTGACGCACGTCGTCGAGGGCATCGCCGGCCTCGAGCAGGATCTTGATGGCGCGGTCCATCCAGTTCAGCGTGTCGAGCAGGCGGATGCTGCGCTTGAGCACGTCGTGCGCGTTCTTCATCAGCTCCGTCGACTTCTTGTACACCTGCTGCTGCTGGCCCGACCCCGTCTGGCTGCCGTTGCTGCTGCCGCCGGGGTGGTGACCCGGCGGCACGCCGTACCGCCCTGGTGTCGCGCCCGAGGAGCTCGTCCGCCGCCGCCGTGCCGTGTCGTCGAAGGCGTCGAACCCTGCCATGTTGCTCACGTCCTTCTCCACCGCTACAACCTCGCTGTGGTTTTCTGCCACGGCCCGCTCTGTCCATGCGAACTGGACCTGGAGCAGCATGACTGGGATGACCAAGGGGTGAGCCCAATGCGATTTGCAGGTTTGCATTCGCTTGTCGTACTGGTCCAGATCCTCGACGGTGTGCTGGTTCGCGTCGAAAGACTGCCTGACGAGAATTGTCGTGATCCGGTCGGAGACGCTGTGTGTCATCGACAGGAAGTCATATGGTGCGCGCGGATCCGACGGGAAGGACATGATAATGCTGAGCTTCTCATGGTGTCGGTCCCAGAACATGGACTCGACGGTCGTGCGCCTCACATACTGCAGCGTGGCTGGGTGAAGGCCCATCAGATTGAAGTCTGCGCTGGTGAGATGCAGCCCGTCCAGGTTCATGTCTTCGCTGGACTTATAGTTCGTTCGGCGGTGGCAGATAACCTGCCTCACTCTGCCCTGCAGCAGGTGTGGCGAGCCCTTCCACTTAGGGCCCCAGTTGCCCTGGATATCGACGGACTGGTCCTCCTTCATGGCCTGATAAAATAACTCGTCGCCATTGCCATCTTCGCTGACGATGCACTGGCCGATGTGCTTGAGAAAGGGCCGGTCATGGTCTGTCTCGGACGACTGGATCGTGCTGGCGTAGTCGGAGTCCTTGGCAAAGACCGCATATTCCTGATACTTCAAGTGAGAGACCCCATCATGCAGCAGGACGTCGTTCTCGAGCGCGTCGGTGTCGAAGATGAAGAGGTCTGAGCGGTGAGGGTCCTTCTCCCCAAACATTCTGCCCTAGCTGGCCTATTACCAACGGCAACTCGGCAACTCAGGCACAAAACTCGACCCTAAGCCAGCACTGCCACCTCCGCAAAAACAAGAACCTGCCCGGGGTGCCAGCAAGAGTGCAACGTCGATCACTCCATGAATCGATCTGCCGAGCCTTTTGTGTCCCTTTTTGCCTGTTCTAGAATCTAATCAACGAGTTGCAACAAATCTAGGGCGGAAAAACAACAAAATCAAAATCAAAGCCTGCCAAGAACCATGAGTGTGGGCTTCGGCGTCGTGAGCAAAAAAGCCAGGTAAACCACAGCATTGCGTTGCTGGAAACGGCGAGAAAGTTTTCTTCGCAATTGATCGCCCTCCAGACCCCTGACTCGTCTCGTGCTTGGCACAGAGTGTCCTGCAGGATGATGGTGAGCTTGTCCAGCTGGTCACCGCTTGTCAGCTCCACCTGGGGCCGCGATGAGAGGCGCATGTGGGCAAGAGGGCCTGTCCAGCTGTCCAGCTGTACTGTTGATTGGTGACTGGCCGGCCAGCACCGAGGTCTCGACCCCGGGACCCTTGCGGATCCGTGGTGATAAATCGGCGATAAGTGATGATATATGGCGGGGCTTTTGGACGGGGAACAGGATGATACCGATCCGCTTGCGGCCACGCGATGCACCAACGGGAAGGTAAGTCTACCGCAGTATCGTCTTGAGGCCTCTTTGGGCATTTGCCAGGAGGGATGGGAGGGTGTCCGTGAGGAGAAAGGGCCGAAGGTGCCATTATGCGCCGCATGACTGCATGCTAATCTGCCTGAGAGGATGGCCTATCGCCTACTAGCGGCTCGCGTGACCATGCTTTAGGAATATTCGGCGGCTGGTCTGGCTAATCTGGCTGATCCTCGGAACAGTTGAGGCTCTGCAGCTGTGAGCATTGAGTTTAGAAAAAGCAAGAAAGCCCAACGACTGGTCTCACTACCGTATGTTCAGACTCATGTTCAGACTCGTGAGCCGCATTAGTCAAGACACGACCACGAGGATCGGCACGCTGATCGTCAATGTTGCCGAGATGCATGACCAAAAGCTTCGACGGATGAGTCGGGACCCCAGGTTCCAGTTCGAATTCGTGTTTGTGAAATGCGGTCAAGTCACAAGGAATAAGACGGTCCGACTGGTCTAATACTACAATGGTATTATAAGAATCTCGCTATGCTATATCTACACCGTCCAGGGCAAAAGTGTGTGTTTATATGTACACTGAAAGTCATGACATCAATAAACCCTATCCCGAAGAATCCACAAAAGAAAGAACCCATTTGACTTGCTTCGCAAGCATGCACTTCACTCCTCATCGTCTTCTAGCTCGATCTCCTTGCCGCTGCCCTCGTACAGCATCAGGCTCGAGATCCAGCCCCCAACAGCAACAGCACCGACGGCCCACCAGCTGAAGGCGACCATGCCCCAGTCCAGCCCGACGCCGTACCAGTAGCCGCCGACGATGGGTCCCACGGTGCGGAAGCCCGCCGAGACGGACTGGCCGATGCCGTGGATGGTGCCCAACACGGATGGGTGAGGGCTGCAGTTGTTGAGCAGGATGATGCTGGCGGGCAGGGTCATGGTGCGGGCCGAGGTGTGCAGGAAGAGGATGAACACGATGCCGAACCACAGGACGGTGGACGTCGTGGTGGTGCCGTCCTCGGCGGTGGACTGCGGCATGACGGCCAGGAACGGCGCCAGCAGATACGCGACGGGGAAGATGATGAGGAAGTAGCGGAACGACCGCAGCGTGCCCAGGCGTGCGTGCACCGGTGGGTACATGACCACCTGCAGCAGCATGCCCAGGACCCCGAGGATCGACGTTGCGTTGCCGACCGTCGACGCCGGCATGCCTAGCCCACCAGCGAACCACAGCAGGTTGCGCTTGCCGAGCCCGCGAGACTCGATCTCCGAGGCGGTTGGCATGGCAGAGTCGACGCGGGCGGGCGCGAAGCCAGGGCGGGGAGACGACAGGAACAGCGACCAGATGTTGGTGAAGGCGCCGAGGTGGAAGTCGTAGAAGGCCTGCGATAATAACGTGCAGATGACGTTCTTGGTCCACAGGCGACTGAAGGGCAGTGTCTTGCGCTTCTTGGGGGCGACCACGGCGGGCTGCGGGTTCTCGGACTTCTCGTCGAGGCGAAGCTCAGAGTAGCCGGTGCGCGAGTGGTAGACGTAGTCGAGGGGCCGGCGCAGCACAAAGGCCTTTGCGCGGGCGACGGCGTACAGGCCTGGGTCGAAAGAGTTCTTCTTGCTCTTGGACGTCTCCTCCAGGCCGAAGAAGACAGCGAGGAATGTGACAAAGAGGAAGACAGCGTTCATGATCGACGGCAGGGCGAAAGGGTATGCCTCGATCATGGACGAGTGGAAAGGGGCGCCGGGGCCGAACCAACCGGGGAGGGTCATGGCGGGAGCAGCCAGCCAGCCGCCGATGATGGGGCCGAGGATGCCGGCGACGTTGAAGCTCATGGGCAGGATGAGGAACGCCCGGGATTGGTACTTCCTCTCGACGGTGATCTCGGAAATCATGGTGCGGATGATGCCGACCAGGCCGTTGACGGAGCCCGAGAAGATACGCCACGCCATGGCAGCAGCGAAGCTCTGCGAAAATCCGTATCCGAAGCAGCCGATGGCCGTCCCCAGGGTACCGATCAGAAGAACCATCTTGCGACCTCCCCACCATCTCGATGAGTCGGCAGCCTTGCCCCAGGCGATGGCGGTCAGGACTTGAGCGCCGGTGAAGCATCCGGTGAGGAGACCGGCTTGTGCTGATATTTGAGAGTCGGAGAGGATTGCTTCTGTGTGAAGTTAGCACAAGGCATTAGCTTACGGGTCAGGAGTTTTCTTTGCCATACCTGCGCCGCCAGTCTGAATTGTCCGTTGCTCGGCCAAGTGCTTCAGCTGATAGAAAACATAGGCCTGCAGACTCGCCACCTGCAAGAAGTCCACAAACCGGCACATGAACAAGATGAGCAGCTGGCCCTTGTGAGGCAGAGACATCCAGGTGACGTGCTCCGGCTTAGCCTTCTTGCACTCATCTTTCTCGAGATCTCGAGACAGGAACGGGGCACTGTCCTTTGCAAGATCATCTTCCGAGTCGAAATACCTCTCACGGTTCGGACTACTTGTTGGGTCGAAGATTGTGACAGACGAGGATGATGACGCAACCCCAGGTGAGACGGCTCTCCTCGCATGTTCTTGATTCAGAAATGTGTCGAAGTCTGCCTCGCTCCCGAATTCTCCCTTCTCGTTCATGGATTCGTCCATGATATCAAATTGGCCCGGTGGTGCTAGCTCGCTCTGTTGTGAGTGAGCTGGGGTTGTTTGTTGTGCCATGATAGTCAGTGTGGGAGCCTGCTCCTCCTGCTCTGGCTGATTATGGTGTTGATTGATATAGTATGAGGATGCTCTCCTCCGGAACTGCTGATGCTTCCCTCTTATCCTTCACGTTTGGTCAGATATCGTCTGATGATACTGTGTATGTTCAGTGAATTGTGCAGTAATATCGGGGATAATGCCGGTTGATAACAAAAAAGGAAACAGATTTGGAAAACGTTGAACAGTGGGTGAGTGAGTGTGGTAGAATGGTATGAGAATGGGTGAATGAGTGACGGGCCGAGAATATTGACGGCAGAGATGTTTTGAAAAGACAACTCGGAATGCACAAAAGCAGGATGGCTGGAAATAGAAATGGAGGGTTGGAAGGCAATGTTCAGGCGGAGCACAAATCGACGTCGACAGCGGCAAAGTTGCGTGTACTTACTTGACAAGCCACAGTCTGCGTGGAAATACTGGGCCACCGGGATGTTGGCTGACGGGCAATCAATCTCAGTCAATCCCTGGCGAGACGGCCGGATGATAATCAGGGTCACCAGATGAAAACAATCAGAAAACAATGGGAACAGGTGCAATGGAGGGAACCAGGGCCTTGTTGTAGACAGGGAGGGTAGAGTATCTGAGCGTATACCCCTGACCCGGGTTGTCACCCTGGATCACCGATGATCGACCACCCTGGTTTCCCGAGTGGGAATGCCCTCCTCTCCTCGGTCGTCGGTCCCACTGCCAGAAAAGGCTCCACCGGAGAAAATGACTGCAATTCCCCACAGGACCCGGCTGCTGCCATCCACTCGCATGGCCGAGTATGGCAGTGGAGGAAACAGGACCGGGTACTCCAGATTCTGAATGGGCAGCAGAACAAGATGACGATATCAACTGCGTCCAGTGCAGGACAGCAGCGGGCCTGTCAAGCGTCCCTGGCCACTGAGCCCTCCTGGCGATGACCAGGAAGCCACCGCATGAGACAACAGTAGGCCATACTCGAAGCCGAACTTGTCATCGGCCGCGCACTCACTTGAGAGTTGTCTTTCATCCTGCGACTCTACCTGTCCTGCCCGCGGGCCAGATCAACCAAGATCTGGCCCAGAGGGGAAGGGCATTACGCGTTGCGTGGGTTGTTAACAGGACCCTCTTTTCCGCCCCGTTTCCTTTTTGATCGTCTATGCGCGAGGGAAAGGGAAGAGAGAAAAAAACAAGAGACACCCGAACCCGCACAATGACGAAGCCTAGCCTCGGTACCAGCCACTTTACATGCCACACCGCGAACTGCATCTGATAATCGGCTGTCCATCTAGCGGAGCGCCACATCCCGTTGACAGGCGAAGCCATTCAGCCGTCATAGCTTTGAGTCGTGATGTCTTGCGACCCCCAACCTACAATAGAAACAGAACAAGGTGCAGACCCAGATTCTTGGAATTGGGTGATAATCCCCAAACACCTGGGCATTATGTTCGTGTCGTGAGCCAAGCCGGCTGGCCGGCGGCCAAGCCAGTTGTTTCCGTTGGCAGAAATGCAGTGCAGTCAACCCAAGAACGGCTGATTGACTTATTCATGTCCAAGACGAGCCCGAGATGTGCAGGACCGCGTATCTGGAGTGTGCAACCACGAGCCTGGGTTGCAGTCCTCCATGTTCTCCCCTTTTGTTTCCACAAATGGGACCCCCTGATTCGCGCTTACCGGCCTTCCGATCAATCTTGATATGCACGGCGGCAGCCCGGGACTCGGTTTGGCCCACTCATGCGGTATCAGGGCTGTCGGGTCGGCTGCCGCTTTACATTTGCCGTTTCACTGTGGCGTCCTTGGTTCCTGGATTCTGCAGGTGACAGGCGGGCGGCTTTGGCAGGCTGGCAGGCGCCTACGACGACGATCAGCAGCAATCAGGAGGTCGTCGATCTCTCTATCTGTAGATGGGGTCCATCTTATGGATCCATCTATGGATGATGCCGGGAATCGGGCGTGCTCCCTCTTTGAAACATTCTCGCCAGCCAATCCATCAGTTCATGTCACAGTCAAGCTCGCCTCGATGGCGGAATTGGAAGGTCGGAAGGTCAAGCTTTTGATGACTGGAGCTTGGGATTGACAGTGAAAGTCAATGCAGAGGCCGTCTCCTGCCTTAGTTGGCTGTGCTTGGGATGAACGGAGGCAGCGGGCCTTGGCGACACCTGTTGTCTGCACGACCATTGGCGAGCCGCTGAAACCTCACAGCCCTATCATAACAAGGTGGCCCCCCTGCCAGCCTGGTGTGCACACCCTTCTGCCGCGCTATCAGGCTACTCGGGCTACTGCGTATCTGCGACAAACCATCGACCGTTCAGCCGTTGCACCTACCATAGTACGGTATCTTTCATCAGCAGTTGTTGATCGACCGCCAAGAAATGCGGCAGCCAAGCGAAATGACAGGCTAAATATCCGCCATGTACTGTGTAGCAGCAAACTTCCGCAGCTTCCTTCATCAGTCAGAGATGCGAGCCGGGGGCCGGAAATGCTCGGCCGTCGGGGGCGCTTCCTTGAAGGGCAACGACTGACCGCCCGTCGTATTTACGAGCAAAGACGCGTGTATGGCAGCGCGTGGTGGTGGGTGGTCGTCTCATGCCTATGACGACTTGTCTCCAGACGGTTTATGGCCTGGATGCCATGCACAGAGGTTACCATAATTATGTATGCAGGCCTCCGGCTCCGGGGCTGGGCCATGTGTCCCTGGTGTCCCGAGGGCACGGGATGGGCCTGTCAAAATCGGGCTCGAGGACGAGACAGGCTTGAACGCGACAGCAGACGTGGGTTTGGGACGAGGTCGGCTCGTCGACAGGTTCAGCCTCAATGCTACGCAGTAGCACTCACGCAGGGGCTTACGTAGGCCCCTGGCCTTGAAGTGGATCGGGCAGTTCCTGTCAAGGTCCGGGGTATCAGGCCCTCTACAGATCAGAGTCGTCCATTCCGGGTGGAATTTTTGACGACTGGATGACGATGACAAGGCCATTTTCGATCTTACCCAGTGGATGGGGTCTCGCGAAAAAAAGATCGAGGTTTCAATTATGGTCCAAGATGGTCCAATGTGGGAATTTGTTTCAACCTCCCGCTCATTCCCCCGAAACAGGTGAATTGTCGATGCAATTTCGAGGTCAATGGCAAGCCAGTGGGCAGGCTTCCTATTCGAGGGTGAGTGTTGGTCATGATCGTCCTGGTCACACCCCGGAGAATTCTTTTCACTCAATCACATACAAAGGTCCAGTTGGATGGCGAGCCGTCTCATATATCAAAAGTCTTGGCAGTCTGGAAGCCGGTTTATGGCCAAATTCGATTCCCACCACCAACCACTCTTGTCAGTCTATCCCCGACTTCCGAGATTCCATACTAGGAAATGGTACCCACAACCCGCAGACCCACTCACAAGCGGCGAATTTGCAAATGTGGCTTCTGGAACCCTTCTGCAATCAACTTGAGAAGAGGGAACAGACTCGAGCTAGTCTTGTTCGTCAGCCTGCTGGGTCAAGGCCGTGGCCACAGACCAATACGCCCAAGCCGGGCTAAGTTTCAACGCGACATCCCATTTTCTTCATCTCAGGGGAAGGTAAGGAGACTATGGGGTTCAATGAATCGAGTGCCGGCCCGACAACTTGAGGCGGTTCCCACCGTGAAAGGTAGAGGCCCAGGGTCACACTGGTCGGCATTCAGAGTCTGTGTCTAGCGACTCCAGATATCAGACGATGACGCTAGTGGTCTAAGCATTTTGCAGCCACGGTACAATATCGTGCATTGACTCGAATAATCGCACTGATAACGTTTCTTGCCCGCGCGAGTGAGGCCGCCAGATATTTCTGTCATGGGGACAATTCCCACAGGATCAACGCAATCACATCGGCTCAGATAAAATACGTCTACAGTGGTGGTATATTGGTGGCGCAACTATCGTCGCCCGCGTCCAGGATATCCAGCCTGAATACACAGCCCTGTGTCCGGCCGTGAGAGCTGGATCCTGGGCACGAACGGGAGCTCAATATCAGCATGCAGCCACTGCCGCACGCAGAGTCCACGCCTTCCCGTACGAGGCGATACGTTGATATTCAGGGATGGACTGGGATTGCAGAGTGTACATACGCAGCAGGACCAAGCCTCTTGACCCTCGAGCCGCAAGGAAACAAAATGGATATGGGACCCACTTGGCCGATCTCCATTCTCTCCTGACCCCCTTGTTCATGTCCGTTGGTGGACCTGACTACTTCTTAACTCTCCTGGTCCTCCTTCTCGATGCTCCATCAAGTCCATGGTTCATTAGCTTATATCTTCTCTCTGTCTCTTAGACATCGACGTACAAAGGCGGATCGAGCATCTCTAGACGCCATTCTATCATTGCATACTCTGGTGCAAAACCATTGACCAGACATACACTCGTTGACAGTATTCTTCAATTCATCATCCTTCCTTAGCGACTTTTCAAGTCTACTCATCATCTCAAACCTCTTCCAAGATACCCAAACACCCCATAAACCACCATCACAATGTATACAGAGGTTCCACAAACAGAGAAGACAGGGCAGGAGGTTGCCAAGCTGCCCTGCTATGCCGACACATACTCCCGCAAGCCCATCACAGACATCTTCACAAAAGACACCGACGTGGACAAGCGGGGACGCAAGAGGACAGTTCCAATGAAGGTCCTGCTGCTGGCGGTGGGAAGAACAGGCACAGCTTGTAAGCAAATCTCTCACTCTGCCTATATCCCAGATATCAGACTCCTGTTGTCCAACGGTGGATACTAACCCAATTTTCACAGCTATGCGCGCGGCAATGCAACATCTCGGTTACGTTGAGACCTACCACATGATGTGCGCCTCCATCGAGAACCCACCAGACGCCCTGCTGTGGCACGACGCCCTCGTGGCCAAGTACTTCCCTGAGAAATCACCCCTGCCTGCGGGCACGATTCGCACCCGCGAGTTCTGGGACCAGCTTCTGGGCAATTGCCAGGCCGTGTGCGATTGGCCTGCGTGCGCCTTTGCCGAGGAGCTTATGGAGGTGTACCCAGAGGCCAAAGTGGTGCTGACGGGCCGTGACGTGGACTCATGGCACAAGTCGACGATTCCCACCGTCTACTGGCGCGCCACCGACCCGGAGCTGCGCATGCTGGGCAACACGGTGCTGCCCTTCGGCCTGTCCGGGTCCTGGGCCGCCCAGATGTACCAGCCCATGCTCAAGATGTTCTTCGACACTTTCTTCGAGGGTGACTTTGTCCACCGCGGCAAGGAAGTCTACCGCCGCCACTACGAGAAGTGTGTGCGCCTCGCCACCGACGACGGCAAGAACCCTGACCGCCTGCTCGAGTTCCGCGTCCAGGAGGGCTGGGAGCCGCTCTGCAACTTCCTGGGCGAGCGCGTGCCCAAGGCCCAGAAGTTCCCCAACGTCAATGACAGCTCTGACTTTGTCAGCCGCAGCCGCAGGAGGAACAGGATGCAGATGATGAACGTCGTCATGCGCCTGCTCATGTGGTGGGTCGTCGTGGGCTTTGTGTGCTACGTCCTCATGGGCATGTTGACTTCTTAGAGAACTCGTCTTCTCTGGCGTTGTCGCTTAGAGTAGTGCATCTGATACCATTGTTTGATTTACGGGGTTTGGGTTAATGATATCATACACATATACTGAGTATACTTGGTTTACTTGAGGGCGTTTGGGACTTTGGTGGACATCAAGCAAATGGCATCTGGGCCAACTTGCGAACACATTCGGGGGTTTCATGAGGAAATTTCCTCGCTTGCATTCAAAAAGCTCCCATTGTTGACTTGGGCAGCAATTATCTGTACATAGATTATTCAAGTACATCTGATTTTCACAAAACTTCTTTAATTGCTCAAGAGTGACAATTACGCGTTCTCGCTAGCCGCCGGCTACTAATCTAACGATGATTTGGCCCCCATTCAGTAGCGCCCACTCCGCAATCCTCCGCCCATTGAGCCATCCCAGATCGTTAGATCCACACACCAGTGGAGTCGGCTAAGAGTGTTTTCATTCCAGACTGCTCTAGAGCGGGCCGACCGGACTTTCGATTGTCGGCGAGCGCGAAGGTCGGAAGCATTGGTCAAGAGTGAACCTCAAGAACATCCGACTTCTACGCCAATGAGGAAACATCAGTCATGGGAGCCGCGTAACTATTGTTGACTGCCCACTCCCAAGCTGAACTGCTTGCGCAATCAAGTGGGTCTCATGAGATGCATCCTTTCTTTGAGTTTCTCCCTCCTTCCGGTCTGTTGGACAAACATGGAGTCTCACGGTCAGCATCACGACGGTCAGCGAAACGGTTGAAAGGAGGCCGTTCAGGCTCAGGAGGTGTTTCGATGCTGCATTGGGCAGTCAATACCTGCCAGAGGATGGCGACCAGACCAAGGTCAGGTTCCACTCCGTGTGGCCGATCAGACCAATGCATTTGACGGTCAGCAGGTAGTGAATACTTGGGGTTTTGTTTGATACAATGTGTGTAGGAATGGTCCATAAATGCTCAGCGATGGATTCGCTCTGGTTGCATGTCGGTTGATGGCTTTGCCTGCGGTGGCCTGCCAGGCTTGTCTGCTCGTGATCTGCCTCTGGACCCTCTATTCCTTCGTTTCATCTTCACGATCCGGGCAAGTCACTGCCTCAGGAGCGCTTATCAACATCATTGTGTATACATGACGTCTCGATTGACTGCCTTGTAGCAAGTCAAAGACCTTGCTCCACGCTGTGCTCACGAGTATGATTGACGGCCGGTAAGGAACGCAAGCAATGAGTCAATGGGCCATTGTCTTCGAACGTTGAAGTCTCGATGACTGCATTTCCATTTTGGACTCATTCTAACATCCGTACTGTCACCTAATCGCTATCTCCCCTTATACTACCTGATTCGTTTGCCGGTCTCCTTTTGCCGAGAATCGTTGTTGTTGTGATTCTGATCACGATGAGGATGTCGACGCCAAGACCGACATAAGCCACCACAAATGCATGTTGCATGAAGCGTAACTTTATTTGTGCTTTGACTACCCCAGGTGGTGTCTCACCGTCGTGTGCCGCGTAATTGCTGATGTGTTTGTGTCGCTTTACTGAATTGTGCTGATCAAGGAGTTCGAGGCTGGGAGATTACATCTCTATCCCAAATTTAGTGGCGAAGGGGCATCCGTCACTCGAGGTTCGACCTCACTCGCTTCAGTGGGTTATCAAGACAATCAATTGGGTGATTTATAGAAATGTCACCCATTGTGTACAATCGTATTCAGCATCTTCATCTTCTGCGTTCACTAGGCTGAAAATGCCCCAACGCCCTGCAGACAATCGAAAACGTGTGAGTCTGGGACAGATGGATGGCTGATAGGGGTCTTGATCTGTTCCTCATGGAGTACATTACTGTGCATAGCCGGGGTATTGCTGTCATCCCTATTGCTTGATATTTATGGAAAATAATTCCAAAAATTGGTCTGTCGAATCATTGACGCACGCATCGTGGGATTTTGACCAAGCCCGTCCTTCTACAGAGCAAATAGTCATCGGCTATGAAGAGTATCGTTGGCATCACCCAGTAGGACAGCTCCGCAACAACTTCGGCGTGCAGCTGCATGTCGTAATCCACACGGGCGACTGGTTAACCATGTACAATATCGCTAGTCATCCAGCCCGACTGGACCACGCTGCCCGTAGTCATGTTGGCTACGTTGTCGCTCGAGATCATCATAACCATGGTCGAAAACTCCGCCGGTTCTAGCACCAGGGCTGAGCTGAGCGGCATGGTTGCATCTGTCCTAGCCCCAAACTTGACCAAATGCCTCCGGTGCGCTAAAAGAAAAAGAAAAAAAAACAGAAATTTACGGCCGCCGCTGGCCTCCTTGCAACCCATCCGTAGTCTCACTAGCCTCCAGCCTACTCCGAGAGCGAGTCAAGGTCGAGCTCCTCACGGCGTCTTCTGACGAGCAGCCTCAGCCCCGGGTTGACAACAATGCCGCTGCCCACGTTGACGTCCTGTGGGTCGTGACCCTCGGGGAGCTTCCAGTCATACTTCATCAGCAAGTGGGCCAGCGCGATCTTGACCTCGTTAGCGGCGAAGAATCTGCCGGGACAAGCGTGCTCGCCATGGCCGAAGCCCATGTGCAAGGTGCTCGTGCTGACGAGGTGGGCAAAGTTCTCCTTCTCGGGCTCGTCACGCCAGCGCATGAAGCGATAGGGGTCGAACTTGGCGGGGTCCTCGTAGCTGCTGCTGTCCCACATGTTGGTGGTGTCGACAATGATCTTCTGGCCCTTGCGGATGACGAAGCCGTTGGACAGCTTGACGTCGGCCAGAGCGGAGCGCCGGATGCCGATGAGGATGGGTTTGAGCCGCTGCGCCTCCTTGAAGACGCTGTCCATCAGCCTGAGGTTGTAGAGAGACGTCTTCTTGAGCCCCTGCTTGCCCAGGACCTCGACGACCTCGTCGCGGAGGGGCTGAACGACCTCAGGGTGGCGGGCGATCTGGAGAATCGTCTGCTGGAGCAGGTCGGTAGTGGTATCGATTGCTACGATGGACAGCATGATTTGCAAGTTGACGGGGTCGTGATCCGGGCCGTACTCCTTCTCGAACCAGCCCATGGCGTCGTCGAACACGGGCAGCGTCTCACCCCGGGCGAGCGCCTCTGCCTTGAGCGCCTTGCGCTCTTCGACCACCGGCTGGAGGATCCGGCGCGCCACAGCCAACTTGGCGCGCACCTCCTGGCACGAGGGCAAGAACCAGTGGACGATCGGCCGCATGAAGCCGGGCCAGGTGCGCAGCATGTTGGCGGTGTCGAAGGCGATGCGGGTGTAGTCGGAGACTGCGCCGACCCACTCCTCGTTGCGGCACATTTCCTCGCCCATGAAAATCCTTGTCGACATCCGCGACACGAGCCTGGCGATCTCAACATGTGCCGTGATTTCATGCCATTCTGTTTGTGTCAGAGAGAGTTGTTGTCCAGCGATAAGAGGAGAATCTGGCGAAGAAGGGGGAAAAACATGTAATACAGAAAGAGAAGAGAAGAGCCTTACCTGGAGAGTCTGAGAGGAGCTGCTGCAGTCCCGTAGTCGCTTGTTGTGACAAGGGCATAGTGAGCTTCGCTTCACGTGTGCGTGCAAGATTAGCTGGAGGATTTCAAGCCCGCTGTCTCGAGGCTATTCAGGACGGGGGTAACCACAAACTCACCAAGCGCCTTGGTCAGGTTTCTGTTGATCACATTGACGGTCTGTTTCGAGAGGTCAAAGGGCTGAAATCCAGGAATATCGCCGTGGGCATCCTAGGAAGAGAGAGAAGTCTGGTGAGTCTCGAGGGCCTTCACACAATTGAATCTGAGGTCTACTAGGCGGGCATCGGCTTCGTTCGAGGCATACTTACATGTTTAGCTTTCTCCAGGAATGACAGTGATGCGTTGTTCCGAATTTCCTGCATGAACTCTGAAGGTAACACGATCACATCGCCAAAGTCCGAGTACAGCCGGTACAGCTTCTGTCCGTACGTTTCTCGGCCCTGAATTAACATTTGTTTGCCCTTGGCGAGATATTCTGCCAGCAGCCGACGCGTCGTGAGCTCGAAAGGCTTCTTGGGGTTAAGCCTGGGAAGGTCATCCTTGCTGTCTTGCAGGGCGTACACCACCAGGACGAAGAGAAAGGCCGTAACAGTATATACGAAGGGCTTGTCTATGGGAGCCGAGAGGGGAAAGCCTGCCCCTATTGGGTCTGGATTTGCAAGTCGCGCGGCCATGGTGGCAGGCGCAATTAGACTGGAAGATGAAGATTTGTCGTTGTGGGTTTAGCAATAGGTGTTAGATTTTTGTCCCAAAACCCGTCAAAGATGACGGAGAAGTTAGGTTGAATGATTGCATCCCATCGATTCTCTAAGGAAAAGAGGCGGTCATATATTGGAGATTTGTTGCATAGCACTATAGGGGTCTCCACCTACCTCTGCGACTTAATGCTCGTTGTATGGCCAATGCTTTCGGGATCATCTAAAAGCCCGCTGGCAGTTTATGCGGTGGTGAGGTCCCAAGAGGGGATCCACCCAAGCTGCTGCATGGGCGGCTCTTGGCCACTATACGTGTACTTGGTAGCTTACTCGTGCTGCGGCTCTCCGATGCAACAGCTGCACGCTATGGTTGAAACGCCCCGTCTACGCGGGTCTTCGGGAACATGTTAGGTGCCGGAGGCCGAGGAACGCCCGTCAACCCACATGGCATGTTCAGTATTTTCTTTGCTTCGGCTGCGGTTGTGACTGAGCCAGAAATCTATGCGTCCTTCCGACTTTGCCAGCGCAATAGCTGTGCACGTCGTTTATCGAGACATCAGAGGGAGTACGCGCTCAGTACCTATCCAGAGTTCCGGCCTTAATAGCCGTGCCGGTCCTATAGTTACAAGAAATTCGTGCTGACGAGCGCTGGAGAAGGCTACATCAACGACCGTCTATGAAGCTCCCGAAGAACAAAGGCGATAAATCCATGGACCTGATTTGTGTGAAAAATGCAAATCCACAGAATGCTCCAAATAGGGACGCATTTTGTGCCACACGTTCGATTTATCCATCAGAGCACCCTCAATGAGCAACTCAAAGTTCATACACCACCACCGCTCGTCGTAGATTACGTTTTGAAAGACAGCGGCCAGTGACCAATGCATAGTTCTGGGATCAACAGTGTCATCCCTCAAATTAGATTGTTCGTTCAAAGCCTTTATCCATGACTCAAATTGGACCTACTAAAGCAAAAGCACCTATCTCAAGGACCCCAAGCAATTTGAAAGCCATGCTGGCATGAGACAATATACGCTGGGTACACCGACGTTTGAGTGCGTAACGTAGGCTCGAACATACTCCCATTGTGTTTTATCTCAGACCTTCCGAGACAGATCAGGATTTTTTAAGATTTACAGTATATCGATAGAAGAGTGGTTTAAATTGGGTAAATTTTGAGTTCAAGGCAAGGAATTCTTTTTTCAGAAGTAACGTGCACCGCATGCGTCGATTCCAGTATGGGATGATGCACATGTCTTGGTGCTACCCGACGATGACAGGACGCGGCTATGAGCGTCATGGAGGATCGGAATTTCGCAGCAGAACATCAATGTGTCCCAAGGCATCCGGGATGAGGACCCTGCGGATGAATGAAAAGGGACACGTATGGAAATGAAGCGAGAAGCGTCCTTCGAGGATGTGCCGAATAAGAAATGAACAGACACGTTCAACCTCACTTCTGTTTCCTGCCTATCGAAAGCCACCAGCCTCCTGAAATTAGAGAGGGCAAATCAATAATATCAATTGTCCAACATACTAGTATTCCACCTGACAATCACCATTCAAGGTCTCCTAGACACAGCCCCGGCCTCACCATTAGCAGCGGGTAAGTTCCCAAGATTCTCATTACCGCATGCCGGCACATTAGTTTCTACACAGGTACTAGATGACCTCTTTCTAACAAAAGAAGAGCCACGCCGGAGACAATACCACCGCAGCCTGGGCATGCGTCTGCAAGGACGCTCAGGCGTGCGACAAATGCCATGCAGTTGAGACCTAGCTTCACAAAGACTTTAAGGAGCTAGAGGATTACGCTCGCTTATCTCAATCACAGTGGTGAACGTTGCCTAGGTATGTTCTCACATTGCAAACGCCACTTGTTTGGCAAGACCAAATTGTGAGTCACTTGAGCAGACTCTGAAGCCTCAACCTTCTGCTTAAGTTGCTTGAAGATGAGAACCATTGTTTCCCCTGACTAATTGCCCCAGGCAAAATTCCACTGCTGCCCGCTGTGTGAACAGAGTAAGAAAATGTGCATCGCAGTCACGCACAGACGTGACGATCCTCGACGCCTGGATGGTGGTACATTCGGTTGCGGCCACAGTCCAAGAGCTCACAAATGCTGGCACTGCTTCTCGATCCCCGTCCTCAAAGGGTCTGGAGGAGCCGATACTGTCGGTTCCTCACTGCCTCTGATCTGCTACCGTAGATAGAAGGAGAAAGCCAGAGAGAGAACATGGGCAATGCTATGTATTCCCAATTCATGCTGTGAAATCGGCTATTGCCCATTCCCGCATCGTGGCTACCCTGTCGTGGGTGGTTGGGTGGCTGGTCAGATCGGGAGCGCCCGCGCTGGTATCCCTGTCGAGCCAGGTACGTAAACCTGGGTACCTTGGTACCTGCGTGCCCGCGTACCCGAGGACCAGCCCCTCGCTAAGCCTGATTGGGTGGGAGGGGCTGCTGACTGTGCAGCACTGCAACTGTTAATACAACTGCAATAAACAACGGCAACGGCAGTAGATCGTTGGGACCAGATTCAATGAAGACACGATGACGTGCTGTATCGGGATGCGACATCACTACTGCAATAACATGTGCAGTCCTGTACAGCACGGTACTGCGGGTTTAGCATTTCTGCGGTACGACGACGGTCTCGTATTCTCAAAAGCTAGGGGAGGGCGGAATACTGCGTGCTTTGCAGTAGGAGAGCGCCTTGAGTGGGGCTAAGCGAGTGGCTGGGCCAGTAGCTGGTCGCAAACACCGCAGTAAGCAATCGAATTGAGTTTTTGGGCTGAGAGAACAGACGGTAACATGTGCACACTACTCGTCCCCCAAGCTTCGACGGACAAGTTCGAAAGCCATCCACTGTACATCTGCATCTAGTGTATTTACTTCTGCATCTGTACTTGCATGCGACAGGCTGCATACGAACCTGCGATGTCACGATTCTGTTTCTGAGCAGCCAACCCTGTTGCCTGCAAAATCTCTGCAGCTCCATGACCTAGCTAGACTCTGCCAGCTTACTTGATCTGCTTGTGACCTGCTCTGAAGCTGTCCTCTCTCTCCCCTCCCAGCCACCCCAAACTTGCGACATTGGGCTTCCAAGCCTTCCACTCCCCACCACCTTTTTTTCTGTCTCTCTGTCTGGCTGGCTGGCTGCTGTCGATCCCATCTATCTGTCCATCTGCGTGTCTCTCCCAGACCGTCAGATTGCCTCATCAATATCGGATGACCCCCATGTGCTGCTCCTAGTCCCCACCCACCTGCTCCCTCTTCCTTTCTCATTGCTCGTTTACTTTGCACTGCGCGACTCGTTGCACCACGCTCGCTTCAAGCTTGCCCGTGTCTGTTTTCTGTCCCTGTCTGTACATACAGCATACCAGCATACATACAAAACACTCCCGTGCATACGACCCGCACCCATCCCATGAGGTGAGATGAGCTCCCCACCCAAACCACGAGTCCAACGTGACCGCCAGAGGGACCAGTACGAGCGCTCATCCCCTCCAAAGATCGACTTCGGCATCGACTCCACCGCTAGCGATCTGATGCCACCCGTCCGCGCCCCCTACGTCTCTCGCAACAAGTCCAGCTCCGTCTCTTCCGGCAGCACCGCCAGCTCGCCAGACCGCGAGAGGGGGCCCATCACATACCCAAACTACTACGACTTCACTGAACCTGAGCCGCAACCTCGCCCCCACCAGAACGGCCACTCGCCCCAGCGAGATCACGTCAGGCGCAGCAGCAACGGCAACAACAACATGGCCAACATGGCGATGCAGGTGCCCATCCAGCAGCAGCAGGGCCAGGGTAGACTCGTCGACAACGCACGCAACAGCAACGGCCCCGTCACCACCCAGCAGATAGCCCAGGCCGCCCGCAACAACGCCGCCCCGCGCGGGTCCAGACCGCCCAGCTACAGCGGCTCGCAACACGGGCCCCGCTCGCCCGAAGACGCCAGCATGGCCCCACCAAACAAGGTCGACATCGACGCCGCCCGCTACCGGCAGACACAGCAGCGGCGGCCCCAGCCCACAGCCAAGGACGGGCGGCCACCGACAAACGGCAGCAGCGGGGGCAACCGGCCGCCATCATCAGGCATGGGCCGGCCCGTCAGCCCGGACTCGCCGCTGCTGTCGCCGGCGGCGCACATCCAGCGGCTGCCGACGCCGAGCATCACGACGAGTGTGCTGCAGCCGCTGGACGCCAAGGTGACCGAGTACGGGGCGCTGATGGCCGAGGCGCAGGCGGACATGGCGCAGCTGGACGAGGAGCTGCGGCAGCTGCAGGAGCGGCAGCGCGAGGCCGAGGCGCGCTTCCTCGACGCCAAGGCCAAGCACGACGACTACCGCCGCCAGTACCACGACGTCGAGCGCGCCCTGCGCGGGGACTTCGCCAACGCCAACGACGGCATGCGGAACGGCAACGTGCCGCCCATGCCGTCCATGCCCAACCTGACGAACCGCCACGACATGATGATGGATGGCCCGAATAACAACCGTGGAGGACCCATGGGGGGACAGCCGCCGGCGATGAGGAGCCAGCGCACCGTGAGTGCCCATAGCGAACAGCCCAGCATGATGAGCCAGGAGTCGGTGCGCACGCAGAAGAGGGGCCGCTTCAGCAGGATATTCGGGGTCTGAACCGATGCCTTCCGGGGGAGCGATGGTTGCTGCTGCTGCTTTGGCAAATCAGCGGTGCATGATGAATGATGAAGTGCATGGAGAACGAGGAAGGGGGATGTGGTCTGATTTGGTGCTTTGATTGATGCTCGGCTGATCATTTTAACGACGACACGAAACGAAATTCAAAAACTCTCGGGGTCCCTGGGGCTAATGATGATGACTATGAACAGGTCTCTTGGGCATAATGGGAATCTGCACTCTGTGATGTACGTATGCGCATCCGTGGATAATGGAGGCGGACAGGAGGCGGAGACCACACCACACACAGACGGTGTAATTCACAGAAGGCGTTTTGGGTTGGTTCAGGACATACAGGGAACCGGGGGGTGTTTTGTCTAATTTTTCTTCCCTGGACATTAATGATCACCACCGGACAATCTGCAACGAAAGTCAATAAACCGCTTTCATTCTTGGTCAACTATAGAATCAGGAGGGTATCAATCCTGCTTTTTCTTTTTTTTTTTTTAGGTAATTACATGGACATATTGCATTAAAAACTCGCCGCCAGAATAAAGGTCTAGTTGTGGTGGGAAAACTTTCCGACTCTAAAACGCCTCGCTCACTTGGTTTTGGTTTTTAGAAAAAAAGGAAAAGTGTGTGTGTTAGAGAGTGAGAGCTTAGACCTGCCCTGACAATGCTGTGTGATCCCCGTCCCAGATGTGACGATCATAGCATCCCCCCATATCCGCCTGTGGCAGTCACAGGCTTCATGTACATCGGCGCCTCGGTCACAGAGGGATTTCGCCGGTGAGATGACTGCTGGCGCGAGTGGTTGTTCTGGTACTGGTTCTGGCTCTGTTGCTGCTGCGAGTACTGCTGGTATTGCGGGTATTGTTGTTGATATTGTTGTTGTTTCTGCTGCTGCTGCTGGCCCAGCGGCACAATGAGCTCCATGCCCTCGACCACGCCCCTGGCCTGCGTCCCGTACGTGTCGATGAACGCGCCCGTGCTGTACTTGGAGCTGGACCGGTAGTTGTTGCCGCCGTAGTAGCTGTCAAAGTGGTTGGCATAGTTGCTGTTCCCCATCATCATCCCGCCGCCAGACACGCTCGACCCCCGCAGGCTGCTCTCCTCCTCCAGCGGCGTCAGCCGCTTGCCGTTGGTGCTGGGCTTGAGCGTGTCGCGGCCCCCCGCGTCCGGGACGCCGAGCGTGTTGTCGACCGTCGGGTACGCGTTGTTGTTCCCGTTCTGGTGGCCGTGGCTGCTGTACACGGGCGACTGCTGGATCAGGTCCTCGGTCGATGCCTCGTGCGTCAGGCCCCTGTCGCCGCCCTTGAGGATCGACGAGCTGTCCGTCCAGAAGGACTGGTTTGATGTTGGCCGTGGTGGCCGCGGCGGCGCCGCCGTCGAGTTGGGTGTCGTGGCGCTCACTGCGTGCTGCTTGAAGATGGGCGCGCCGATCCGGCTGTCGTCTGTCCGCACGACGCGGATGTTGTCGCGTGAGAAGAGTTTCTGGTGCCCTCGTGATGGATTCAGAAGGCGTAGCGTCGGGATGGACACTACCATGATTGTGATGGTGGGCTCCATTGATGCCCAGAGTAAGACGCCGATGTTGGCTTGCTGAAAGTTTGAGTCGGTTAGGTTGGAGAGTTTAACACATGTGACGGCTGATGTTGCGCTCGCTCTGTGATCATAGTGTCAGTCGTCTTTTCTCATTATCTCTCCACTTCGATCTCGTTTCGCAATCCACATTCTCGAAGGGAGCAAACTCACAAGACACCGAGCGCCATCAAAGTACCAACACCAACCTTCTCCCCAACACTCAACCCCTTCGTCCACAAAACCTGCCACACAACAACCACCAGCGCAAGATCCATGGCCGCAGAGAACGCATGCGCGCTGAGCTGCACGATATTCTGCACGCTGATGCTCCAACACGTCCCATCACCAACCCCCCACCCAGCCGCGATCGGCCTGCACCGCAGCCAGTGGGTGATGGCCGCGCCGGCGAGGACCATGTTCACGAACGCGATGATCACGTACAGGGCGGCGCGGATCGGGCGCGGCGACTGCAGGCGGAGCAGCGTGCAGGCGAGCGACGTCTTGCTCCACGCCGCCGCCGTCAGGGCCAGGCTGCGGGTGACGTGGTCCAGCAGGGGGATCGCCGACGGCGCGCCTGGGGGAGGCTTCGAGGTCTCGCGACGGCCTGCGCCTAGCGCTAGCTCGAGGGAGGTCATGGCTGCGTAGAAAATTGTGATGACCTTGATGTTTTGTTTGTTAGTATATTTTTCTTTGTTTGCTCGTGCTGGGAAAGAAGACGTGTGACCCACCCATGATGCTATCAGGAAACCATCATCTGACCACAATTGTTGTGCCCTGAGCCACTTTGTGAATAGTCGTAGAGCCAGCAGGATGCCTGCTACGAGTGTGAGAAGCCACACCACCAGGTGGGTCATCAAGATGTTCTGGTCCACCGAGAGGGCTCGCCTTTCCAGGGAGAGGTGGAAGTATGGAGGCATCTTGGGAGGAAGAGAATATGATAAGCCAGCCCTGGATGGGAAAATTTCCGGTGACGAACTGGTGGGTGGTATGCTATACCACCCCTCGTCGACGGGTAATGAGCGTGATCAGCCTCTCTTCTTCCAGAAAGAGATGAAGGTTACGGATGTTTGTGAATAGGATTGGCGTGTGTTATCAGTTTCCCTTTCCCAGAAGAGACAAACGGTTTCCTCGCTCCTTTCTCCCAGATTCGCACTAGCAGGAGCAGGGCGGCTGGCATATATCAACCATCACGTCTTCCGGCAGATGAGAGCGGTGATCAGCCGGTGAAGATTCCAGAAGAGGGATGGAAGAGAGAATTAAGAAAGGTGGTGATTCGCATGCGTCCCGGACGGCACGGACGTTGTCAGTTGTCAGACAGGAGAGTAAAGACTGGACGAACTGTGTTTTGTGGACCAAGGCACGGAGGAGACTACCCAGGAAGGCCCAGAACACTACCCCCACTGTGAACAGGTGCCAGTCACCAAAGCTTCGGGAAGGCGACGGAGTGAAAGGGGGGTGTGGAACGCCGGTGGGTAATATCAATCAGATCCTAAGGCCATGCCGTCTGCCCGTGGTGGGCCAGTCGCAAAGTGCCCAGGTGGTGGTGCGCGGCGTATAAGTGGAAACGCGGACAGTGATCGCGGTGGTGGGCCAGCGAGACCGAGCAAGGTAGGGTCGGGGTACTAGGGTAGCGGATCTAGATCTGTGGTGTGATGCGATGCGATGCCATGTCAAGCAGGAGGGCGATCATTAGAGGGCCGGCTGTCGGACGGGGCCAAGAGTTTTCTCTAACACGCACACGGTTGCAGGAAAGTGAGCTACGGACAGGACCTATGCCTACATGTTATATGTGGGGATGGGCCATCATGAACATGTTGGGACTCTACAAACATCAACTCGCGACAAGGTGAAATTGCACGAATGGCAAGAGGTGGTGGGATTGTACCAAGATCCGGTTAACCACATACCCGCAACTCTAAAAGCTGCAATGCATGAATTACAACTTGTCTGGCCGGGGACGGGGTCCACAACATCACATCATCGCGACCCAGTGGACTAGGAACGAGGTAGGGATAGTGTGGTAGGGCAGGTGGATAGGCCGGGGCGGACAGTCAGACAGTTGGCAGTGTTTTGCTGTCAGTCTCCAGTTCTGAATTTTCCATTCCTGGACCCTTCCTGGACGCTGCAGAAACTCATCAATTAAACCGCACGCATTTCCGCGATGGAAGCCAGGGTCAGCTCTTCCCCGACATGAACCCGTTGGTTAGTGTCGCGGGGCTAAGGTCTGAGATTGATAGAGAATAGTTCGTTCGGCAGGGGTTTGCTGGCTGACGTGCCCCTGGTAAAAGCAATATACGTGAGACGACAAGGTATCATCCAATGTCTTCTATGCAGTCTGACTGCCACTTTTGATCTTCAGCCGCTGACCACCACCAACAATATTTACCCCCTTGCCCTCGGGAAGGTCACCTCCCTCCACTTCATCCGATCTATACCGCGGCAGCTCAGCATTCCCAAATCGGACGTGGCGCCCGCGGGCACTAGCACCGCTCAGTCGAGATCTCCTTCGGGACAGGTGGGAACACACCACTCATTGGTGTCGACATCAGACGACAGTCAATATGATCCGGAATATCTCGCCGTCGTCTTATGTTTCCTCATGCCTACTTCGCACGGGAATTGGTGCAAATGCAATGCGTCTGCTGCGTTTCACAGCCTGCGAAACAAATGTGGAAATGAGGGCACGCGAGCGAAGCGTACGGATATTTTTCTCTCCTCGATATTTATATCCATCTGATGAGACCGGTCAACCAAGAATGTGACAGCGAGCAAATTATTCGCGTCGGGGATTTCTTTTCGCTTGACGGCCCACAGCCTGGGTGCCCATCAAGTCTCAACAACTCTCCGAACCCCCCGTAGCGTCTCGTCAAGTACCGTAGATTGTCGCCGTCCTGCCTGCGTCCAAATCCCGCCCAAAAGCTTCGCCAAAACTCTTTGGGTATCATCGGTCTGCAAGAGGACTGTGGTGTCATTTCGGATGACCGTCCTTTTGGATGTGTGTAGCCGCCGGGACTCGTCATGATGTCGTCGCAAGTCCCTGCCTCGGCTGGGTTCTCGTCATAATATTTTTACTTTTGTTCCCCATGTGACATCCCAAGGGTTTGAACTCGTCCTAGCTCTGCAAACCTTCCCCGGTCCCAGAAATGCTTGTCCGCGACTGACACACGTTGCGAGGCAGAATGAAAGGCTACACTTAATCTCCTGAGTGCCACAGGATGGAGCTATTCTCTGCCGAGTGCCGGCGTCATCCTTGCACGCAAGGCACACTTGAAAATGTTTCAGCCGCACTGCCGTCCCGAACTAGAAATTGCTGCTCCAGCACAGCCCACTTGTTCCTGGTCCAAGAACACACAGGCTGAGCGGCAACCAGGTGGAGCCCGGCAAAGCATTGCGACAAACAAAGGCTGGGAACCGTTGACTCCGTGCTGTATACTGCAATGAGTGAAAGAGCTGCACAAACTTTGCAATGCTCATCCATCGGGCTGGAGGTCCGGACCGAGACAGTAACCATAATCGTAACCATGTTTTGAAGGTGTTGGAGGTTATTAGATGGTGAATCGCAGACAACTGACTGGCTAGGGGGCACGTGGAGGTGATCACTCTGACTTTGTTTTTTCCCCGGTTGGGTAAAGCCAGAGGTTTCTTTCATGAATGACCCTATGAACTCTCAGTTCTCAATGCCTGCATGGAACAGAACAGTAAAGGCAGGGACTGGACGGCAGATAGTTAGTACGAACTAGGGACGCGTTTGCGAAACCGGGAATGAGACGGGATAACTTTAGAGCTATCCATCATATCGTAAGGCCGATACTGCGGCAGGACGGACGTACCGAGTTCGAACCGCCCGGTTGCGAACATTGACGCGCTCGTGTAGTCAATTTACCCGCACTCCATCTAAAGTTTGAGCTACGATAGCCTCTAACAAGCCCTACTGCACCTGTCAGCTCAAACGTTGGCTGCCCCAAGGTGATCTGGGATGACTTTAGCCAGTGTATACATGTCATGTTGACACATCACATCTCAGAAACAATCGTGAATCTAGCAAGATTAGATTCGATGGTGAAGGAAGTCACTTCCGTTTCAGATTTGGCAGACAAGGTGATACATACGCTTGTCTTCATATCATAGGCTAAAAGAAATACATACAGTTCTATGAGGTAGAGATGGAGCCAATGTAGACTAAAAAATATGAGCCGTTGAATTCTACATGTACTGAGTGATTTGCAGATGCTTGTCCCAGGCAATCAAGATGAAGGCATTGCAAAGTTCGAAAGTAAGCAGCCGACAACGCGGACGAGATGCGACCTGGCGTCGTGTGTCATGGCAAGTGCGTCATGAGGACATGGGATACTCAATGGAGCAACACGCGCTGTAAAGAGAGTTGAAACCATTACTTGGTAAACTCGATTGAACCCCCGAATGTGGGCTGCTCCGATTTCGTAGCTATGTAGTTGACGCCCGAGACTGACTTGCAGATACGCACAGGCCCGCCAGCCCTACAAAAGTAGAGTCCGATACAGAGCTGTTGACAGCTGTCAGAGACAGGGAATTTGATTGGTGACATCAAGCGCGATGACTCTAGAATGTCTGAATTTTGTTATGACTTTACACTCCTGAGACGTAATGGTGGTGACCAGGTCCAAGGAAGCTGGTGGTGTGTGAATATAAGGGTCAATTATAGCATATTGACAGAGCGAATACCCTCGTGGCATGTGCCTTTAGCCGGGCCGGCCCTTCCTTAGCACATAGAGACCAAGAGGGCATTCCTCCAAATACACAATATGACCACACCTTTTTACCCGGATCTGGAACTCTGGAGCCTCAATTTTGAATGTCACCCAAACATGTTCAGGTTGGTCCTTGAATTTTGTCCAGTACGATTCCCGTCAGTCGTTCACCAGAGGAGGCAATCACAGTACAAAGGACATCACTTTAGCATGCTCTGTCCGTGTGTCTCCACAGCCCGGCCTCAGAAAACACTAGATGATTAGCCGTAGAGGCACTCATTGGTAGCACAGTAGCTTGAAACCAGAGGTAGGGAGCTTGACTGATGTTTCAAAAGCAATGGTCTATGCCTCATTTAATAGTCTCACAACGTCCGCTTCGAGTCATATTGATATTTACTCAGTGAAGGGGTTTCGAAGAGCATAAATCAGCCTCAAATTGCTATTTCATGATCGAATTGTAGAGTTGGAATAGACAGCAGAATATTGAACACAACTCCTGTCGGAACGGTTATGGTTGATTTTCAGTGTGTCTTACATAACAAGATGATAAGAGGAGGATGATTTGATTCAGAACCAGGCCCAAAGCAGCATTTCAGAATAAGAACGAAAACCGAGTTATAGTAAGAATGCCTATATCAAGGTTGTCACAAACTATGTCCCTTCGGCCCAGTCGGAGATTTCCAAGCCCTGTGAAGCCATTGAGGGGAACATGGCCGGCCACCCCATGCGCCAACGACTCAGGCTCAATTTCCTCTGCACACTGACCATCAACCCGGTTCCCCCGAGCTTAATGGATCCCTGGTACGTGTCAACCCGTTTTGCATCACTTTCATGTGCTTTCTTATCACCTGATTTAGTTCCTTGGAAAGAACCAAAAGAAACCGAGAGGTGATCCTCCTCTTTATAAGGGAGCGAATGAGGCGAGAGGATGCAACATTACCGAGGTCAAAACAACGTCAAGTGGCAGTGTTCCAGCTTTGTATTATAACAACAGTTACTTACTTCGGTAACCTTCCCCCACTGCCACGCTCTCCTTCTGCATTGCCCAACACGTGGCTCCCGCCAAGGCTATCCAATACCACGCCGGATGAGCAGTCAAGGAGAACACGCGCGCGTCCACTTGCACAGACTTCCCGAATGAGCAGCGTGAGCCGCGCCTACGCCGATCGCCAGACAGAGACACACCCGGGCCCCGCAGCAATTGCCGGCCGATGATCGAGATTACGACCTGACAGGCGCCCACTCGGCCTTGCTGGGCGGCATCATGCATCCGCGGCTGGATGACGCGGACGCCGGGATGTGGGCTTGGCGCCAGCCTTGGTCCTCACCCGTCCGCGCCCCGGCCAAGCGGGTCCAAGGTGGGCGGAGCTGGCTGCCAGAAACCTAATTGCGCTGTAGCGGACTAGACACGCGCCAACATTGGGCAAAACCACCTGTTGATGTGCGTTTGCTGTGTAAAAGGCAGTCTTTTTCCTAAGAATGCCAATGCAGTCTATGCAGTGGCGTTGACTTCTTGTCTTGAGATGACAGCATTACGGCCAATGGGATACGGTTGATTGGCAAACCTACCTCAGCCACGTAGAGGAAACGAGGCACTTGGCTATAACAATGCGAAAACAATTCCAAGGTCCTGCAGGATGGGATAGAGATAAATGTAGACGCGGTCCTCTCGTAATTTGCAATAGAGAATCATCCGATCGCTGAGTATCCCAAGATCCCATAATATTTCTCATCAAGGCGGTTGCATCAATATGAACTTTCCAAGTAGAATGCTCTTGCTGGGCCTAGGTAAGTTGACGAACCACTTTTAAAAATCCCATGGAGTTCTTCAAGCTAACCTGTGCTCTCAGCGTCCCTGGCCCTAGCCAAGCCTGATGCCGACGATGCCCTCGAGGAGTACTGGGACGCACGAGAGGACTTCCTCGAGGCAGAGCGCGTAGCGGACAACATCCAGACCGCGCACGGCATCCTAGGCTGTCTGGCGTTCGCCCTCTTCTTCCCTATGGGCGCGGTGCTGATCCGCATTTTCCCGCGCCGCATCACCGTCTGGCTGCACGCCGCGTGGCAGATCTTCACCTGGTGCATCGCGCTGGCCGTCATGGCCATGGGCATCTGGATGGCCCGCGGCAACGAGTATATGCAGAGCCACCACGCCAAGATTGGTCTTGTCGTTGTCAGCGGTCTGGTCCTTCAGCCCTTCACCGGCTTGCTGCACCACTTGCGTTTCAAGAAGACTGGGAGCCGGACGCTGATGTCGTATGTTCACATCTGGTGGGGCATCCCACTGATCACGCTCGGGACTATCAATGGCGGGTTTGGACTGCAGCTGGCTGGGTCGAGTCGCACGTATATGATTGTGTATGGCGTTTTTGCGGCCATCATTTGGGTTGGGTGGATGATTCTCTCCTTCTTGTCTCAGTGTCTCAAGAGATCCAAGCCGTCACCAGCTCACAGTGGGAGAAAGATCTCGAACGAGGAGGTTCCGGTCATGCGAGATGTTACTGCTGATGAGCCACATGGCGGGCACAAGCAATATGCGTAGGCAAATTGGGTAGAGGCAAGATGTGTAATTGTAAGAACAGTGTTACTTAGCGGGTTTGAGCACTACGGAGTTTGGAGTATCAACACGCAGATACGCAGACGGTGGGAGTTGACATTTGAGACACAGATACCAATGTCATGACACTATTGCCCGTACTTTTCCCATCAAGGGCTCATGTGCCTCCTTTGGCTACCGACCCATGCTGTTTACTGGCCGATGAGTGAGCGGACTTTTCTGGCGGGGGCTTGTAACCATAACCACATTCACTCCTGAAGCTTCCATCTTCGTATGTTGGATCTCTTCTAACTTAACTTCTAGTAGTTGAAATGGATGTATCTACCATAGAACTACATTGCCGGTCTGAGACTTCATCGATGACCTTGTACTCTGCAACGCTGCATGGAGCGTCCTACTTGTTGTGGTAGTCACTAATGTAAAGCTGCACCCGGTCATCAGCGGCTCTCCAGATGGACAATGAGAATTGTGATGCCATATTATGGGTAGATGCCTCGAAGAGCGTCTCGTGGATTAGCATGTCTATCTCGTCCCTGTTGATCCTAGGGTCATTGTAACTGCTGCAGCTGATGTAGTCGACGGGTAGCCTGCCGATAAAAACCGCTCCACGAGGCGCTTAAGGTGCTATTGAGCGTGAAATTCGGAGGGGGAGGAGGCATGGAAAAGTTCGCTGGTAAGAGAATGGATGTGTAAATAGGACCGATCGAAGAAGCGGTACTGAGAGGCATAGCGACGCAACAGATTGCAAAGCCCAGGTTACTTGAAATTCTTGCAAGCCACATGTTGAAACTTTGATCGTCTCTATAATGTGTATGCTGGGAGCCTTTCCTACCTTCATTGGGGCCGTAACTGGAAAAGGTGTGGAATTTGTAACAATTCTCAGGGAGAATGCTAAGTCTGGGGCAGTCAGACAATACGAGACTGTAGAAAGAAGGGGTCTTAAATGTTCTCCGAGGCAAGCAGTCACAATACAGCCAACCTTGGATGTATTGAGCCTCTGAGCCAGGTCCATTCTCCCGTTACCTTCTAATGTCATCGACCTTCGACTGTCACACCGGTATTATGCACAATTCGCCGTTCGTGCGGAGCAGTTCCTGACGTGGCTGACCTCAAATGCATCGGCTGTGGGGCTTGTGATTGAACCCCCTGGATGCCAATGCTCTTCAAGTAGCCGCAGATAGCGCAAAACTCCTGGAAATGGCGCGTCTTTAGGTCACCATCTGTATCGCATAACCAGCTGTGTAGTTGCTAATTTGCCACCAGCCCGGCGACCTCAAATGGGGATTCATATGAAAAGAGAGCCGAGTTGCCATTGTATTGGAGATCAACTCACTTTCTCCCCTGATTGAGCATGTTCCTGACTATCTCTATGCTATTGAGCGATTAAACAGCCGAGATGACAACGTCACGAACTCTGTCAACTTGATTCGATCGTCGAAGCTGCAACTAGCCAGCAGCCAAGGGATCAGCGTCAGAGGCCGAGAACCCGAAGTCTTTCCAATAGAATTAGAGTGATGCTTTTCTCAGCCCAGTGAAATTGTGGACTGCATCAAGTTCAAAACATTGCAGCTTACATGGAGTTGACACTGAGGCGTAGTACATGATGAGAACGAAGTTGGTAAGGCTCCCGCCTCTTATTGTTACAGGTTGTTCTGAGCCACTCGTTCTGATGATCGGCGCCCGGATGCAAGGTACGCGATAGCCCCGAGATCTGCTTATACCTGTTTAAGATACCTTCGCCGCCTTTTGCCAGTTAGAAACTCTACAACTATTGCGGATCCTGCGTTGGCACTGCAGAAAATGGTCAAATCTTACTATTGTCTGAAGTCTATTGGTCTTTGACAGCTGAAATCAAACCTTGCATCTCCAGATCCAGACTCAAGCAGAGCGCGGATGAGGCTCGGGTTTGAATTTACATAGTGTATACATGTTACGGTTGATCCTCCGGAGGTTGGAGACTGAGTATGTTTAAACAGGTAGTTCAGCGTCATGCACGCTGCAACAAATGAATCGCTAGATATTACCTCCAGTGAAGAAAAGAGGAAGGATGATCGCGTGTGGGCTCTCTTCCGCCTCACCCAAGTTTTCCAACCCAGAACTTTCAAGACGTCATCCCACGGTTCCACTCTTTACCAGACCCACCCCCATTCTCTGCGACGTCGAAACCCGGGGAATGAAAACTGGGTCTTGGAACCACACTGCTTTTTCAATGGACCTCTTCTTCAATTGAGTCTGGCAGAGTTCATGCTCAACTTCTGTTAGTAGTATAATCCGCCGAGCGTGTTCTGCTCATATGCAGGCGAGGGACCACTTCTTATGTACGCGCACAGCGGCCGGACTTCCTATTTTTGGCGCCAAAGGACCTGGCCTCAACGGTTGGCTGGTGGAAAGCAACAGTCCAGACCCGTTTCAAGCCCGGCCTTGGTCGGTGGAGTGGATACCGCCCGAAACTGCAACGGGCCGGTCGACGACGGTCGAAGATCAGAGAATAGCAACGTAGGCACTGACCACGTCTGGCGGTTTTGTCACTTTCCCCGATTGTGCCCAATGACGTCCGTTATAATGCGGTCCTGTCCGTGCCGTTAGCTGGCGCGTGATGCGTGGGTCCTCTCCGGATTGCTCCACTGGGCGGTCACGATCCTTGGCTCTGTGGTATTCCCGCGCCTCATTGTTGGCGAGCTGACATGTCGGTCGCGGATTCATCGCCCAGGACGTCATTACATAGCCCCAATTGGACGGCCGCATGGCCATGAAACAGGAACATATAATGAAGCCAGCGGCCGCGATGTTTGGGTGTTGTTTCGTTTGCAGAAGCAGTCCGCTCAGCCTCTTATCACCCCCCCCCCTTACACTCTACCACACTGATACACTGTCCGCCTGAACAACAAGACAGTCGTGACCAATCCAATCTTCTCCGGCCGCCTTCATCTCATACTTGCAAAGGCCAGCCATACCATGTCGAAAGCAACTAGTGCGGCCACTGCCGAGAACCCTCGGAAAGACGCCATCTTACACCTCGCCCGAGATGACCACGCCATGATGAGCGCGTACGGCAAGGCCAGCTTTTCAGCCGTACGACAAAATACCTACGTGACAGCAGTAGCAGCCTTCGCTGTCATTGGTGCACTCTGCTTCGGCATAGACCAAGGTATGCTACCAGAGAGGGACATGCCTTCGTCACAAACACCCCTGTGTAAGCTTGGCGAAACTAATCCCACAACGAACAGGCCTGATGTCCGTCATCCTCGTAATGAAGCAATTCCAACAACAGTTCCCCGAGCTTGCAGACGGCGCACCATCACAAGGGTTCTACAAGGGCCTGGTAACAGCCCTCCTCGAGCTGGGCGCCTTCATCGGCGCCTTCGCAGCGCCCCACATCTCGGATCACCTGTCACGGCGAATGGCTATGCGCTTCGGCTGCTTTTTCTTCCTCGTCGGCGCGGCCATCCAGACCGGATCCATGACATACGACACCGTTGTCGCGGGCCGTTTCGTCGGCGGCATCGGCATCGGTTTGCTGTCGAGCACCATGTCGGTCTACATCAGCGAGATCGCGCCGCCGAACATGCGCGGTATGCTGCTGGACCTCAATGAATTGTTTGTCGTGCTCGGAATAGTAATTGCGTACTGGACCTGCTTCGGCACCAGGTTCCTGGCCGGCGCCGCGTCGTTCCGCGTGCCGTTCGGTTTGCAGATGGTCCCCGGCGTCATCCTCCTGGTCGGCTCTTTCGCCATGCCGGCTAGCCCGCGGTGGCTGGCCATGAAGGGCCGCGACGACGAGGCCCTTGTCGTGCTTGCCAAGCTCCGCCAGCGCAGCACCGACGACATCCTCGTCCAGGCTGAGTGGCTCGGCATGCGGGCCGAGAACAGGGTCACTAGCGAGGTCCAGATCGAGCGACACCCTACACTTCAGACTGGGACTTTCAAGGACAAGGTGAAGCTAGACCTATGGGCCTGGGTTGATACCTGGCGCCCCGGCTGCTGGCGTCGGACTCTGGTCTCGGTCCTTCTGTGCTTCTTTCAGCAGATGATCGGCATCAACGCCCTCATCTACTATGCCCCATCAATGGTCGCCGCTCTGGGCTTCTCTTACGAGGAGCAGCTCGTCCAATCTGGCATCATCAACGTGACACAACTGGCTGGCACGATCATTAGCTTCTTCTTGATTGATCGCCTCGGCAGGAAGCCCCTGCTTGTCCTTGGTTCAATCGGCACCACCATTTGCATGGTCATTGTTGGCGTCCTGATTAAGCTTTTTGGCGAGTCTTGGTCCGCGCATGGCGCCGAGGCCAAATGCGCTCTTGCATTTCTCAACCTGTACATGGTCATCTTCGGTTTCAGCTGGGGCCCAGTTCCTTGGGCCATGCCATCCGAACTCTTCAGCTCATCCCTGCGTGCACGTGGCGTCGCCTGGTCGGCAATGTCAATTTGGTTGTTCAACTTCATCGTCGGTCTCATCGTCCCTCCCATGCTGGAGAGCATCGGCTGGGGAACCTTCATCTTCTTCGCCGCCTTTGCCACTCTCGCCGGAATCTGGACCCTCTTCTGTGTCCCTGAGACCAAAGACAAGACCCTCGAGCAGCTGGACAGGCTTTTCAATGATGCAACTGGGCAGAAAGACGAGGAGCGCCGGCAACGCATCCTAGCTGGTCTTGCGGTGGAGATATACGGGCAAGGGGGACGAAAGCTCACGGGAGATACTAGCTCAGACTCTAGCTCAGATAAAATCCGTGTGGAGAGACATGAGGAGGTGTGATTTCTTGGAGTTGGGGAACCGCTTTGTTTCGGTCTTTTTTTGGGGGGGGGGGAGGGGGGTTATCTTTTGCCATTGATTCATTCTAGTTTGGTAGCGAATGGCGTTGTTGATTCAAATATCAAGATACCATTTATTGTTCATGACCTTTCTCACATATTCAGTGAGCTCTGACCTCAGGTCTGCAGTGATATGGTATCCACGAATGAATGACAGTGTTGGTTTGGCTTCCCGTACGGGTAATTCGTCACGAAACGAAGGGTTTGTAGTGGTGTAGATTCTGCTTGGTTGGTGTTGAGGTTGCAGCTGAAGGCTGCAGCCTACGTACGTCTGGCTATAGGCTGGGCAGTCAAGTGACTGGCAGCTGGCGCTGCCATCGATAAGGCTAGTCTGTCCAGTGCATACTGCGTACGCTACTATTCCCACAGACAGAGAATATAAACACTTGATCAGCGACTTGAATCAGTGTTAGGGCAATACAGCCATTCACCTTATCAATGTTAAATCTATGATCCGTCTATGATTCTAATACCAAAATCATCCCAAGCAATCAAACAGCATCCTCATGACATGTGTCCCATGTCGACGGCCGCAAAATGAACCTCAGCTCAAGAAGCTGTACTACTGAAAGCCTCATTCTACGACAATCCTAACCCAGCTTCTTGTCACCCATGATGAAGCCGCTCCTCCCAGTATTGAAGAAACAGCTCTTTCAAGTCATCAAGGCCCCGATGTATCAGGCAGAGGCAGAAAGACAAGATCAGCCGGGGAAAACTGCCTGGCGTCGTGGTGGCCTCGCAGCTTCTGGTACCAACAAAGGATCCCCGACTTCTGGAGGTAGGACTCCAGCATCCAAAACCTCTTGTACCCATTCTGCGCCTCTCTTGATTCCATAGTTATCCCACATTCTGTGTCGTAAGTCTACCACTAGTTTGTGGTTGCGACCACCAGGAGCACGCTCACCACAATAAATATCCTTCTGACTCCGGTGCGGGCCGTAGTCTTTCACCCCATTATAATATGGTCTCCCCTTAAAATCGAGACCATGAATCACAAATGTGTCGGGCATGAAGTAAGTCAAGATGTGCTTGGCATGGGATGGGCCAAGGGGCTCTTTTCTGATCCCAGCGAAGGTACTGTAGGAAGGGCGTGTCAGAGGTTGGGACCTTTGAGCTTTACGACGTGACTGGCTGACTCACCCATTGATCGCTTGCAACACCTGGTCCATCCGTTCTTTGCTGACCAGAGACTCTGTGTATGGGTCGAGATATAGCCTTACTCCAGCTTTCCCCTTGACCCTCACTCTTCTCTCGATCATAACCAATATTGCTTCGATGGCGTAAGCCTTAAGCGTTCTGTCAGAGGCATCGATGAAGAGATCGAGCCACCTCAAGTTATTGCCATTCTGTATCGAAGTAAGAAAGGTTTTAAGGTGCGAGAGACCTGTGAGAAAGCATCTGTAGACATCTCTTGGGCCGGAGGAGGTGTGTACGTCCTCCCTCTCTGGAGACGCAATCTTGAGGTTGAGCTTCAGTGCTGTTGCGTGAATGAGGTACTGGTGGGGCATGATGCAGGTCAGCTGCGAAGGATCGACGACAGGTCCGAGGGTGACGACGAATTCAGTGCGATTGCACAGCATGGGGAACGCCTCGGAGTATAGCTGTTGGCATGTTCTCAGGATCGGGGTGAGGGTCGTTTTGCCGCCTTTATCTATATCACTAAAGAAATTGGCAGTATTGTCGTAAGTGTTGCCACGGATATAGAAGCAGACATAGAGATAGTCTCTCAGCCCATCGATGATATCCGTGAAGAGAAAGTCGTATATCTTGATAGCTATTCCAGCTGGAATGCCTAAAAGCGTGGGCTGGGTTGTTGTGTCTCCATCAGAGTCTGTTGAAGTTGTGTATCCATAAGAGTCTGTTGAAGTTATGTATCCATAAGAGTCTGTTGAAGACATCTTGACAGGAAGCAATGTTCGAATGGCGCTTTACTCTGGTAGTGGAACAGAGCCCGACCTTGAGTCCCGGAGCTAGAAGTTTGATGGAGATGATCTGGCTAAGAGAAAGAGAGAATGCCGGGGAGAAATTGTATGCGTGGAAATTTCCAGAGTTGTTGCTGACCCTCTGGACCTGGAAAGTAAACAATGCGTTCTTAGTCCAAGGCCGCCTCAGGGAAAGTGCCATCATTCATGATCCTGGTCTGGAAGATCAGACCTTTTGGAAGGGGTTGCAAGCGGAAGTTGCGAAGCCGCCGATCCAACTCCCAAGATTGTGAAAGGAAGAACCATATTTCAATTTGATACTGGTGAGAAGGCTTGTGGTAGAGATTTGATTTCCATCTTCCCAATTAATCAAGCCAAAAAAAAGCATGAGCGAGGTAGCAGTACGCAGCATAAAGTTGCTATGTAATTAAATTTATTCTAACTACTTCGTCGGCCATTCCTTGCTATCATGATCTCCGATATCAGAAGAGCTAGACGTCGCTTCCCCGATCGGAAACATGGTCTGCCTCTGCTCTGGTGGCCACCCGCGTGGTGGTGGCACATTGTCAGGCTCATTCAATGGCCATTCTGGATATGATAACGGCATTGCGTACTCCACAGGACTCGACATGGTGGCATACGTATCCACGATCCCACCGATTGTGCTGTTTCCAGTCTTTCCAGACCTCACTGTGACGCTGTCCTCCACCATCAACGTGTCGCTGGGCCTGCGATGTAAGCTCTGGCTTGCAAGTGGCGCGGCTGAAGTCTGCTGCAAGAACTCATGCCTCGCCATGCTGGCACTTCGGATGGGCACACTTGTTGAGTATTTGTGCATTTTATGCCTGCTGGTAAATGTGGATATCGAGGGCACATCGGAATTGCTACGCGCCAGGCGCTGATGAATGATCTCGGGAGCGGTAGGCCGTGTTTCGGCGTCTGAAAACCTGCCAGGAGGCATTGGGAAGGCGTCGACCTTCACATCGGCCGTCTTTAAGCTGTTCATCCTCACGGGACCCTCGCGGCTGATGCTGAGGTCGGTGCCTCTCTTCGGGTATCGGCTTCGCCCGTATCGACTCCCGCTGTATCCAAACCTGCTGCGGATTGTGGATCCGTTCAGGACCGGCCACACTCGGACTGCAAGTAGCCTGAGGGTCGGAAGACTCGTGCAAATCATACCGACATTCAGCTCCTGCCATGCGTTAGTCAACTACTATTGAACCCGAAAGTGGGCATTCTGGACGATTCTAATGAAAACGGATAGGCAACCGCAGCGGGACAAGGGTTATACTGACTATGGTCGACCATATTGCTACCGATGTGTTGTCCCAAGTCGCATTCGAAGAATTGGCATATTTCATCAATGACTGAAGCCGTAAGATGCTGACAACGGTCACGAAAGTGCCGACGAAAAACATCAGGCCAACACCGACCTTCTTCTTCCAATGCAGTTTTAGACCAGGCAGCTGAGAAAAAGGGATCGCCAACATCCACACGTCCAAGGCGACGCTCACCGCCGCTCTAGCAGGCAAGGAGTTAGCAATCTTGGCACTAAAGAATCCCTGTTGAGGTCCCAAGACCACAATTATTGGATGAAGAATAGTGAAAGAACAACTGGGACGGTACATACTGAATCCATACAATGGCGTGGAGGTTTATGCATTTGCCTTTGTGCTCGCCATCCCATGATTCCCAGAAGAATGATATAGGCGAACACTCAAATATGGTCACAAATAAGAACGTGACACAGAATATGACAATGAGCACGACCGTTCCCCAGAGTACTCTTCGAACAGGCCGTGCAGGAAATACCCGGAGATAGAAAAACAAAAGTGACAGTTTGACCATGGGGATGCCTATGACGTATAGGATCTGCAGGATATAAAAGCACTTGGCGAACATAGTGATGTCGTCAAATGATAGAGTCCAAATGTCACGCCCGAGTCCATAGCCTCCTGCCCCGAGAGTAGCAAGTAGCGTGGAGGGGATTCCGAGGATAAGCGTGGCCAGTATGATCCAGTCATCCGTACCAACACTTCCGGTATCGCCCAGAAAGATCCTGACATAGAGCCGTATGCCTACGACAATGGCGGACAAAGCAAGCAGCGCATACGAGATGACCTCCAAGGTGAGCCTGCGGTCTCGGACTGGCGCATTGCATGTAGTCGAGCTGATGTTGAGTGTGGTGAGCGCCTCCTTTACTGTGCAACTTGCTAATACGCACGAGGAGACGTTGGCCTGCAGGGTCCTGCTCTCGCAAATGCATGTTTGGTTGGTGATGGGACATGGCGATGATGGGCTTGTCAGTGTTTCCAAGAGGCAAGACAACTAAAGATTGTTAGGAGTATTTCTTGAGATGTCGGGAACTTGAACGCACCGCACAGCTTGGCACACCGGCCAGCACCGATGCCTGGCTGAAAGCTACTTGTACCGTGCTAAGAAGGACGAGCAACTTGGCCAAGGGCACCAGCATCGTTACGAATGGGATGCGTGTCGTGTTCGGGAGGTGTTCCTCTCGGAGAACAACATGCAGCGCAAGGCAGAAGAGAAACAAGGGAGACCAGGATGATAATGTCGTCCGGATTCGACGGCATGCATCCCAAGCCGGGGGGCCGAGAACTCAAACATAATACATACAGGATTGAAGATAAGACCAAGGCACATGGAGCACGATACAATATCGGTGCTCTGTTTCAACATGCCCTTCTGAGATCAACGCCCGCATGTTTCGCAGCAGGCTGTGGGGCAGTCTCCCGCGCGCCCTCGTGCCATGCATGAACCATGCCCATTGGAAGCTGCGCGCTCGCGAATCGTGACGAGAACCTTGTGGTCCCGGCTCATCTCGCTACGGAGGGATTGGCCGAGTGAGTGGTGAGTTTCCGCGAGCGGACCTAGCACACGCCAGGGAAACACCCTCTCGCGGCGATGCGACTCTGGAGCCAAGCGCTCGGAGCGCAGGACCGGCTCGCGGGGGGATCCAGAATCTTGGGATATCATGACTCGGCCGCTTCTTTTGCTCCATCACGAACGGCTAGGACCCCGGGACCTGCAGCACTATCTGAATAGATTGGGATGAACTGCGGGAAGATAACCGTGTTCTGCCAGTCTTCAACTGGGCATTACATAGTCATGAGGCTGCTTTCTGATTCAGGATGGGTTTATCAGTGGGTATTTCTACCTTAAATGAGTGTCTCCCGCTGTAGATTCGGGACCATGGATCGCGAGGCCCTCTTTTCTCGACAAGTAGTGCGGTAAATGAGGAAACCTTATTTGTCTGATGTATCACATCGCCTCCCTGCGAACGGTCCTCTAGTCACAACGGTGGGTTCTAGCGAACAGACCCGAACGAGCACGCAACCACCATGCGCCCCGAGACCATTCTCAACCCTGGACTGTCTTTACTCATCTTGTCCGTTGGCGCCATTTGAAATGGCTTCACGTATTTGGTAGCTGATGTGACTTTTGCACGCATTAAAAAAGCTCTATTCTTCGATTTTTTGTGTTCACAGCGCGACAGGTTGAGACTAAATTTTGCTCTCCGGCTGAGCCTATGGATATTTAACTATATCATAACACACGGTAGACTGGCGATCAAAATTGCCATCTAAAAGCGAGCAAGAATCTCGACGCACGGCACGCGATTGTCGCAAGAATGTTTTCCCATTTGGCACCAAAAATAGCAATTGACTAGACATCGACCAGTCACACCTACGAAAACGTAATCGCAGTTGAAACTTTCCACGGAAGTGATGGAATCATCATCAATACAACCTGTGCTGAAATGCACGCCAATCGGTTGCTTCTAGACTCCAGTTTTGGGGGTTATGGTTCTCGATGACTATCCCAGCGCCAAAGAAGCTCAAGCTCAAGCCTTCGCCGGCTTGAGACCCAGCAGTTCCGCCTCGACGTCGACGATATTGGGCACCTCCTCCTTCAGGCTCGGAGCAGTCGGATTCCAACCAAGATATTTGCGAGCCCTCTTTGCCTGGCCACGTGAGTTTAAGCCATAGGACGCCGCCTCAAATCCCGCGATTTCCTTGGCCTCGGCGACATCGAGAGGCTTGACAGTCGATTAGCTTTTGCAACGGGCGGAGAGAAGGAAGAGCCCGGAAACTTACCTCCAGCTTGGTGTCCTTGATGTAACCTCTGGCATGCGCGGCCTCAGCAACCCATTGCGCAACCTCGCCCCAGACGTGGTACCCTCTCTCAGCTAAGAGGTAACCTTCTTTTGGGCCCCAAATATGGCCATCGATTTCAGGCTTAGGGTTGAGTGCGGCATCTACCATCTTGATGTACAAGTCGGTGAGGTCGTCTAGTATGCGTCAGTCACCTGCTACGGAGCCAGAATCAATGTATTCTGGAAGATTTCAATAAAGCCCGGATGGGTAACCGCAGCGAAGAAGAATTATACGTACGAACGTGGACATCATCCATGGACGCCTTTCCAGTCCCAATGATAGGTGCCTTTCCACGCTTTAGCGTCATGTTGGCCATCACGTAGACTTGTCGACTCCTAGTGTTGCCGACTCCTCTGCCCTTTCCATAGATGGTGGGAGGGCAGATGATTGCCGCCTTGATCGCCGGATGCTCAGCAGCGGCCAGCACAATCTTGTCGACATTGCGGTGGAATGCGTGGTCAGGGAGACCGGTAAGCGCATCGATGCCCTCGAGATCATTGTACGGCTCGTAAGCCAGCGGCTGCCCATACCGATCGGCATCAGTGTCCTGGTAAGTCAGAATGCCTGTGCCGCCAGTGTGGATCCAATAGCCTGGCTTTTCTTTGCTGTGCCCTGCTGCAAGTCCTGCCGCAAAGGCCTTGGCTGCTCCTGCATGATCTGATGCGTCGGCAGTGTCTACTCATTGATCAGAAGTCGTTCAACTCGGACGATGAGGACACAAGGCAGAGTTATGATATTGACACGTACGGATGAGGATGTCAGTCTTCGATGCCTCTTCCTCCAGCACCTTGGAGTCGTCTAGCGTGCCGTACACAATTCGGACATTGGGATACTTCTCCTTGACGGGCGCAGCCTTAGACTCGTTTCTGACCAGAAGAGAGTACTCAAAATCCGGATGGGTCTTTTCCAGGACATAAAAGATGTCCCCGCCAGTATACCCCGTGATTCCTGTCCTGCAAATTTGCACTCTGTCAGCTTCTTCGAGCTCCGATCGTGAACTACAGTCTGGAACAACTCACAGGAAAACTTTCACCATTTTTGAAATATTTCACTGTTCGATCACTGAATAGCGAATGAAGCCTCGGTTCGGAGGATATCAGAGAAGCGCAATTCTGAAAGAGGGGATTGATTATGAACAGCCACCTGATTACAAACACATTGCCGCGACGACACCTTCAACATGACGTCCTCGAGCTGGTATACCCTAACCCGCGCTTAAACATTCTTCCACTAGCCGTGATGTCATCACTACTCCTCAGAAGCTACTCGATGATGGTCGAAAACATTCCAGAGTATTAGGGCCGATGTAACCGGCAAGACATAGATGGGTTCGATCACCGGGAGAGTCTTTACGCTGAACAGACCGTGACCATACAAAATCATCAACTAGGAGGTTTACACCGCACACCACCCGCGTGTTAAAGATGTCCCTCGCAGCATTCCGTCGGCACAACCAGCACGACGAGCTAGCCCAGCTAGCCGAGTCGCACTTCCAGCATGACCTGACCACAGACGACCGCGAGGTTCTCAAAGGAGCTGCCAAAACAATCAGCTGGCACGCATCTCTCGGCTCCATTGTCGGCCTTGGCCTCGGTTGCTTTCTTGCGTATCGAGTCCGCGGGCTCCGGAGGAGCTGGTTCAACGAATTTAGAACATCTGATCAGCCGAAGCAGGTCATTTTCCAGAGCGGAAAGACAAGTGCGTCCTGATTGTCGTGTCAAGTTACTGACTAATAAATATTGGACTAACGTGACCCTCGCAGTGGATGTGCCAGACGTGACATCGAAGCTGGCGCCGTCACCTGTAGGAGACTTTGCGGCGTACTTCTTCCTAGGCATGGGAGGGCTGTTCCTCGGAGGCGAGACCGGTTTCCTGACCGGCTCGTCTATAGCGGCCAGAAGGGTCAGAGCGGATGCCGAGAGACGCAAGCGAGTCGAGGATGCGTACCGAGCTTTCAAAATCGATTTGCTTCAGAAAGAGGTGAAAGCGCTTCAGCAAGGTGGTGCTGTCTGGTAATCATGAAGCTGTGGAGAAGTGCAAGGACAAATCTCTGCCCAAGACAGCTGAACAAATCGCCTGAAAAGGGCGCTGAACTCAGCTCGACACTCACAGCCGTCCCTGAGATACGCACATCAGAAACATGTACTGTATGTATTCTTGTGAAGTGAGTCCCTAATATGGTTATTCATGGTTGGTCATGCAGGGAATGGTAGTTCTTCAAATTTAATGTTGTAGTTGAGAAAAATTACCTCAGTCCTGGGGCATTTGCTGAAGTGCCTCGACATTGAAAACTCGATTCTTCCAACAAGTGCGCCATTGCTTACTCTCTTAGTGTCACATTTCACACCCACGTATCGCTGAAGAGAGCATAGTCATGGACCATCTCACTTGTCCGAAATCTAGTCGATGCAAAGTAGTGATAAGTCTGCATCTCGGAATACAAGATGTAGCAGAACAGATTTAGAACAGGAACCACGAACCTTGTGACAATGCCGGACACGATATTACCTAGTGTAGTACACGGAGGCTCCTGTTGTAAGGTACGGCAGCGGATACTGGAACGTACCAGCATTTACTGATCAACTACTCAGCATAGTTCTGTGGCTGTCGTAAAATCTGACGGCCGTGGCGAGGTGAAATGGATAACTGTAAGTCAAATATTCACAACCTCTTAAAAGCATGGAAGCACATCAGCTTTTGTCCATAAGGAGGAGTATGCTACTAATCCCCTCAGGCACAGCAAATCCACGCTCTCTCTGGGCACTTTAACGCAACTCAAGTATTTTACGATTAATCTGATTCTACTGGATTCAATGAACACCTGCGTGGTCCTAACTCTCCTATCGTTTCCCCGCCTCCTACCTCGTCACGTTGCAAAACGACAGGGTTTTGAGCGATGCCAGGGTTGTAAAATTAGTCTGTAGTTTTAGTCAGACTACAATTAATCTGTAGTCATGTAGTCGTAGTCAGCCCGAAGGGTTGACTACATGTAGTTTGGTAGTCTGTAGTCCGAAGAGCTGACTACAAAACTACGTGATTACAGAATAATTGTAGTTTTAGTCAGGCTACTGACTACAATTATACAGACTAATTCCAACCCTGAACCAGGCTAAACATCCTGTATTTGGCTGTCCAATGGTTCCAGGAAAGCAAGAATATCATTAATAATTCTTGAAGAGCGTTAGAATTCCTTGCTATGCCTGGTTGAATGAAATTTGTCAAACACACCTATCAAGCTTCGCTTCCTGCTGCAGTGGGCTTCTAAGCGAGGAATGTTGAAGAAAGGACCACGAGCACGAGAAAATTGGAGAGTGCTGATGTCCGCTGACATGTTCAAGCTCATATGATGAGCAAATACGGCCTTGAGCTTCACTTCCCGGGCATGGTCAATCGTCATGTATGAACTCGCCTGAGATCAGTTGACACCCGAACGAAGCCATTTTCGATCCTGGCGCAGATTTACTGGTCGTCACAAATTCGCGATAGCAACGCCAAGTCGGTCAAGACGGGGGGTATAATATTCTCCGAGTCAACGCCAGCTGCTAACGAAAACCCGCTGAGTGCTCTCCAGGTCCGTCTCGACTCTCCACAACCAGTTCCCACGACGGCGGCGAAGATGCCGACGTAATCGACGACAAAACGCTCCGCATCACTGGTTCCCTCCCTCCCATTCAGGACTCCCCTTCGGCGGTTCGAATCACAGTCCTCAACACCTAAGCGTGCCTCCTGGCCCTCCTCTTCTTGGAGGCACACTTGCTCTTGACCTTCTCGGAGGTGGCAGCACCTACCTGTGCCGGAGAAGACTGTCCGGACGAGCCTGCGCGAGGGATCTCGGTCAGCTTGACGGGGCTGTTATAGTCGCCACTCCAGCCGATGACCTCGGGGCACTCCCCCTCGTACTTGGACTTGGCGACAAGCTCATTGCCCAGGGGGGCTGCCGTGGCCGTGGCGGTGGGCACGAGGAGAGTAGAGTTGCCACGCACCGTAACGGTCGCCGTCACAGTCGCCGTGGGGGCGGCGCAGGTCGGGGCCGTGGTCACTGGGGCCGTGTCGGTGCAGGCACCCCCGGCGATGGAGAACTTGGACGTCTGGGCATAGATGACGTAGACGTTGGTGCCGTTGATGGCGTTGCTGGGGGACAATGTCAGTGCTCTGAGCAGAAACGTGATGCGATCAAGATGTCCAACTTACAACTGGAAGCCGTACGAGGGGTCAACGTCACAAGGGACCTGGACGGAGGTCTCGCCGGTGGTGGCATCGACATCGTAGGCGACAGGGGTGTAGAATGGGGGCCAGTTCACGAAGTTGACGAGGTACACGCTGAAGGACTCGGGGTCGGTGTCAACGGAGGACCACTGCAAATCAAAGGTGGAGCCCCGAGTCAGGGTCGAGTTGACAGCCGGATTGCTGAACTGGATGGCCGACGCCAGAGGCGCAGCGAGAGCGAGCAGCGACAGGAAATGCATCACGACGGCGAACAATTATCAGATTATTTCTCAAAAAAAAGAGTGTGGTGGGCTTGACGGATCAGGCCTGGTCGGTGTGATATTCAAAGAATGACTTGGGTGAGTGAGCCCTGGGGTTGAAGGAAAAAGAGGAGAGAGCGCAACGAGTAGTATCTCAGGGGATTGATGTCGTTTTAATCCCCGAGGACAGGGAAATTGCTTGCTACTCTCATCTCGCTGCCTTGACACCTGCCATCTCGTTTGGGGAAAGCCAAGAGGGCCTGAATGCAACGCTACCGTGCTTTTCGGGCTTGATAAGGGGCAATCTCCAGGGGTCCACTCAGCTTTACACCTTAGACTCGGCCTTGTTCCTGATACCACGTTGGATCCCCAGATCAGCTTCAGCCCTACATCTCAGTTGCACGGACAATGAGCTTTTTTTGCTGTGGTACGTGCTGACGTGTTGTAAATTAGGTTAAGCTGTAGCGTTCTGGAAGGAGACGGCGACAGCGATGGCGACGATCTCGACTTCACGACCGGGAAGGGAACTTTTTGCAGCACAGTCCTCTACAGATGCAATCCCGTCCGCGGCCCGCCGAGGCGGCTTACTCTATACGAGCTGACAGCCTGAGGCTCTTTTTCGACGCATCGTTGGATGGCTCACGAATCCTCCTAGGCACTTGGCCTGAACAAGTCTGGCGCTGGCTCCTGGCAGCTTTGACATCTTCGGACGAGGAAGCGCCCAACGAGTGTAATTTGGCCGTGGTGCCTGCCAAGCCTGCACCCTATGACACGGCGCAATTTAACCGTAATGACCAAAGCGCTGTTTGGCGGGTTGCCGATAATCTTAATAACCAACAAACTGAAGGGTCTCGGTTGACGGCAACCGAGCGTGCTCAAATCAAGTCAATCATTTGATTGGGTGGATATCCTCTTACAAGCCGTGCACGCAGAACACACAGACAAACAGACGAACAGACATGGCCCACCCAGAGGAGAAACGCACAATAATCTCATCACTAATCCCTTCTGAGCCTAGGCCGCTGCTGTGCTCTCGTTGTTAAACTCGTCAAAGCACACGCATAGCGCCGCCATAAGGGCATAGTCGACGCCAGGCGCGACGGTCAGGCCGTACTCGTTTTGCCCGGTAGCAAAAGTGGTGAAGCTCTTGAACATTGACTTTCTGTGGATTCGGGCAACAGTTACCCCGCGAGTCTCGTCAATGATATCGGCCGTTGAGTCGCGCCAGTTGCCCTTCATGACGAGCGTCTCCTCCTTGCCGGCAGCGGCTGAGGTGAAGGTTGCCGTGGCTTTTGAGCCGACGACTGCGAGGGCGGAAACCATTGTCAGTATGATGTGCGAAGGAGTGCCAGATAAATGATGTATCATCAACAAGCAACGCGGCGACTAGACTCACGCGAGAAGCCACTTTTCACCTCGAAAAACTTCTTTCCACTTGGATCAACCGCCTTGAAGTAGTTATGGACCAGATGGAAGTGCTCCTTCTTGACATCGAACAGGTGGTTGCCGTTGACATCGTGGAAGGACTTTCGGCTAGTGATCCAGCTAGGGTCCACTTTGAAGACAGGGTGGGGCGGCTGGCCGTTCTGCGGATCAATCTTGATGTCGAAGGCGTCGCCGGTGATGGACATGACCTTCTCCTTGATGATGAGCCTGGTCTCCTGGTGCGGGTTGATGAATTGCGTGCACCCGATGGGTGGGTTCATTGGCTGCAGTTGACTCATGGTGGAGATCTTGGTGCTGTGTGTCGTCAAAAGCAATGGCGATGGTGATGTCTAACGAGCAGACTAGATTTCGGCTGTGGTCCGGGACGAGGGAGACGATAAATTAGAGGATTCTCGACGCTGAAAGCGAGGCCTGCATAAGCTGACTGTCAGCAATGTGGAGTCAGCAGGCCTCCCTACAGAGGGTAAGGGGTAACAACGACGAATGGCGGGGACGGTTCAGATGGAAGAAGCTGCGCCACCACAGACACAACAAGCTCAATTGCTGCAGCAAGGGTCCTCGTCCTCCCAACTGAGACCTCCCTCCCGAGTCTCTGAGACCAACAAAAGAAAAACCGCTGAGACGAAACGAGACATATGCAGTGTTGCGACAGGTGCTTACCTGCATGTCAGAATCTCATCGCTTGCTGGGATCACAACAACTGCCTCAAATCCACTTATTGATTAGACGATACTTTTATTCATGAGTCTCTAGGTTATCCGTGGATCAAGTACACACCAGACCGCCTTCCCGCGCCATTAATCCCCTTCGCGACTCGGACATTCAATCCGTGGGCTGGTACCGAAGTGGAGCGTGCCTAAGAGGAGCGGCAACCTGGTCATCTCCGATCCCTCAATGCTGCTCCTGTTATAGCTCATTACACACCCCCGTTGAGAAGCCTGTCCCAGAAGGCCGCATGAGGACGAGGAGCACTGGCCGCAGTGTTATAGTTGAACGTTCCATTGTACATGTTGAACACACGATCGCCACCACATATCTGCGTCGCATCGCCTGAACATTTCATGTTGCACCGCGAAGGGTCCGTAAGCATGGCCTCCGTCGACACGTCATCGTCGCACCAGCACTCGTCGCCGTACTCCAGCCCGGCGTACGGCCAGCCGCTCAAGCCGCAAATGTTGAAACATGCAGCCGGTGTCATCTGGTCGGTCGCCGTGCGGGAGCGGTCCATCGCCCGCGTCCCATCAGCAGGTTCGGCGTAGCAGCCGGCAGCTTTGAATGTGATGTTGTTGACTGGACGCGGGGGAGGCGGCGGAGGGGGTAGGTAGACCGAAAGCGACTTTTCGCTGCCGCAAATTTGTTGTGCGTTGCCAGTGCATACCATGTTGCACTGGCCATCTTCGACCGGGAACGCGCCGTTCTGGATCGAGTTGCTGCACCAGCACTGCGAGCGGTATTCCAGGCCCAGGAATGTGTAGTTCATGCACAGGTTGGCACACTTGTCGATAGTCATCCGAACATCGTCCTCCAAGAAGAAATCAGGCAGCGCTCGGCCGCCCGGTCCTTCACTGTAGCATCCGAGGGGAAGGGCTGGTGGGAATGGGGAAGGGGCTCCGCAATTCGCAGACCGTGTGGAATAATGTGTTTTCGTGACAGTGGCAGTGGCCGTGACGACGAGAACAGACTTCCGGCTTGAGCTTGTCGTGAGTGTGCTCCGAGTCGATGTTGAGGAACTGCTTGAAGACGTCGAGGTGGCTGTGGGCGCAACGGTCCCTGAAGAACTCGGAGTAGATGAAATTGAAGTTGGACCTGACGTTGGTGTAGTACCAGAAGGGGGTGAGGATACCACGGTAGTTCCAGAGACTGTGGTTCCAGGCATTGTGGTTCCTGAGGCTGTGGTTCCCGGCATTGTGGTTCCTGAGGCTGTGGTTCCCGGCATTGTGGTCCCTGAGGCTGTGCCAGTGGTTCCTGTGGTTGTTACAGTCCCGGTGCCGGTGGTGTCTGCAAGCACTGGGGGGAAGCCGGAGGTGAGTAGGACCACCAGAAAGCCCATTTCGAAGTAATTGGGCCCCATGATGATATGCGAACAACGAGGTAACGAGAGGAACCCAGAGTTATCGAATTCAATGATGCAAGAGGCTAATGAATGCTTCGTCGACGATATCATGGAAATCACAACGAACCAGTGAGGAAACTTGTCTAGTAAGAAAGGTTTCTCGCGATGAATAGACGTCTCGCAGCACGTAAAGACTCGCAATCTTTGTTTACAACGGCGAGTGACGCGTCTTCTGGTAACTTGGGTTTGGGTCAGTTGTTCTTTCCTACCCACCCATTAGGTGATCGCGTGGGCAGTCGCTGATGTAGTCCATAGCATGGCGTTGACGGGGTGCCGGATAAGAGCGAAATACCACTACTCAAGCTAAATTCTCGTCCTAGCAGTCATTGTCACAGCCAATTTGAGGCATATAAGGTTGTTGGAAGAAGCTTTCTGCGCAATGGTGCGTTGTCTTCAATTGAAACAGCCCAGATATCATGCTGATCGTGATAAATAATCGTGAGAAGTCTGAGCCGCTTCATCGATTGTATCAGAGGACTCCTGATCCCAGTCGTTTCTGCCCGGTTGGTGAGATGATGGCGGCTCTTGCAGCTGATTCATCTCATGGGTCAGACCTGGATGAGTGGAAGCCCCTGAGTGGTCGACTGGTTGGCCAGCCGTGCGCCGCTCCTGCATGCTCGGCCCGAACTTCTTTGGCCACACGAGGCCGAGGAACCCTCGCATGAGTGGCAAGCAGGCGCCCGTGTAAACGATCACGAGCTCAATCCCAGACCAAGCGCCCATACTTGCGTACTGCCACGTAGGATCGATGATACGGCGATTCTCTATGACGGAAACGAGGCGGGCGACAGCAGCGAGACAGCCACTTTCGTATGAACATGTCAGTGTCTTAGGCCTAGCGAAAATAATGTTCATTTTCGAAGACTTACAAAGCTCCCAAACAGAACAGACCCATCACAAGGACCTTCTGTCTCTTCTTCATTTGCAGTTTGCGGACTTGAATGGCCGGAAGAACAACAACGGCCACATCCTGGATCACGCCCACGGCCGCACCCATTCCGCTTGGAAGAATTTCAGAGATGCAACGGCCCGGCTTAATGTCTTTGTTCCATGCATGCTCTATTGGGCTGCAGGTGAGCACGGCGAAGAGATCCATCGCCAGACCAGAGACGGCGATAAAGCCCACAACCGCCCATGCCGCGATCTGAAACCCCTTGGATGGGAAGATGCCAAGGTAAAGGAGGACGATAGATATCTTGACCAAAGCTAGAAGAATAGGGTAAATAGCCGTAGCTATAAAGAGGCTCTCGAGGACCTCAAGCACTTGACCGTCTTGCAGATCCCACATGTGTCTGCCCATGCCACGATATGACACTGTGGAATATTAGAATTTTACGCTGAATTAAGGCCGGCTTGAACATACTGTAAATGGAGAGCCCGATCACAATAAGAGCAAGGACGAAGCTGATGGCCATGATCAAGTCGTCCAGGCCCCAGTTCCGGACCGCGCGTTTTCCCGCAAGTCGAACGACTGTTAGCACAGACAAGAAGATGGCGCTCACAATACCGCCCACTATGGATGCTGTGGATGAGTTCTCGGAAGGCACATCGCAGACACTAGCTTGAGCTTTGAATAGTCCTTGTTAGACGTGTTAATTAGTGGCTAAGCTTCCCGGTCTGACATGGATGTACATACTGAGTGTGTCAGCCATGGTGCAGTTCGCATCCGAACAGCTGCTTGCTATGACCATGGTCTGGTATTGACATCGGCAGGCTGTTGCCGAAGAGCTGCAGCCTACCTCGGCGACAGCCTGGTCGAGGCATGTTTCCTGGCTAGAACTCAGCATTCTGTGATCCAATTGTCCTGAGCGATTGGATTCCCCAGCTTTCTTACTCCACATGTGGTAAGGCTGTAGTCACGAGTTTCGTTACTCAGAGCAGAGACGTAGAAGCATAGCCAAAAGAGCAAGAGACCCTGAGTAAGTAACGAGTTGAACACTTTCATGACGGCTAGCAATAGGGTGTCACATCGGTTCATCGTCATGTTGCAGAATCTGCGGGTTATGTGCTCTGTTTTGGGAGGGAAGACGTGGACTGAACTCCACACCGTGGCTTTGACCACCAACTACGCGTATATGTGAGGAAGCTCCTATCTTCCTGGCAGCGCCGAAAATACTTTTTCTTGAGATATTGTGTACCCACTTTACTACACTTCATGGCTTTTGACGAAGCGTTTTCTCCATTGAATAAAGCCAATGACTCAATCTAGCCGTGCCAGCCTTGTCGAGTGCAAAATCAACACGCAGCATTGGACGCGTTCGCGGGAGATCAACGATATAGACCCAGGATCTGCCCGTCAGATCTCGGGGCGCCCCACTTTATCAGTCTTTTTTCGTTGTCGAATCCCGCCCGGGAGATGAGTCTTGTTTTGAAATCCCCGCCGATTGCGTCGTGGATGCTCGCCTGTGTGAACTATTTCCCGGCGACCCGACAGGCTGTGCTGTGGACTGCGGCCCACTACTATGTCGTCCGGCAGCCTTTGTGTTGAGGGCTGGGGTTTCCGGAGACGGTCTTGGAAGCCCGGAGCCGAGTGACAACAGCGTTTCCCCCGCGACTTCGACTGACGTAGACGTTTGTGTCTAAGGCACTGGCTGTGACCAATGTCGATCTCTCGGTGACTACCCCTATACATGAATGCATTTCGATTTCGAAAGCCAGCCCCTGCGCTCTTCGGCTGCGAAATAATGTTTTGATCAAGGAAAGGGTGAAAGGACAAATAAAAGCTTTTGAGTAGGCAGCATTCCACTGTGATTCATGTTATTTGTTTTACCATGCTGGCTCTCCGATTGGACTCCTGTTTGTAGATCGACGCAGCTCTGATTGCATTTACGCGATCTACGAACCATCCCCACCCCACTTAAATTCAGTGAATGGCCAAGCTTAATGAAGACCCTGAAGCTGTAGCAAACACTGACAAAGAAGATAAGGGAAAGGCCCAGTTCATTGATCTGACCACCACATAGGCTCGAAGGACGAGTTCTCGCTTCCGTCGTATCCGTATTGGTTGTTCAACGTGGAGAATCAAAGCCCTGTTAAGGTTACTTGGGGTTTCGTTAGGCACAAGCTAACATACACGTGGAGGAAAATGTGAAGCAGGCTGGGTTGCAGTCGAGGAATCGGCTTAATCCGACCAGGCGTTTCATCCCAACTTGATGTAACTAGGGGCTAGAATCTAACACTCGAGCAACTCACTCAGTCAAGCAGAACCTCACACTTGCCTTATGTACTGGTCGCCGATTGGTTCAAGGCAGGACGCGGGGCGCCTGTTTTTGACTTTAAGCTTGAATCAAGCGGGCGAAGCATTCCAAGACAAGGGAGCACCCGCGAAACCCCTTTCTCATGCCATTGCTTATGGGTAGGGGACGATGCATACAACAGTTCTTATTATCTCAAGGGTGGGCACTGATGTTACAATCCGACTTTCCCGCTGAAGTTGTGCAATGTGTTCAGGCAACATCTGTGTAACATAATCTTTCAACAGGCTGCGCGTCGACGCGCTGATCGTCTACATTCATTACTTCCACGCTCTCTTTCTTCACGATGCGCCAAACTTTGAATACCGTCCTCTACGCCTTTCTGGGCAGGGCATTGGGTCAGTTTGTAAAAGCACCGACGGATCTGAAAACAGTGAACAGCACAAGCGGTATACCTGTCCGGTTCAAAGAGGTGCCAAACGGGATCTGCGAAACCAATGCCAATGTCAAAAGCTTCGCCGGTTATGTTGACATCAGTGAGACTCAACACATGTACTTCTGGATGTTCGAAGCCAGGAATGGAAATCCTACTGCCGCACCGTTGACAGTGAGGCTGGACGGAGGACCGGGGGCCTCCTCCATGAACGGCCTGTTTAGTGAGATGGGGCCATGTACTATCGACTCCACTGGGCAGGTGGTCAATAATCCACTATCATTCACGCAGAACAGCAACGTTGTGTTCATAGACCAGCCGGCGACAGTGGGCTTCTCCTTCACGACTCTCACCAAAGCCTCGCAATCACCGGACACGTTCGTGATCACGCCAACTGACAACTGCACCACCGCAGACCCTGGATGTGGAACTTTCTCGTCGCCAGATCTTACATTGACATCAAACTCGACCGTAGACGCTGCCGCTGTCTTCTACAAAACGATGCAGGGCTTCATGGGCGCCTTTCCGCAGTACAGCGCCAATGGGGTGCACCTGAATGGGCAGTCATATGGTGGACATTACGTGCCTATTTTTGCCGACCATGTCATTCAGCAGAACAAGCAGAACAATACCGGCGCCATCCAGATCCCTATCAAGTCTGTGACGATTGAGGATGGCTTCTTCGATACCCGTGTGCAGTTTGCAGCATATTTCAATTACACGGTTAATCCAGGAAACCCGTACGATCTGGCTCCATTCAATCAAACTGCTGAGACCCAACTCTTTAACAACGTTTGGGGCCCAAATGGGTGTCAGGAACAACAAGCAGCTTGCAACGCTAACCCACCACCGGCGAATATAAACGAAGTTTGCTCGGCGGCCGATGACTTTTGTGTCACGAATGTGGAACAGTTCTTCGACGTTAATGCCCTTCGTTCGGAAGACGACATCAGGCAACTCCTTCCAAGCCCCTTTCCGCCTGCTTTCTACGTGTCGTACCTCAACCAGGCGGAGGTCCAGGCCGCCATTGGGGCTTCCTCGAACTTCACCCCAGCATCCGTCCAAGTAGGCACCGCATTCGCAGGCACAGGTGACGACTCCCGCACAGGGAAGCTCATCACAGACGCCACCTCGCGACTGTTGTGTGAGGGAGTCACAGTGGCTTTTTTCACAGGCGACGCCGACTACGACAGCAACATGATCGGCGCCCAGATCGTGGCCAACAACGTCGCGGCCCAGACCCCAGAACTGGCGGCGACGTGGGCCAAGGCCGGGTTCGTCAACATGTCGCAGCTGCTCAACGGGCAGGTTCCCGGCCAGACGAAGCAGGTGGACAACTTCAGCTTCACGCGGGTGTTCTTCGCGGGCCACTTCTCAGCGTTCAACTCACCCGATGCGGCGCTCCTGATCCAGCAGCGCGCTACGGCGGGGATGGACATCGCTACTGGCACGGAGCTGATGGCTAAAGGAGGGAATAAGGCCACAGCGGGCACGCCGACGAGTGAGTTCAAGGAAGGGCCTGACACGGTCCTCAACACTGTCACGCCGCAAGGAGCCATCTATAATACTACGACGCATGTGCCTGATGTACCTCTTGGAGTCCAGGCCGCGGGCAAGGCTGTTGCTAACGCAGATGTTGGTGCCTCTGCGGTGCTTCATCCGTTCGCTGGCATGACGAGTAGGAAGATGAACAGGGTTCTGGCTGCGCAACGACAGCAGAAGAGGAAGCGAGACTTGGAACAGATTGCTAGACAGCCCTTCTAGGCATCTTTAGTGTTTTAAACAGTGTCCTGCCATAGATTGAAATACAATCTCGGTCCTACTTTGGCGGGAAAAGCCCAAAAGTGCTGCCAACGGGTTGACGCGAGCTGTATAGTGAGTGCTGCATTGGGCGGAATGGACCCCATTTATTCCGCATTATAATATTCATTTTGTGCACGGGTCATAGTGTATAATGAACAGATGCCACGGCCACTGAACGCATCACCGCGAATAGAGCGCATTTCTAACATCAGTCCTGATGTCTATTGCCAAGGCGTGAAGCTCGCTGCCTGGAGCACGAGGGCGGAAAGCGGGACTTGGTGGGCCTGTGCCAGGGCTAGGGAGCGGAATCTACAATAATACACATATCTTTCACATCCTGCCACGAATTCCTGCATGATACATGTTATTTATAGATATGGATTCAGCAGAGTGTTTGCCTAAACACATCGAACTTTCGTTCGTTGCAACTCGTGATACTTCACAGTAAGCGTGATGACATATGTTGCAGCCCCTCCTCGTATTCCTCACACAGCCACTGCAGCGTCACCCAAGCACCCACCTACGTAATGATGCTTGGAACGGGATGAACACAAGATAATTGCGTATACTTATCTATGCTTATTGCGTCTGCTACTTGATGTATTATCTTTGCCTCACTATCTTTCTCAACAATCGAACATATCAACGAAGCCACAGCAATCCGCTCCCTTACGCCGGTTCCGGTGCCGCACAGACCATGGCAGAGCAGGATGACATGTCATTTTTGGCAGCAACCTCCAGCATCCAACGAGTATCACTGGCATTTGGAAGTGGAAACGATACATTAGTCCATGCCGGAGCGACTTACCTGCAAAATTTATACCTGTCCGACCCCCAAAACGACCGAGAGGCCTTATTAAATGACAAAGGCGCGATCACACTTGGCACTTGCGAATGGGTACTGTCAACAAATGAGTACAGACTATGGGATCGAGGAGATGCTCGTTCCTCACAGCTCCTCTGGATTTATGGCGGCCCAGGTTCCGGGAAAACGATGCTTTCCATCTTCCTGTCAAAACACCTGGAAAACAACTTGATCGCACAACATCCTCAATGTGAACTGAAGAGAAAGCAGCGCTTGGCGCTTTTTTTCTTCTGCGATGGATCGGATACGCAAAAAAGCTCAGAGACAGGCATCCTGCGTGGCCTATTATTCCAGGCAATCCGTCAACGGCCATCCTTGCTGGGCCACCTGATAAGGATTTGTGAAGATCAAAGCAAAGATCTCTTTCAAGACTGGTCTTTCGAATGTCTCTGGACGGTCTTACGGGCATTTCTTCTCGATGCGGCCATACCTGGTACGCTTGGACTGAAAGAGGACGAGTTAGAAGATCCTCAAAATCCTTCGGCCTGCATCATCGTGGACGGCCTGGACGAATGTGAAGCACCCTCCATACGCAGATTGGTGCACAAGTTGTCCAGGCTTGAGGAAGACGACGAACTACGTGCGCGAATGAAGGTGATCGTCATTAGCAGGGAGAGGCCCAACCTTCGATACGCGTTTGTGGGACGTTATTTACAGCTGAACCTGGAAGACCCGCGCAATGCACAAGCTGTCTTCGCAGACGTCCAGCGATACATCGTCCAGCAAGTGGACAGTATAGCTTCTGCTGACAAAAAAGACTACCCAGAAGAACTTCGCAATTCAGTGGCAAGTTTCCTTAGCCAAAACACACAAGCGAAGTTCCTTTGGGTCTTCCTGGTCATGACGGAGCTGGAGGCAACATCCCGCATCGAGGCATGGGAACAACTCAGCCGTCTACCTTCTACGATAGATGCTCTGTATGAATGGATGATTATGAAAATACCGCATCAATGGCGAGAGACGTTGTCCAAGGTTCTTCTATGGGTCACACTTGCCTATCGTCCCTTGTCCGTCGCGGAACTGGCTACAGCTCTAGATGAACGACGTCTCGGGTTGACAGACTCGGAAATAATACGCGGCTGCGTCAGCCACTGTGGCCAAATCTTACGAACGGCCGCTGACGGAACAATTCATCCAGTACACCACAGCGCTCGGGAATACCTCTATGAACGACTCGAGTCAGCTCCATCGTTCTTCAAGGACTGCGTCGAGCTGAATCCTTTCAATCTCAAGGAGGGCCACAAGTTCATTGCCAGTTTTTGCATAAAGAACTTGGTGATTCCCAATTGGCCAGGAATTCGAGATAGTGGTAAACGAAGCAAGAAAAACGAGAAGACCAGGGACCGTGCCAGATTCAGCTCGGGCACATCGACTGCCCTTTCGGACTATGCCAGAGAATTTTGGGCAAGGCATATCAGAAATGCCGAGGACTTGATGTTGGAGATAGCAGACAGCCATTCGGAGTTATTCGGAGAGAATTCTTCAACGCGTGGGTTGCTGGCCCATGAGTTCTCAAAGGGTCTTTTGACGATGGACACTCCCATCCTCCACTTCGCGGCGTATCATGGATTTACACCACTCGTCCAACGACTTCTTAAGAGGGGATGGAGGAATAAGCTGAGGGCACGACGTTTGATGAGACAGAAAGACAGCCTTGGTCGCACTGCTCTGCATCTAGCTACGCACTACCACGATAACGTCCCTATCGTTGAGTTGTTGCTTGGTCGAGGTGCCGACGTGTCTTGCAAAGACCACGCGGGCGCCACAGCGCTCGATCACGCGACGAAATACGGCACTCCCGAGATGGTCAGCTTCCTCGTGGCTCAGGGACAGCAATAATATTTGGAACAGGGCAGACTAATTATCCAGGCCTTGGGAAGTTGGGTCTTGAGCGATGGGCGAAACAGCCCTAAGGTGATGCGAGGCTCACTCACTGACCTGGTGCTTTGAACGAACATTAATAATACTAATAGCTAGTACTAGTACCTATTACCCGCAGCCGGCTTTATCAATTCCCATCGGTGCCTCCCACGTTGCTATTAACATTATGTTTCGGGACTGGCGACCTAGGCTGCATCATGCCCCTTCCCTTTCTCGGCTCCTTCCTTCTTTTTCGGAGGTATTTTTTTATTTCCTAGCCCCCATGAAGTTAGAAACGACACAATCCCGAGACCCATAGCGAGGTAAAAGGTATTTTTGATGCTGGCACTGTAAGCTGTTAAAGCAGCGTGTAGATCACTAGGCGATAAGCCCATTGTTCGAAAGCTGGTGGCTCCGGAATTTATTATACTGGAGACATCAAGTCCGGCGATCCCTGTCAGGCCGCTTTTGAGCCCTGTCTGGAACAGGACTGTGGCAACCTGCAGAAATACGGCACCACCGAGGGACTGACTGAAGGACTGCAGGGCGATGGCAACGGACACTTTCTCCTTCGGACACGCCATCTGTAAAGCGACATTTGCCTAGGTCCGTAGATGTAAGCCATGAATTCTTGTTAAGATGCAATTTCTTCATGTGTATTAAACTTACGACTTGTGTGGTAAAACCACGCCCGATGCCTATAATGACTTGGTAAGCTGCCCATTCCGCAGTGCTTGTACCGACGCCCAGCAGTGTTAAAAGCCCAGATCCAACCGTGATCAGAATAGCCCCGAAGATCGCTTGGGGCAAGTAATAGCCCAACTTTCCCACTAAGGCCAATTCATCAGCCATGCCGCATCCTCCCGACCACAGGGCGACGAAGTGATTGGGTACTTACTCAGAATACCCGCCAGCACCCCGATAGCTATCTGCGGTACAAGACTAGGCAGCAAGGACAGTCCGCTCATACTGGCACTTTGGCCCAGAACCGCCTGGAAGTAAAGAGGGAGGAAGTATCCCTGGATATTGAGAATTGATCCAAGCGCGCCCGCTGTGGCTGCTGCCGACCACACAATCTTTAGTTTTACGACGCTGAAGGGGATCAGGCCATCGTCCTCTTTGTACCAGTCCCAGATTAGGAAGAGAACGAGGGCTACACCTCCGCCGCTGAAGAGACCAATGACAGCCGCACTTGACCACCCCAAGATGGCGCCTCTCTCTAGGGCGAAGGTGATCACAAAGACGGCTGTCCCTAATAAAGCCCAGCCGATGAGGTCCAGGTACTGCGGCAGCCGGGTGAGAGCAGTGAAGAAGGGAGGCTTGACACATTGGTCAGGGATGCGGCTGAATATTAGGATGAGGACTGCCAGACCACCGAAAGGAAGATTCAAGTAGAAAACTATGAGCAATATCAGCTGATCAAATTGCTTTGAATCACGGGCTCAGGAACATACTCCACCGCCAGGTGCTGTACTGTGTGATCGCACCACCGATGACTGGCCCGAGAATACTAGCAGGTGAGGTAACTAGGAATGTGAGCCTCGAAAATCAATAGTTGATCGCAACATTTTGTGCTATTGCAAAGTAAAGACTTGTTTTGCGAGGAATTATGCAATTGTTGATTTCAATTTGGGACAACGTACCAGCTACAACAAGACTGAAGATCAGGGGTCTCTTGTTTGTTGGAATACCAGCCACCATGAGGGTCTGAGAACCATTATAAATCCCCGAAGCACCCAACCCAGTGATAACTCTGCCCCCAATGAGCATCGCTGATGAGTTTGCAGCGCCGCTAATCGCCGAGCCGATACAGAACGTAACGACGAAAGCAATGTAGAACCATTTGGTGCTGAAGTTGGTGAAGATCTTTCCGGTCAGCGGCAGCATGACAGCCGTGGCCACTGATGCCTCAGAAGTCAGCCATGGATGACATAGGAATTGAAGTGGTTGTGCGTGATGTACAGAGGCGGGGGATTAAAGAAAAAGATAGGATTTAGGGAGGGGATGATGCATTGGCCCGCAAGACTGCTGACATGAGTGTTTTGTTGCTCTTAGCTTGTCCATTTCATGGGTCACGATTTGAAAGCTCAAGCAGGCGAAATACATATTTTGAAAGGAAAAGGGGGCTTGTCACATAGGAAGAACTCACTGAAATAGGCGCTACCGTACCAGCCAATATCGGCTAGAGAGTTGAACTCAGCTGTGATTGCTGGGACGGCTGTAGCTATCATGCCCGCTCCGTTGAGGTACGTCAAAAAGTAGACGATTATGACGCAGATGACAACTGTAACAAGTTCATAGCCTTGCAGATATTTGTTCTCCTCAACGTTGGCCACCACGTTGTCCTCGTCTGGATGAGCTTGGACATTCTCCGTGCGTTGTCCGGCTTCTAGATCTAAGTGTCCCTCAGAGTCCTCTATCTCCCGTCTGAAAAGAGTCTGCTCGCTCTCTTTGTGGACAACAGTCTGCATTTGAAGCCATTCTGCTGTTGCACCGTCATGATCTTCGCCAAGCTTGGAGGGGGTTTGATGTAACGAGTGTAAGCTCTCACTCGCGGGAATGTAGCTCGAAGTTTCTTCGGTAGCTTTGCTGTGGTCATTTTTTATGAGTGTAATGCCATTTGTAATTGAGCTTTCGGCATTCTCAGGGAGTGGATTCTCCCTACTTAACGACCCCATTGAACTGTGCTGTATTGGAATCCAGGCGGTGAGAAATCCGTGTACTCACTGTGACTCGAGTTCGGGATAAAAATCATATTGAGTCGAGGGAGCCTGTTTCTGCGGATGAATACTAGGATTTTGACCAACCTCAATGGCCTGCCTGGCGCTCTGCGGACTCCGAACGTCCACACATCTTGACAGCCGTCTATTTCTGGACGTGCCTGACATTGGGCTGACTCGTCTCTAAGGTTGCGGGTAACGTCCGTAGTCCTTCATTAAACCATCGACCATGGCTGTGGTCCCAGCCCGTGCCCGAGTGTACCTTGCTTCCATCCTAGATCATCATCGCCGGAGAAGAAGCGACTCCAAACGAGGCACCTCGACTTGGTGACGCCAAACCCCACAGCCTCAAACCACTAAGCAATTAGCCGTAGAGCCACCGGCATATTGTGGGTGGAAATAAAGTTCCACTCCCAACCTGGCTGGTTTCGTATCTTCCCGCTATGCCAAGGCACCTATCTTGCCACTCATATCCACATGATGACAGGATAGAGAGATATGGTAGAGAAGACTATCCAAATGCTAAGGCCCTTACTTGTTAGCTAAAGAAAGGTTTACCAAAGCGTTTGAACAAAATTTCAGAGGCAGAATGTCTTGTGCTTTCAGGTTGCTTCGATGTGCTTCCAAGTTGCTTGAACAAAAGCAGTATTTCAAACTGAGATGGCTTTCCTGCAGCGTCTTTAGATATCGAGCACGTTGCGTCTCATGTCGATGTGTTACCTCCACCGACCAATCAGGAAAGCTCGAATTCGCATTCGGATAGCTAGAAAGTCTTCTGCCTCGCTCGAGCGGATGTCAGGAGCCTCCTACGGCATCCTCCGCGTTGCTGACTCGGCACGATACAACCACAACACAGCACTCCACAGCCTTGTGTCAACACAAAGGATCTCGGGGTCGCGTATATGGTCGCTTGTCCACGTGGCCCAGGGCAAAAGCCTCCGCCTCCGCACGGAACCTGCGGATGTATCTTGCCGGCAGAGGGAATTCACCGAGTAAACGTGCACCGTGGCCATGACCCACCGGGGGTCTCTCTTATTTAGTATGTGGCGCCCGGAAGACTAATGGTATCAATGCTTATCGTGAGGTCCACTTATTCCCCATGGCTCCTGGATCACCGGGTTATTGACGTGAGTGGTGAAGCGGATGCTACAACTGATGTTGCAGTCGCATACGTACTCGGAGAACCAACGTGGCCCAGTACCTCCTGTTAGGTCCACTATGGTGTTCAGCCCCAAAATCTCACTGTCGTAGTGGGAGCAGAACATCCTGCTATAATGGATGTGAATCCTTGTTATAACATGAGTAAGTACGTGGTAGCGCGCAACGGTTTGCAACAAGAGTACTACCAGCCACTCAGAAGCTTATTCTACGACGCAGTGAGCTCCTTAAGCATACCCTTACCCCTGGAAGACGCAACAAGGGAGAGGGTTGAAGCGGCTTTGCATTAGTGTCCATAGGGTAGCGTCCCGACGGGCTGGCAACGTTCCACAAATTAAGCGTTTTCCAACCCAGCACAAGCCCTTGATCTCCTACCTTTGTGTTGACTCGAGCAGTGCTGAACTTGTCAAATGAAGACCTGAACAGCTTCAGTACCGCGCGCTGCCCCTATTTTGACGCGGGGGCTGATTTCGTGATGTCCTTCTCCGACGTGTGCTCAACAACTTGCTGGGTCACACTGCAGTCCCTGAATGAAGTTGGGACCCTTGTAGAGGGCTGCACCTGCCCTTCCGCGGCTGCTAGTATAGTAGACTTTGAAGGACCCTCGGAGGGTCTTCGTCTTTCGTACTGAATGGTGATGAGAGCGCCTCGGGGGCCATGTTCGACTCTCACAGTAGAGTCCACACTACTATGTCGAAGTGAATTCATCTCTGGTGTCAGCTGCTTCTATCTGCACTGAGACTATGAAAGTGTTTGTTTCCCATGAGAGATGATCCCTGAATCAACGACACTTTTTTGTTGGGTATTACGTGATCAAGATGTTTTTGCTCAGCTGCGAATGGCATTCACCACGTTGGTCTGGATCTCTACAGTTCAGTCCCTGTTGTAAAGGATCTCAAGGATGGGAACGGCAATAGTGTTCGGAAGAGTCAGTCAATGGCACCATACTGTAAGCCATAGTTAGTTTACTTGTCGGGACGACCCGTCGGGTTCGCGCCTGTTGCTTGGAACGCCAAGCTTCATCCCAGTACGTATCGTCTGGCTCCAGTCGTCTCCTCGGTCGCTTCCACAATCCCCCTCGACTTGGGGCGCTTATTGTGGCTTGAGCTACCTTCCGAGGACAGTGCCAAGAAAAGAGGGTGAATAATTATCCACAGCCATCAAGTCCTTGGCAGTGTCCTCAGATGGACCAGCGTTTGTCGAGAACCTCTTTCTTGCTGTACCTGCACCCGCCTGGCTGATATCAACTTGAGTCGAGCAGTCCCCAGAACGATGAAATGAGGATTTCAAATTATTTCGAGGGTCATAGAGTTCTGAGCAAACTCTACCGCGCGGCGCAATGAACCAACGGAGAGACGCATGGAAAGTTCACCCGAAGGCCCGAAAGAGCCCGAAGAAGGGTTGCCTTCCATAAACATGCTGAAAGCCCGGTTGGCAAGCCTCATTATGTTGAGCTGGGATCTACAGGGGCTGCATTCTCAGCCCTAGCTCGGTGGAAACAACACGTGGTGCCAGGCTGATTCCAGCCTGGGCCAGGCTGTGAGCTGGTCGAATAGGCCCGAGTCCGATGAAGCGTCGAGCCTATTGAGGCCAATGCAATGTAAACGTGGCTGGGTCATCCATCCGACTGCTGCTAGCGGTGTAGCGAGAAGCCGGCGCCTGTTTTCTACCAGGATGGGGTAATTTGGGACATGTCATATTGGTGGAGGTACGATATCGTCTGGATTCTGGCGGCACAGCCCATCTCACCGACCATGTCGGCCGGCCCCCGTGACTATGGGGAAGGTAGTGACTATGGTGTGTTGGGGCGGACAGACGGGGCGTGCATAATTGCCGCGAAATGCGAATGCATACCGCTGTACCGACTTGAGTCACGATGGATATTGGGGGCGGCCGTTGGCCCGTCTCCGTGGATACGAGCGTAAACGAGAGCAGGGAACAGCACTGTCCCTCAGCTCAACCTGCCTTGGGGAGCAGAGGCACGAGTCACGTATCTATCCTGTTCTGTCTGCCCCAGCTCGTCTCGCCGAGGGTTTGTCATGTCGAGGTTACAATTACCTGCGGGTAAGTCGCCAGTTCTAGGCCCAGTTGGCAAATCATGCGGGGGCAAATACCAAATACCAAGACCAAATCTGTGGTACGTCGATCGTGGACATCTCAGGATTATCAGCCTTACTGCATTGGCAAAGCTTATCTGCACTTCGGCGCGTAGTGGACTAGGCGGGTAGCTATCAACACAGGGGTTTGTGGCACACTACAATACCGTGCCTGTCATTTCTGCGACGTTGGGACATGCAGCGAGAGCTGGCTCGCTTCACGTACAGCACGATCATACTACGCCGGCTCCGCATCCGACTCCCTCGCCGTTTGTGTATGTCAATAAACGAATGATTTTGCCGTTTCTGTACCCTGGCACCTTGTTGCGACATTCACGGATCCATCGCTGAAAGCTTAAGCACAATTTAAGCTTCTTGCATACCCCACCAGCATCCGCCCGGAGCCGAGTAACCAGTGTTTTCTTTGGCAAATGGTAGAAGCCTCCCCAGTCAGCATAGCAACACAAGTGTCGGACTTCTCAATGTGCTCGCGGTGGTTTTTGGATAGTATGATTCCTCGTGCTAGGCTTATTGTCTTGATTGAAACAGAACATAGCAGTCAACCCCTGCACTTTCAGGTATGGAAGGAAGCTATTGTATCATCACACCCTGGGAATCATCACATCGACTAGGTCAAATCCTGGTATCTGGTATTGAGACATTGGCGTATGCCCACCTCCACCGGAAGACTAGTGGATACATGTACATGACAAGTGCTCCTCGAGATATGGTGTCTTATCTTAACCCTAAATTACTGGCCGGTAAGTGCGAGCCCGTCCTCGTTGTGAGTGGATACCTAGCCGCCAACAGGGACCGTATAAGTAAACCAATAATCGCTATATCAGACTGTGCGCTTGTCGACGGAGATGCAGACGGCTATCGAAACGCTGCAAGCATTGAATAAATTCTACTTGCTGCAACGTCGATCAACGCAGATAGGCTCGGCTGCTGTTGTACAGAAACGTGTCTTCCTCGATAGGCTTTTTTGCCGAACAACTGCATCATTACCTGACTCTGCAATATTGTCGAGAAATGGCCCGCGTTAGACGCAACTGGACATCAAAGGAAGATGAACTTTTACGGCGAGCAGTTCGAAACGGTAAGACAACCTTTTCCGGTGATATGAATCCGGTACTTTGAGTCAGTGTAGAGGAACGAAAAGGCTAATATGAAACATTTCAGCTGAGACTGAGCAGCGGCCTCTTCTTTGGCGTGAGCTTGCTAAAGCTGTCCCAGGACGATCCAATAAAGATTGTCGCCGCAGATGGTGGAATAGCCTCGCGGATGGCAATGCCAAAGGCCCGTGGTCAGAAGAAGAAGACGAGAGGCTGATCGCCTCGGTCCAAGAATGGGGCACAAATTGGACGAAGGTTGCGCGTGAAGTCGGTTCACGAAGTGCAGACCAATGCTCGAGTCATTGGAGCCACGTGTTGGACCCAAACATCAACTACTGTGACTGGACGGAGGAAGAGGTATGTAGCCCCGTGAACTATCTCATAATCTGCGCGGTGAGTGGAGAGGCTGATTGGTGGCATTAGGACGCAGATTTGCTGCACGAGGTCCTCACATATGGGACAAAATGGGCACAGATAGCAAGCTGCCATAATCCAGCGAGGACTACCCTTGCGCTTAAGAATCGGTACTCAACCTTGCGGTTGAAAAACGAAAATAGAAGCAGAACACGGCAAGACATGCCCGAAAGTTCCCAAGGAAGTAGGCAATTTCAACGCACGAACTCACGAGGTTCGGAAAAGAAAAAAGCCTCGAATTGGAGTGAGCGAAGCGAGGTGGTGAATTCTGATGACGAGGAAGACGAGGAGGAGGAGGACGAGCCGGAAGAAGAAACTGATCAAGTAATACATGCATGGCTCGATGACGCCAGCAACGATTCCAGCAACAATGCCAGCAGCAGGAACACTCAACGTGCTGGAACAGGGAGCGCAGAAAACGCGCGGTTAGGAACGATCAATGTTTCAATGCCAGATGACGCGCTCGCTTCCTGGGATGAGTGGGCCAAAACCAGCCTTCCAACCCCCAATGCCACCCACGACAGTCTCCCCACTTTGTCGCCCATCGAAGGCGAGAGCATGGGCGTGGACGAATACTTGCAATTGGATCCGGCTCTGCTTCTCAGTGGATCCGCCCAACAGTCTTTCAATATCCCTGGCAGTTGCTTCTTTGAGAGCGACGAACCATGTACAGCGACTCAGAATACATCCTACGCATTATACGGTATGAACAGGACGGCCCAGAAGAGCTAGGACTTTGGGATGTATGCTGACAGACCCCTGAACTTAGATACAACTGGCTGCTTCCAACCGACACCCGTCACCAATTCACCCGGGAGTCTGGCCCAAACGCCAGCAGGCAAGGACCCCATGACTGGCGTGGTCATGGAGCAAGAGGCGAACTCTTATGAGAAGGCGTCATCAACAACACCACTCCCGTCTCCAGGACCTTCAATAGGAGCGATCGTTGCGGCCTCCAAATCCAAGGACTGGACAACAGGGAACAACGCCCCAGGAAATAGCCCCTCGTCTTCTCCTTCACTTGTTACACAACTTGCAACATCTTCAGCAACATCCACTTCGAAGCTGCGGGTTTCGATTACTTTGACGTGCGACCAAGCTCAGCTGGTGTCGGTCATGACGCAGTTGACTGACTATGGGACTGGTGTTTCCATCAACGTTGAGAAGGACTGTTGAGGAATTTGTGGCCGAAGTTGGTAGATCTGCGAGAGGGGAGAGAGAGAGGCTGACTTATCCGTGAGATACTGTAAGATTAAATGTGCGGATGTGATAATATGAGCCAACGATGGATACGACATACTCAAGCGGCCGTGATTCGATTGACTCTAAGAGGAGGAATGACTGATAGCCGCATGGCCCAGAAGGCCACGAGAAATACTGGGCAAATTGAGGTATCGATAGCTTCGCAGAAAGACAAGAAGTAAGAAAAGACAGCTGAAAGACCAAGAGACTAAATACATTTCACACGTATGTTGTGAAAGCCTACATGATCAGCCTTTGCCCCGGGTAAAAGAGGACATTGAGTGCAGCTGGCACAGCGTCGTTGAATTTGGTCAGTCGGACACCAAATTGAAGATTTTGATACGTACACGCAGCAGCACAGTGGGTGATGCCGAGCTAAGCGCCATCGTATAATGCACATTGCCCGGGTAAATTTGGTCGTGGCTAGACGTGTTCATTAATTCCCCGAGTTTTTTCAAGTCTCTTCTTGCTAAATATTTGCTATTTGTACTAAGGTCCTAAGCCCAGAGGCACCGTGCTATTCGAACGCTATACATCCTAGACCAATCTTTCCCGTTGAGAAAACAATGCATCTCATCTCACAATTCACCTCATTGTGAAACCTTAGGACTCATGAGTGTCAGGTCGTTTTTGGATCCTTGCATAGAGTCCCTTTTGGAAGAAAAACCAGGAATTCTCGTATTGGAATCTGTGAGGATCGACGACACGAATCTGTATTGTGTCAGAATGGGAACGACGCTAGAGTGGTGCTTGTGTTTGTTTTTGTTTAACTTTTTGGAGAGAGGGGGACTCACATCGTAGTTGAGGATGAGGAAAGGAAGGATTTTCTTGATCTCCAGGATTCCCACGTATCTGCCTATGCAGATGCGGCGGCCGCCTCCAAACTTGAATAACATGGTTAGCAAGATTACGGTGACAGTTCGTGAGGCAGCGAAAGGCGCAGCATGTCACAGCACGCACAGCAAGCAATGAAAAACGAAAATACTCACTGTCAGAATTCCTGCCTCTAATTTCCTCTTGTGCGCGTCATCTCTCTCCAGCCAACGCTCTGGTCTCCAGAACTCGGCGTCATCGCCAAACCAACCCTTGTGCCGGTTCACAACATAAGGATTTCCTCCCACTGCTGTACCCTCTGGCAAATGCTGGCCTGCGATAGTAATACCACCCTTGGGGACAACACGCTCAAAGGGGAGGGCAAAAGGCGGGTGCATGCGGATTCCTTCCTGAACGCAAGCGTCCAGGTACGGCAGATTGCGTACCTCTGCCCACGTTGGGTAAGGTTTGGATACGTTGGCAGACTTTAGCTCGTTGTAGAGTTTGTCCAGGGTGTGAGGGTAGATCAAGAGGTTGTACATCGTGGTACGCATGAGACTTCCCACCGAATCAGAGCCAGCAATTACATTGGAAAATGTCCAGGCGGTTGGGCCCCTGAAAATCCATTCCAATAGGCGTCAGCACACAAATTCTGAATCAAGGCAACGTGCATTGTGTCATCTGCTGGGTGTTACTTACCAGGGCGGGATCGATGGGTCATTCTGCGCCAGCTCGACATATCTGGTAAGGAAGTCCTTGCCACGAGCGTACTTGTCATCGTCTGCTTTTTTCTCCGGGTCTTTCTCCAGCAACGCCTTTTTCTCAGCAATTGCCTTTGCAACAAATCCGAGAATACCAAGGGATGATTGAAGCCCGAAAGTTCGTTGTATGAAGTCACCAATGCGGTTTTTGCGGAGTAGCCAGTCAATTTTTGGCATCTGGGTAAACTGTGTTCCAGTGATGTGAGTATACTTCTCGTGAAAATTTGCTTTCCCGTTCGCAACTTACTGGTGCAGAGGTTCGCATGAAGAAGACAATGCTTGCCAACATGTTTCCAACATCCTTACCCGTGTCTAGGAAGCCGTACCGTTTGGAAAATGTCAGGGTGCCCATGACATCAAAAGCAAAGAATTGAAGCCAATCCCCCAAGTTAAACACTTGGTCATTGCCGACAAACTTCTCCTCCAGCTTCTCATGGATGCACTCCAAAACCTCGTTCACACGAGGCTCAAGGGATGGCACATTCGAGGGAGTGAATAGAGGTGCAATCGGACCCTTGAGTTTCTTGTGTACCTCATCACTGGTAGTATTGAAGACAGCTTCTAAAGAGCCACCATTTGGACTGTATGCTTGGAGAGTCGGGTAGAAATCGGACTGAAAGCACACGAATTAGGCATATTGGTCTACACACAAGAATGTCTCTACTGTTTACTCACTTTGGGAAAGCCCGTTCGCGCTGTGTATATCGTTGGAATGAGCTCGGGGTTGTTTATGGAGACTGTGTTTGGACCAATGCGCACAAGCTCTCCGTACTTCTCATGTTTCTCCTGGAGTATCAAGTGTGCGCGTTTGGTCTTGACCCAATATACTCGCTGGAAATTGGTAAACCGCGCCAAAAATGGACCAGGAATATGACGAAGACGCCACCATGTGCGGCCTAGGTGCACAATTCCAAGTAGAACTGTGGCAGCGAGAACAAACTGAAGAACAGAGCCACAGGCGACCGAGGTCAGCTTGGCGGGGATTGCGACGCCCATGGTGTGCTTTGCCCAGATACCCCTGCACAGGAACGGGATGAAAAACTTCAAGTTTATCAGGCAAGAAGCGGCAGCAAATAGAAGTAAGAGGTAAGGTAGAACCGCAATGTATATGAATTATCTACGCATAGTAACAAAGCTCCGCGTTTAGTGTTGGTGCAAGAGCCTTCTTCTTCCCGGTCGGCGTTCGGCCTACGATGATCATGCATGCCCGTTCGACTGAATCCGACATCCAGATACAAATCCAAAGAGTCATGAATTCTAATCTGACGATAGTGACAATCGCTCGGGTCCTTACTTGGTTCCCTCACATATGGGGGATGTGGGGGCTTTGTATGATCCGACGCCGAGTAAACCCAGGACCACCTCGCATCCGAGATACCGGGACGGCCACGGCATGCGGCAACATCCCAACACATGGTGCGAGTTTGGTGGGGCAGTCAGTTTCAATCGGCGCAGGCTCGCCAAATGAGATCTGCTCGTGAGATTTGGTGCCTCGGCTCAATGGGACATTTTGGCGCTGATTCCTGTCCCAGTTTCCTGGGACTGGTCCAAAGGCGTGACCCACTTGAACAATGATTTCAAAGCCTCACTTGTTACTCAGGTAGCCCCAGACGCTGCGTATCCGAGAAAAAACTAAATAGGGTTCATGAGAATGCTGGGATGTCTGCGATGCCATCTTGAATCTTTTCATTAGCAAATATTCATGTTTTTGCCTTCTTGAAGGCATTTCTAAGTACACATACACTCAACTCAACGTCAGTGTATTGTGGGATCGTGGATTTGGCCATCATGTCGTTCAACAACGACTGTTCCAAGTTCTCAGTGGCTCTATTTGGGCCACAAAGGACACCTTTGACATCCCAAGGCCTTGCAGATCTTCAAACAGCCCTGAAGGAAGACCCTCGTCTCGAATTTCTACGACAGACGCTCGACACACTGCCCTCCTTATGGTCACGGGTCAAAGACACGCTCGATTCACAACGATTTGAGGGCGCCTCGAAACTTCAAAAGCTACAAAAATTTGCAGCCGGGTCTAGCGACATAGATTTCACAGCATTTTCCAATATCGAGCTAGCGGTCCTGACTGTGGCCACTCAAGTCGTCGACTTGATTCAGCAACACGGCACCTCGCTTGACAAATTTGAAGCAGCTCAGGGGTTCTGCATTGGATTCCTATCAGCGGCATCATATGCTACTGCGCGTGATTGGAACGAATTCGAGAAGAATATCTCCAACGCCATACGATTAGCCGCCTGTATTGGCATAGTCGTTGACGTCGAGCAAGTCGCCCAGCCGGTCACGGCTTTTTCAGTGCGTTGTAAATCACCGACAGACAGAGCTACTCTTGATGCATATCTGGATCGTTTCTCTGATGTGAGTTTTTCCTAATTCATGTTCAACAGCATAAGATACTTAGGCTGATCCCACTTTCTAGGCGTATATTTCGTGCATCACAGACGACAAAAACATAACCATCACAATACCACAAGCCTGCGAAAAGGCCTTCATTGTGCTGCTAAGCGAGGCCGGCATATCTACTACAACAATTGGCCTTAGAGGAAGCTATCACAGTCAAACTCATCAACAAGCTGCTAGAACCCTCAGCAGTCTCTGCGAACAGAATGACAATCTCCGGCTGCCTACAGCCGAACAGCTACGGCGACCACTCCGGTCCACTGCCGATGCCGATCTTATTACCACGGGAGCTCTCCATGACATTGCAATAGAGCTTATTCTGGTCCGCCGCGCTAATTGGTTCTGGACCGTGAAAAATACCATCGCTCACTGTGACCAGCACCAGACCGAGCTGGTTAGCTTTGGTTCCGAATCATGTATCCCTCGATCCATGACAATAAGAAGCCATCAGAGCACACTTTCAAGCACAGCCAGCGGTACGGAAGAGATTGCTGTTGTTGGTATGTCCTGCCGGTTTGCTCGATCGGAAAACCTTGAAGAATTCTGGAGGCTGCTCGACGAAGGCGGGACTGGCATCGGAAAGATACCCAGTGGTCGTTTCGACGCTGCACATTTGACACGCGGACCGAAGCTGGATAACTACTGGGGAAATTTTATTGCCGAACCAGACGTGTTTGATCACAAGTTCTTTGGAATTTCGGGCCGCGAGGCGAAATCGATGGACCCCCAACAACGGCTCGCACTCCAAGTTGCATACGAGGCTCTCGCGTCGTCGGGCTACTGCAGCAAGCCAGCTGAGACGAGCACCAAAGACGTCGGCTGCTACCTAGGGGTGGGTGCTGTCGACTACGAGGACAACGTTGCCTCGAAGGACGCGAACGCCTTCGCGGCAACTGGCACGTTGCGGGCTTTTATCAGCGGTCGCATCAGCCACTTCTTTGGCTGGGATGGGCCATCCCTTACTGTGGACACGGCATGCTCATCCTCAGCTGTTGCAATCCATACCGCATGCAAAGCCCTGCTGGGCGGCGAGTGTTCTATGGCGCTTGCTGGTGGTGTCAATGTTATCACCAGTCCGTCGCTGCATCAAAACCTGGCCGGTGCATCATTCCTCAACCCGAATGGGTCCTCGAGGGCTTTTGATGCCAATGCAGGAGGTTATTGCCGTGGTGAGGGTGCAGGCATCGTTGTGCTGAAGAAGCTTTCTGCAGCTTTGGCTGATGGTGATGCGGTCATTGGAGTGATTGCGTCTTCGGCAGTCAACCAAGGCTCAAATTGCAGCCCAATCACGGTGCCACACTCGGATTCACAGAGTAATTTATACAAGCGCGTGCTCAAAGACGCCGGGGTGAAGCCTGAAGATGTTACGTATGTCGAGGCACATGGAACCGGTAAGACTCCAACTACAATTCCTTACTTCAAACGAAAGCATCATCGGGCTAACATTTGTCACAGGCACTCAAGTTGGTGATCCAATAGAGTACGAAAGCGTTCGGTCTGCCTTTACTGGCCCTTTGCGAACTGAGGAACTTTTTATCGGTTCTGTCAAAGATAACATAGGCCATGCTGAGGCTGCTTCTGGAGCGGCTGGAGTTATCAAATGCCTGCTCATGATGCAACACAACACAATACCAAAGCAAGCAAACTTCACTTCTCTGAATCCCAAGATCAAGACTTTACCTCAAGATGGGATCACCGTGCCCAAAAGTTCTGTGCCGTGGACCTCGACAAAACACATTGCGCTAGTCAACAACTATGGAGCGGCGGGAAGCAATGCTGCCATTCTCATCCGCGCATACCCTGACAAGCCCACGCCGCTGCCGATCAGAAGTCCCGCAATCCATCCAATTCTCCTGTCTGCGAAGACGGCGAGCAGCCTAGCCTCATACACGGATGCTCTCAAGCTATACCTTTCCAAAGAAAGACTATCCCTTGAAAGCGTTGCTTACAATCTAGCACAGTCCCATGACGTGTCTTTCGATTCTCGCATCGGCGTCCTTGCTGATGACCTCGACAGCGCAGTATCTGCTCTGGGCAGGGCAAGTGCTAATGACAGCGGAAAGACGGCTGCGTTACAAAGAAGACCTGTGGTTCTGTGCTTTGGTGGCCAAACCGGACGTCAAGTTACTATTTCGAAGGACCTGTATGAGAACAGTGATCTTTTGAAGAAACACTTGGTAAGTGGAAGAACTTTTCGACCTGTAGCATCTTCATTTATGCAATGACTGACTTGGGATTTTCAGGATGAATGTGACTCGATATGCCGGCGTCTTGGTCTGGGCAGTATTTTCCCAGGCATATTCCAAGATGATGCTATCCAGGACACCTTGTCTCTCCACTGCAGGCTTCTGTCCTTGCAAGTGTCATGCGCAAGATGTTGGATTGATTCAGGTCTCGAGGTCGATACTCTGATAGGGCACAGCTTCGGCCAATTGACCGCACTATGTGTCGCCGGCTCGGTGTCTCTCGAGGACACTTTTCGTTTGGTCGCCGGTAGAGCTCGCCTGGTCCGTGACGGCTGGGGTCCTGAACACGGCGCCATGCTGGCGGTCGAGTGCGACAGGGAGGAGCTCGACGACATACTCAGCCAGGTGAACTCAACGGATGACTTCAAACTGGATGTTGCGTGTTATAATGGGCCTCGGAGCTTTGTGCTCGCGGGTGGTTCAGCCTCCATTGCAAAGGCTGTCGAGTTGTGTCGCGGTCTCAAGTCGACCGAGCTGCGGAATACTCACGCGTACCACTCCTACCTGGCAGACGGGATATTGGATGATCTTTCGAAGCTAGCTGCCTCTTTCAAGATTCAGGCGCCCCGAATCCGTATCGAGACATGCAGCGCCGGTGAGACCTGGACAGACTTCACCTCCGATGCGATCGTGCAACACACACGACAACCCGTATATTTCAGTGACGCGGTCGGTCGTATTGCCAAGCGTTTACCTGCGGCGATTTGGGTCGAGGCAGGATCCGCGACACCGATCTTGGCCATGGCTAAACGCGCGATAGCCAAGCCTGACCGGTCCGACGTCTTCGTGCCTATGCAGCTTGGCGCGGCAGACGCCGTGAAGAACTTGGCTAAATCGGCGTGTGATCTGTGGAAAGCTGGCTCAGCCGCTCAATACTGGCCCTTCCATCGTTCTTCAGCATACCGTTACAAGAAGCTGAACATCCCACCATATCAGTTTGAGAAGACGTCGCACTGGCTGTCACTTGAGCCTAGGTCAGTTGGTACAGCAAATTTGAGCAAAGCTCCGGAGCTCGTCAAATTGGTGAAGGATGGACGCTCTACTGGAGAGTATGTACTAGTGGTCAATACCGCTGGAGACAGCTTTCAACTGTCTGCAAGAGGTCACGCAGTCACCGGCCAAAGCCTCTGCCCCGCCTCCATGTACATGGAAATGGTGGCTCAATCCGCTAAATTGGTATCCAATCATGCTGACGCTAAGAAATACATTCCACATATCGAGGGCTTGACGATGCTAGCCCCTCTTGGAATCAGCGAGGCTGCTGTGGTATTCGTACGTCTTCACCAGGTGGCACCCGAATCATGGGACTTCATCATTACCAGCCAGGCTTCTGCAAGCACACTTGGGAGCGAGTCATCGACGAAGCATGCCAGTGGGTCATTTACATGGCAAATATCTGATGACAGTATCGCAAAAAGACGCTTGCAGGTACTAAGCCGGCTGGGTGCATCCAGAACCTCCACGTCAGCCATGGCTACTGGCGTAAGAGGTGCAATGGTGTACAAGCTGTTTTCGGATGTTGTAGACTATGCGGACTACTATCGTGGCGTCCAGAGCATATCTGCATCAGACAACGAGGCTACTGGAATGGTCAAAATCCCGTTAAAGCAACACAGACTTATAGACACGGGTATATGCGACCCTATAATCTTGGACAACTTTCTGCAAGTTGCTGGGATACACACCAATTGCTTGTCTACGAGAGATGAGTCGCAGGTACTGATGTGCACCTCTGTGGATGAGATCATATTTTCTCCATCTTTTCTGTCAGACAAAAGTGATGCACGAGAGTGGCTTGTACACACGCGTTTTGAGAAAGACAGTCCCGCCAACGTTAGAACCAACGACATCTTTGTGTGCAATGCAAAGTCCGGAGACTTGGTCATGGCCGTTTTGGGTGCGAACTTTAGGGGAGTTCCTTTCAGATCGCTCGCAAAGAGTCTTACGAGGCTCAACAAGCCCAGTGCCCCAGCGGCTGATCCAGACATGACTTCACACGATGCAGAGGATTCCGGCTACGCTTCCGAACGCACTGATGAAGACAAAACGCCTGCACACGAAGTCGATCTTTCCAAGATACAGATTGCTCAAGTGCAGTCGGTGTCAGCACAACTCAATTCTGAGAAGTCGACGGACGCACTGGCGAGCGTCCAGAAGATGTTCAGCGAAATCATAGAAATTTCCATCGACGAGGTCGCCCCATCCTCATCCCTGGACGATCTCGGCATAGACTCTTTGCTGATCACTGAAGTCCTAGCGGAGATTAACACTCGATTTGGTATCCGCGTAACCCAGGCAGAGCTCTCGGGCTGCGTTGATGTGCGTGCAGTTTCGCAACTTGTGAGTGGAATTAACACGAGAGGGGAACCCAAGCAGCCTGAGATTGTCTCCATGGAAATTGCGACACAAAAAGCCATCGGCGCAACAAGCAGCAAAGAAACTGGATTTTATGCCACTGTGGGTGCTGCCACAGCAGCTAAGAATGTGCCGAATCTCGCGGCCGCAGGTTCCCAGGTGTTTACCAAGACGATACCCTCGTACGACAAGCACGCAGACACCACAGGCTTTACCGACTTCTATACTGAGGTCTTCCCAACCCAGTCTGCACTAGTGGTGCAGTACGTCTTGACAGCATTCAGCTCGCTCGGCTGCGATCTGGGGTCATTCGCAGATGGCGCTGTGCTCCCGTCCATTCAAGCTCTTCCCAAGCATACAAAGGTTATGTTGCAACTGCACGAGATACTTACAACTGCGGGTCTGCTCAGCAAGGGGAATAATGGAGAATTCCAGCGCACAGGTTTGCCGATCCCCACTACTCCCGCATCTGCTCTCAAGGATGAGCTGCTACAAAAGTTCCCTAAGCACACTTCGGAGACGAAGCTGCTCCACTCCACCGGCCACAAGCTGGCTGAATGCCTGACAGGGAAAGCCGACCCAGTCTCCATTCTCTTCGGGGACTCGGCCGCGCGTGACCTGCTCGGAGACGTCTACACGAACGCACCCATGTTCAAGACCGGCACTCTTCAACTGGCCGAGTACCTTTCCTCTGTTCTCGGCGAGATCGGCGGGAAGCGTGAGCTGAGGATTCTCGAGCTCGGCGCTGGCACAGGAGGAACCACTAAGAATGTCGTTGAGACTTTGTTTAAGCTCGGCCATAAGTTCACGTACACTTTCACGGATCTGTCGTCATCGCTCGTGGTGGCAGCCAAGCGCAAGTTCTCCAAATGGTCATTCATGGAGTACAAAGTCATGGATATTGAGAAGGACCCTCAGTCTGAGTTCCTTGGCAAATACGATATTATCCTGTCAACGAACTGTATCCATGCAACCAGAGACCTTATTAGGTCGACAACACATATCCGACAGATGCTTAAGCCAGATGGCCTATTGTGTCTAGTAGAGCTGACACGGAACCTCTACTGGTTCGATCTTGTTTTTGGCCTTTTGGAAGGATGGTGGCTGTCCTCTGATGGTCGATGGCACGCTTTGGCCACTGAAGAGTTGTGGAAGAAGGACTTGCTTGAGGCGGGCTTCAAATGGGTGGACTGGAGTCGAAGCTCGACAAAAGAGTCTGAACTCTTGAGGGTTATCACAGCTTCCCCATGTGAACCTCTCGCTCGCTTGGAGACCCTTCCATTCAAAGAAGTCGATGGACAACAACTTTATGCCGACATGCACTACCCGGCCGAAAAGGTCGAGTCTGGAAAGAAACTTCCTGTAGGTGAGGATATCCAGCTCAACACCCAAAATGAAAAGTTTGATGGCTAAAAGAATTCATACAGCCCTCATGATTCACGGAGGCGGCCATATAATGCTGTCCAGAAGCGACATTCGGCCAGACCAGACAGACATGCTCTTGGAAAGCGGTTTCTTGGCAATTAGCATCGACTACAGACTCTGCCCCGAGGTCACATTGTCGGAGGGTCCAATGGTCGATGTTGTTGATGCCCTGCACTGGATCCGTACCAAGCTTCCGGAGCTTGTATTATCACGTCCAGATATTGCTGTCGACGCCAGCAAGGTCGTTGCAGTGGGATGGTCCACAGGCGGCCATCTTGCCACAACACTTGCCTGGACTTCCAAAGCGCGTCACGTCCAAGCCCCGGAAGCCATCCTAGCCCTTTACTGTCCACTCGACTACGAGGATAAGTTCTGGATGTTGCCCAACATCCCCGAAGGTGCTGCAGGGTCAACCGTCCAGTCAACCGAGTTTGACCTCGACGACGAGGTCTGGACGAGCGGCGTGTTCGACGCTCCCATCACAAGATACAACGTGTCGCCTACCAAGAAAGCCTTGGGAGGCTGGCTGGCGCCATCGGACCCGCGAAGCCGCCTGGCGCTTTTCATGAATTGCCGCGGGCGCAGTCTTCACGTTCTTCTCAACGGACTGGACAAAAAGGCTCGGAAGGAGCCCGCAGAACCGACCCAGAAGGACATTGTTGCTGTCAGCCCACTTGCGCAGGTCCGAGCGGGAACCTATAAGACGCCAACTTTTATTCTTCACCCGCGGGAGGATGATTTGATTCCGTGGCAGCAGGCCGAGCGAACGTGGCAGGCGTTGCAGGATATGCAAGTTGATTCGGAGTTAAGGATTGTTGAGGGTGTTCCACATTTGTTTGATTTGGCTGGGTTGCACAGGGTTCGTAATGAAGATGCTAGACGCGCTATGGTCGAGGGCTATGAGTTCTTGTGTCGGCATGTGGGCTTGACTTTACGTACATAATTGGGAGAATGTAGATTTTCTCGAAGAACTTTTTGTTGTCGATACTCTCTAGGAGCGCTTGACTTGATTGAATTCAATAAATGGCAATGTTAGCCAAATTCTCCTACCCAGTTTATGAACTTCACACAGCTCGCGATGGAAGCAATAGAAACAACCAGGGCTTCAACTTCAGCTCTCTCTCTATGCACTGCTATCGTAATGCATGAAAGCAACTGGATACTCTGCTTCTCGAAGTGGCACGAATCAGTTGTTTAAAATTTATTTTTGCTTTCAATGACATAAATCTTGACAGAAATTCCATCGTGAATCGACTTTAATACCCGACTTCTTCCATCCGTTGATCCTCTCAGGAAACAAGGGGATCTGATCCCGTATTGACAGGTCATGTGCCATCACGACAAAAACATTTTCCAAAGCATCCAGTTCCTGTATCTTGCTAATCGTATCGAAAGATGCTTCTTTATCCGGGAATATAAGGCTAGGAGCAGTTACCTCGAAGAAAGGTACAGATTTACTGGCCAAGCATGACTCCAGAAGAAGTCCAGGACAAAGCGGCGAGTCTTCGCCCAGAAGATGCTGCAGACTCTCCCCGGACGGTAAAGGATGATACTCGCTGGGGCGCAGCACTCCAACATGGTGGCATGCGTCCGCGCCCATGAACACAAACGATGGCCCGACATCGTCAGACGCAGCCGTGGTTCGTGCCAGGGCACAAAGATGACCCACCGCGTGGCCTGGTCCGTCAAGGAGGTAAAACGATCCGTCACCGAAGAAATCAAACGCATCGAAACGCCCGATTTTGAGACCCCCATTAAACGAGATCTCACGCACCGTACGGCCCTCAGCATCGGCATCAAGCACAATGGCATCCGCACGTGACGGCCAGCCGGGCCACGTCGCGGCACGGACGCCCGGGCCGACGACCAGCTCAGTGCTGTGCGGGAACCGCGTCACGTCGCCGATGTGGTCGAAGTGGTTGTGGGACCAGATGACAGCGTCAATGTCGGAGCTGCGCACGCCGACTTGACCCTTGTCGGCCGCCTCATCAAGTGTGGTGGCCACATCGGACCCTGGGGTGACTACTGTGGTGGCTTGGATCAGGGCAACAGTCTTCGGCGCGTAATTCTGCCAGTCAGGTCGGGTCCCTAGATCAAAGAGTACATGCTTTCCTGTTCTATTGTTGGACACCAGGAAGCAGTAGATGGGGGCGTGCAGGCCATTGAAGCCATCGACCTTCGGCCGCCAGAACAGTTCGGGGTTCAGGTGAACGAACGTGTTGCTATTTTGATTTCATCAGTCCCAACTGTCTAGACTCTTGGGCAACGAAAATTAGAACGCACGTATCAATGACCCGGACATCCACTGTGGTGGAGGATTCTGGGATGTGGACCACAGGGGGTGGCTTGGGGATTGCTGTGGCCAACATGTTGGCGCTGTTTCTTCTCAAAATCCGACCCTGAAAGACAGACTCCCAAAACCCATTCCTTCTTACGGTGGTTTGTAATTCACGCGCCTTCTAGCCGCCCCAGGGAACTAACTTGGTTCTGAGTCGTGCAGCTTGTCTGTTCCCATGCTCGGAATGTTTATTAGGATGAAGCGCGGCACCGGGTAAACAACAACTTGTTGCAATTGATTACCAAGGGCCGTGACCGATCAAGGACCGAGGCACGATTAGAGCGCCGTGTTACAACATTGAACCTGAGAACCCCTGTCTCTATTCACTGACAAAGAGAAAAACTGGGCTTTGCAAGATCGGAGGCTGCGGAACGTTGTGAGCCCAGGATATCTCAGGAGGCTATTTAGCTGAGGCTGTATACCGCAAAACTGCTTTAGTGTTGCTGCGCTAGTATAACTAAAGTCTTTAGTACAATCGTCCCTTACTCTATCACGGTACAAGCGGAGTCCTGAGAAACCAGACCTGGAAGGTTCAAAACCTATCGGCTCCTTACTTCCAATAAATCCTTATCAAAATTTGAACATGGCGGCCGCCGTAACGGAAACGGTGCAGATCAACCCCGATGTCATCAAGGAGCCAGAAACGGCATCAGAAATTGTTGTCGCCGATGTAGCTGCCTTGAATGAGGACGCGCTCTACTGGTGGCGCACCAGCGGACAAGATCTGGCCCGTATGATGCACGAGGCCGACTTCCCCGAGAAGACCCAGAGCCAATTCCTGGATTTCTACCGAACTGTCATCTGTCCGCTGCTGAAGGGACGTCCTCAGCCAGACTCGTTGCCGACGGCAGTAGGTTGGGATGGAAACCCCTTCGAGTATAGCTGGGAATTTAAGGGCTCGACGAAAAAGTCAAGTGTGCGATTTGTCTTGGATCTCAGTGAGGCTAGGCCCCCGAACAAAGATTGTCCCATGAGTGTGGAAACGGTAGAAAGGGTTCTTGAAGTTTTGTCCAAAAAGAGTCCGCTCTATGATGATCATTGGGTGAGTCCCTGGCGCTGACACAAAGACGCACTCCGCCCATCCCTGAGCATCCGAGATGACCCAACCAGTACATTCCCTGACCGCCATCAAAGTTGGTGCAGATTAATTACAATAATTCTTGCAATTGGGGGTGTTCCGTGCGAAGCTGACATCAACACCAGCATCGTGCAATCGAGCGGTGGTGCGTTTACTCGAATGCGTCCTCTGAAAAGCAAAGAGATTTAATAGCCAAGGCGGGACACCAGACGCCCACTATCCTTGGCTTCGACATCAACCCGAAGATCACCGAAAAGGCCCCAGATATGCTGCCCGTCATGATAAAGAGCTACTTCCCACCGTGCTTCGTTGGCGCAGACCGGGGCTTCACACGATTCCAGGCGCTCTCCCTCGGCGTGCGGCAACTCCCTGACATCGGCTCACACCCCAATATCCTGCTGGGTTTGAAGATGATTGAAGACTACGTAGCGGACAATCCAAAGTACGAGGGCTGCGGGCGAGGGCTGTCCACCGACTTTGTGCCGGCCGGCAAGGCCCGCCTCAAGGTGTACCTGCGATACTGGGGCGACGATTTTGACGAGGTGTGGGACTACTATACGTTGGGAGGGCGGATACCGATCCCGGACTTGGATGAGGACAAGGAGAAACTACGCGACCTCATTGCACTGGCGCGTGGGAGGGACTATCCGGCCCACAAGATCCGCCAGGAGACCGAGGCTGAGAAGAAGCGCCGTGCCATTTTGGGTACCAAGCCTTCATCGCTTTACTTCTCGCTGACACCTGACAAGCCATACCCCATCCCAAAGTTTTATTTCTATCCTGGGTTCCAGGCGCCCAATGATGAAGCTATCGCTCAAGGTATCGATACTTGGTTGGAGAAGTATGGCTGGGCTGATGGCGGCAGAACGATGGAGGAGCGGACCAGGAACACCTTGTAAGTGCTTGTTTCCTTGCCCTGTAGAGAGTTTTCAGGACACAGCTGACCTTCACCAAAGCACATACCGGAACCTTGACGAAAAGCCAGGTATATTCACTTTCATTGGCATTGGTAGGAAGGAAGGGATCGATGACCGGGCGCTGAGTTTGCAGGTTTATGTTACCCCTGAGTTGTACGAAAATCCACGAATCTGATTCAGCGGGGCAAGAGGAACAACAGAGCATTAGTGCTACGAAAGATCCATTTGTGTAAAAATAGCTATTGGCCGGACTTTATTTATGTATCTCTTATCTGTAAGGCCAAAAGTATATGACTGTGTATTTCCCATGATCAAAGGTGTCGGAGACGCTATCTGTCATGCCAGTCTTGTAAAGGGAGACTACATATTGACTGCGCTCAAATATGGATGTGAAATTAAATGTGTAGTCTTTCACCAGTCTTATCGCTATTTTACAAAATCTAAGATGAAGTACTTGAATATTTTATTTTGGGCTGTAAATTTCACACGCTGGGTGTTAAGCAATTGGGAAGACGAATCGAATAGGAATATCTTATAATTATGTGGTCTATGTCTATATTCCCATCTCACTCACACGCTCGGCATGAACACTGGCATCCCATCAGTTCACACATCGAGTTCAGCCTCAATGATCCGCTGCACGGCAAGGGGCGATGACCAGATCTTTATCATCCTGTATCCTGCCGACTTCAGGAGAGCCTTCCAGTGTGTCTCGCTTCTTTCCTCACCAGCCACCATGACCATCATAGTCAGGTCGTAAGCAGTGGTGTGGGGGTGAGCAACTGCCTCCGGTGCTATGTGGTCATGGATTAGTAGCTTGCTGTACCCAGGCGTCAAAGCATCACGCTGCATCTCGAGGATTTTTCGCGCCGGCTCATCAGACCAGTCGTGCAATACACCGTGCATGTAGTATGCCCTTGCCCCTTGAGAGGTTGTTAGCCGCATGTCTCGGGTGTTTTAGGTGCACAGATAGGCTCACCTTTGATCGGCTGTGGTGTGAAAAAGTCATGGCCGATCTTGTTGACTGGGTCTGCACACTTAGACAAAGAGACAACCTCAGGAAGGTCCTCTAGATACAGGCGTGAAGCCGTCTCCGGATGCGCCTGGTGGAACCTCTCCAAATCGTGACCGATGTTCCCACCAACATCGACCAGGATGGGTCCATCTGGATTGGCTGTGGAAATTAGCGTGTCATGGGGGAAAATATCTAGCCAGCCGGCCTGATTGGCCATGACGCCACCCATGACCTGGTTGAAAGATTCGCCCTCGACGCGATTCTCCTGGTAATAATGGAACATGTCCGTGCCCCTGCAGTCTTTCGCGTACTGGAACACGCCATCAGCCGGGTCCACAGGGTTCTTATACCCTGTCTGCGCCAGGTAGCGAGGCAGCTTGAAGAAGCAGGGGATTGTCGCATCGTATCTGTATGATTTATTAGTCGATGCTATCATATCACCTTCAATATTCTTTGACATATCTACTCACTGGTGATTGATCCACTCGCCAAAAACGGGTTTCGTGAAAGAAATTGAAAGCGCCGTTGGCTTGAAGATGCCCACTGAGGGTTCCTCCAAGACATGGTATGCTGCCAAATGTCGAAGCAAACGAGCTGATCAATGAACGTGTTAGTCAAATGTGGTCATCTATTGAATGGGAATTTGTAGAGGTTTGGCAACGCACAGAGCAATTTGGGCTCGACGGATGGTACCAGCTTGTGCAGGTCCTCTAGACTCTTTTCACCATCGCCGGCCTCGTGCCACTTCTGATACAGCTGCAGATCCAAGGCGATCTTCAGAGCCGCGCCAAGGGCAGGCTGTAAGACTTGTTAGTAAGGAGGTATTGTCGGCATGTCGGAGATTGGAAAGCGTACCTGACCCATGGCAAGCCTCAGCACAAAGTCCCATGGGGTCTCAAGACGGGCCACAAGAGCATAAGCTGCCGCCACAGCTTCTATACGCTGTCCGTCATTTTCAAAGGATTCGGCGCTTATTCCGTTCAGTGTCTGGAGAATGTTTTGGTGTTTTGAGCCAGCATTGCCGTTGATCCCGTTAGTTGAAGCTGGCATTGTGTGAGCTGAATTGTATTCCCTGAAATTGACCCCTGGGATAGATTCTAGTTCATAACGTACACTTTCAGCATAAACCTCTGACGATTTGTCGAATCCTTTTGAGTATGATTGATAGCTAGTTCATGCCCTATCGAGAGTGCTCCGGGTTGAGCAACGGAACCGGCCGCCGGTGCGGCCGGAGTCACCGAGTAAGCCCCACGCGACACCGAGTAGACATGTGTTAGATGACAAGCCCAGTGAGAACCAAATGTTCACATGCGCGAGATGAGAGTGTCGTGTAAACTAGCAAATCCCAATTAAGAGTGCTAAAGTCTCCTCCGACGACCCGTTCGTAGCTGGTTTCTTGTCGCAATAGACTTTGCTGATCCGACGGGCCATCGGACCATACCTGATTTACGATCGGAGTCTGCACAGACTCTGCAACGGCGAATGGGGTGGCGGGAAGCATTCAAACGCAAGTCCTACAGACGCCGCTCTTGGAGATTACGCTTTTCAATAATTCCTCAGATATGTTTGGATCAGCATTGGTCCTCCTTCTCTTGGTGGTGGCCCCTGTAGTGTACCGGCTGCGCTTTCATCCGCTCAGCCACATACCGGGCCCACCCATTGCAGCTGTTTCATCCCTATTCCTTTATGCTCTATGCTATCTTGGGATTGAGGGCAGTGTTCTACGCCGATATCATGAGCAATACAAGACCAAGGTGCTTCGAGTTGGCCCCAACGCTGTTTCGGTAGCCGACAGTGATGCTGTCCGCGATATCTACGTGGCAGGAGGTGGATTTCCAAAGGACGGTCGCTACAGAAACTTCAACCTTGGCCCAATTGTGACGATTTTCTCCTCCATCGACACAGTCTACCGTGACGCGAGAGCCAAAGCCGTCGCGCCAATCTTCTCACCTGTGCGGCTGCGGAGAGAGAGCACTCCCAAGGGCTCCATCGGCCGACATGTGGCCGATTTCGTGAGCCAACTTTGTGCGTTTCGAGATGGGGGAGTCAAGACCGACATTCTAGACCTCTGTGCAAAGCTATCTATCGATGTCGTGTCGGAATATGTGCTTGGCCAGCCATTCGGCGGATTGACTGAGCATGCACATCTGGGCCTAGCAGAGCGGCAGACCGCTGATGCAAAGCTGAGCGCGAACGAGTTCATCCATGCCATTGTCGGCTTTGCTCGCTTCTCATTGCTACCAAACCGCTTGTTCAAGCTGGCCTACTCCACGTCCCAAAAGATACATCACGACGATAAAGTCGACAAGTCGTTAGCAAGGATCCAAGAATTCATGGGACAGGTGATGGCAAGCACCAAGGCAGGCAAGACAATCGACCATTATCAGGACCGTCTGCTCGCAGCAGGTGTTTCTATTCCCGAGACCGCGGGCCAAAGTGAGGCTATTCTTTTCGCGGGCGGAGATTCAACGGCTGTCATGCTGGCCACCACATTATTCCACCTGACGCGCAACAAAGAAGCGCACGCACGCCTTCTTCACGAAATTCGTGCCGCCGTACCAACAACAGACAACAAGCAACCTGACCTCCCCTTTCTGCGCGCATGCGTTAAGGAGGGCTTGCGTTTGGGCATGGCCAACCCAACAAGGTTGACGCGCGTCGTGCCACCCGGCGCCAATTTGGCTGTCGACGGCGTCGCAATACCAGCCGGAACCGTGGTTGGTTGCGCGGCTTATATTTTGCATCACGACCCGTCCGTCTTCCCAGATCCGTTTGCCTTCCGGCCCGAGCGGTGGATGGACCACGCGTCGAGCGCTGATCTACGTCGTCCGGATATGGACAGGACCATGATCCCTTTTGGGGCAGGTCTGCGTGCGTGTCTTGGCAAGAATTTAGCTATGCAACAACTTCTGGAGACTGTGGCGGCTGTAGTGGACAGCGAAGTCTTGGTAAAGGCTCGAACGAGCGAGGAGAAAATCGAGGTAATCCAGTGGTTCAATGGTGACATCAAGGGCCACCAAATAAACATTGATTGGTGAAGCTGAGGTCCAGCCATCACAATCACTTTCATGTTAATTCTCTTCTTCATTGCATCAGAATACTTAACGCAGCTGAATCACGAATACCATCGATATTGCACCTGATACATACCGCAGAGAAAATCTTACAAGTACACATCATGTTGCGGAATGAAGGAAACATGTGAAAACCAACATCAATGTGGCTCCTCAAGAGAGGTCGCCCAAAACTGGTTTTCTTTTTCGAGGATGTCAAGCGCATGTCCGACTGTGGAAAGGAAAAACAGAATCGCTAGGATATCTGGGTCATCGAGAAGCTAAATTCGCATAATAATGCCAGTCCGAGAAAGGAGATGTGTCCACCATTGCAGACATGAGACCAAATCTCCACCTTTCTCCGTAAAGACGTGCGAGTCAACCCCGAGGAGATATTGAATTAAAACGAAAAATCTTTCGCCCTACTGAAATGTCCGAATAGAATGGGAAGATGATTTTTGAATACAGTCACCACACATGCAGGCTTGCTAGTCCAGACAAAAGGAGCATCGGGCCAACCACGATGAGGCCGTGTGAGCTTCCGATTTTACGGAGCAATACAGCAAGACTCCGGTGATCAAGCCGGCTTTGCTTTCTGCGGAGGCTGATGTGACGCTATCTTACACCACATCCAATCTTTCGTAAGTCCCCTGTGTTTCAATTGGCTCACCAGACCGTTGGAACCATTTACGAATCATGCATCCGAGATCTCCTAGCTCGGAGTCCACGTGGAATGTGCCTGTACCTGTCATGGGCATGGCGATTCCGGTGACAAACGTGCAGATGCTTGTTAGATATTATGCAAAGAGTTGATTTAGCAAAAGTTTGATGAGCTCCAGTGAATGTTCACGGTACGCCCAGACTTCATTCATCTTAAAGTTCGCCTGGGCACTCTGATTCCTTGAAGCCGTCCATGGCGGCACCGAGTAAATACCATTTCCATTGAGATATGGGTGGAGTCGCTGGCTGGAGGGGCGGGACCTCTTGCAAATGTGCGGAGTTGGATTAAAAGCCATGTTTAAAAAGGAATTAAGAGCCTTCATGGCCAATTTTGGCAATTCCTGACCTTTAAACCAGAGAAATTCCACTCTGGCAGACGCAGAAGCCATTCTCTGGACACATACACGTTCTTTAGTTACCTTCGTTTTGGCATCTCGCTGTAACCTCACCTTCATTATGCGTTCCCAATCTCGAGTTCCACTTGTTCTTTCCATATTACTACTTCCAAGTAGCATCCTTGTTACAGGCGCACCTGCTGCAACAAAGCGTGCTGCCTGTACCCAGGAGACTGCTATAAGCAGTTTCGACTATGTCATCGTTGGTGGCGGTACTGCTGGCTTGGTCCTGGCCAATAGGCTCACCGAAAATGAGAACACCACAGTTGCTGTCATAGAAGCGGGAACGTTTCCTGAGGATGTCGCAGGAAACTGGAGCCAGATTCCCGGCTACGCCAGCAAGTTCAATTCAGGTCACCTCGAGATGTCGTGGGGCTTTGAGGTCACCCCTCAGCCAGTAAGCGCATCAAAATCATGGCGGAATTGGTCGACTACTGACACTATTTGCCAGCACCTCATGAACCGTACCATTGAATACAATCGTGCAAAAGCGGTATGTTGACTCAGCCCCTCATAAAGGAGCAAGGAATGGGAAATTAACGGTTGACTTTGTAGCTCGGCGGGTGTAGCAACGTGAATTACATGTCATATGGGCAAACCTCCAAAGGTGCTCATCAAAGGTGGGCAGACGAAGTTGACGACCAATCTTACACATACGAGAACATACTGCAATACTACCACAAGGCCATGAATTTTTCTGAACCAATAGAGGGGGCTCGTTCCGCCAACGCCACGGGTTTATATAACAAGGAAGACGTGACCTCGGCTGGCACGCTCCGTGTTACTTTTGGAGCTTATGTCCAGGCTTGGAGCACTTGGGCAGCGAAGGGTCTCGAGGCTATTGGGATTCCCCAAGTAGCAGCCCTTGTCAATGGAAACGGCTTGGGATGGGCCTGGGCCTTAGTGACTGTCACTTCATCAGAGAGTGCTCGTTCCAACTCGGAGACTGCCTATTTGCGGCCAGTTCTTGGCCGGCAAAACCTTGTGGTCTTTGACTACACATTCGCCGAGCGCATTGTGTTTGATACTGACAAAATTGCCACTGGAGTAGAGGTGACCTCCACGGCTGACAACTGTTCATCCACTATCTCTGCGAACAAGGAGGTCATTCTCTCAGCAGGTGTCTTTCAGTCCCCTCATCTCTTGCAAGTTTCAGGAGTTGGTCCTAAGGCTCTGCTGGAGAAATACAGCATAGACGTCGTCGCGGACAGGCCTGGAGTTGGTCAGAACATGCATGACCAGCTCACCGCATTTGCATCTTATCAAGTCAACGTCATCACTCACACACGCCTCGACCAAGATCCAGAGTACCTCGCTGCTGCCGTTGAATACTATAATACCAACCGCACGGGCGTGTTGGCTGGAACTGGAGGCGACTTGATCGGCATGGAGAAAATTCCGGAGGAAATGCGGACGGCATTCTCCAACGATACTAAGACATGTGAGTGTTGCCAGAGGCCAAAGGCTCTAATCCTAGCTTGGCATCCACAACATATCTACTTTATGTTCTTACTAATGGGTGTTGTCGTACAGACCTGGCCGATCTGCCCGAAGATTGGCCCGAGATCGCCTACAACGTCTATCCAGCCGGCGTGACAACACCGGCGAAGGGTGCCAACTACGCCATCCTGCAGGCAACGCTACTCGCTCCCCGGTCCCGAGGCTCAGTCAACATACAGTCCGCGGACATGAGCGTAGCACCCGTCATTGACCCCAACTGGCTGAGTGAGCAGACCGACGTCGAGGTCCTAACCGCCGGTGTAAAGCGTGTCCGCCAAGCACTCAACAGCACAGCCATGGCTCCTGTGCTTATCGGCGACGAAATTCTACCCGGCGTGGACGTTCAAACCGACGACGATATTGCAGCTTACCTTGCCAAGGTGGGCAACCCTATCTACCACGCTTTTGCCAGCAACAAGATGGGTAGGACATCCGACCCCGACGCGGTTGTGGATAGTCGCGGAAGGGTTATCGGAGTCTCAAATTGTAAGTCCTCCTTTCTGGAGATGTATTTGGATACTGAAGTGTTCGAGCCAATTTTAACGAACGTGCAGTGCGAGTCATTGATTCTTCTTCGTTCCCATTCCTGCCACCAGGACCCTCGCCCCAGACCCAAGTTTGTAAGTTCTCTAGTGCCTCATGCATCCCTGCCCGTATTCACTGCTAACCCGTGCAGATCTGTTGGCCGAGAAGCTTGCCGACGATATCAAGAAGACTGTCTATTAGTTAAATGCTTAGTGATGATAGTGGCTGCGATATTCTTCAGACTAGGGTTTTCTCTTCTGTTGTGTTCAATGACCTTCTCTGTATTTAATGTCGCATTCACCGAACTCATGACCAATATGGTTTCTTTTGTAATTGAATTTTTCGAAAACGTGTTTACACTTTCAATTGTCTGGCTGGGCTTGCACATTGTCTTCAACCTTCAAGCTTGTCATACTTAGCGAATGCGAAATGGTCCTTCAAAGACAGAATTGTCACCGGGATTGGAGTTCGGGGATTTGTATGAAGCAAGCAAGCCTTCGAACTCAAAGCTATTGAAGTCTCTCACTGACTCTATATTTAACCAATTAAGTGCACTATACTACATTGAAAGCTCATATGGCAAGGCCATGAGAGACTAGACGACAAGATATCCGCGTCTGCTGCAGCACCCCAGATTAGAACCACGAGACAGTAATACTTCAACCCCTGAAACGCATTACTTGCGCTTGCTCTTTTCCTTTAGCGCAGCTTTCTCTTTTCGGTCGATGTGAGCATAGACAAATGCGTACGAGATGTCTATGACTTCGGATGCGACGAAGAAGAAAACAACGATGGGCTCTGCCACCCTTGGGTAGCTTCCAGGGTAGTGATAATAGCGCCAGGAAAACAGCACGATGGAGAGAAATGTGCCAAATGTCCGACAGAACCTATGCGCAGACAATCAGATTAGTCGTTTTCGTAAGGTTTAAAAAGGCATCAATTCACTGACCAAATGCCCCAGGAATGACCCGAGGTGCTGTTCCGTCTCAACAGCTGAGCTAGGGACGTGGCACTGATGAGAAGCTGGTCTGAGTAGCCCAGGTAGAAGGAAGCAGCATCCAAGCCGACCGTCTTGATAAAGAAATAGAACGCGCCAGTCATGAACAAAACCCCGAAGACAAGGATCGATCCAATATTGTTGGCCACGACAGGGGACTGCTTCCACTGGTGTGGTCCGTACTTCCACGTGGTGTGGATGATAAAGATGTCAATGACCAGCCACGGCACGAAGCAGACCACTTGGGCAACCGACGTGGGCATGGCGACACCAAAGAGGAACTCCCATGCTATGTTCCCACTCCTATCTGCGAGTCAGCAGCCCGCCATCACACGCAATGCCCCTGTCAATGGGTGCACTTACAGGGCAAAAAGTGGCATGCCATATGACTTGTCGCGGTACCCCTGGCGTACATAGAGAACATAGGCGATCGTCCAAAAAATTGAGACATTCAATATTAAGAAGTCTTGGACCTGCAAGTAGTAGACAGGAGGCTGTATCGCCCTATCGACAGGGCTAAGAGGAAGATGGTACGACATCTTGGCGACTTGACAATGACGGTCTCAGCCTCGCTTGGAAGGGAAGCTAGCGTCTGCACTACTGAAGATAAAAAGGACGAAGAAATCGTTTGAGAGTAGTTCTGAGATGATACTATCAAGCTCACTGCAACGTCACTTGAACTCATATGAGGTATGAATGGTCAATGGGCCCGATCTTTCCAGGACCGCATGCTCTGGGTTTACTTGGGGTCGACGGTTCTTTTCGGCCGGTTACTCGGTTTAAACTTTATCCACATAGAGCTTTCAGACGTTCCGCAACCAGAGGAGCCCGACCAAGTACCACACTGAGCTTAGAAACGTAAACTGAAATTTTTTAGATTGATTTCGCCTTTTGTGTTCTGTGCCAAGTCCATACCAAGCAGACGAAGACGTCTCAGTGACTGCTTTGGCGGAACTGCTTTTTGGTTTCGGAGGGGGTTTAGAAGAGCTCCACCGGTACTATCAGAATCCGTGATCCGCATCAAAACCTAAACCTCGAGGTTTTGCATGTCGCGACTCTCCCAATCTACCCAGAAGCTGTATTGTGAAGCAAAACTTCATTGTTACAGATCCAGAAGAATTGAGAGCGCCCGCCCTAAATTATCCACTGGGTCATGCAATTAGTGATCCCATGGCTTCATTTTCTCTGCAGTACCCCGGCGAAGCTGAGGCCAGCCTTTATTCCGCTGGTAGTGTTCTCGTCATCTTCGCAACTGTCTTAGCTTGGCGGTGGTTTTCGAGGATCTCAAGGACGTCACATTTTCCATTCCTGGGGAAAGAAACGGGAAACACTGCGCAAAAGCGTCAGTATTTCCTACAAAATGCGCAAAAGGTTTTCCAGGAAGGTTATCAGAGAGTGCGTCTCCGTGGCCTAGCAACTTTGCAACATGCTGATGCGTCCCAGTTTCGAACCTGTGTATGGCGGACAATCTCGACAGACGGTATGGACCTCTTCTCCCACTGGTTGTTAAGGAATACATTTACTTACTTGCCTCAGGTGAAATACTTGTACTACCCATACTAGCTGCAGACGAGGTCAACAAACAGCCGGAACATGTAGTCAGCAGAGACGTAGCTAATGATAAGGTCAGTTCTCCAACATACTCATGTAGTCTTCAACTTATTCTCTCTTATTCTCATCCATAACAATAATTAGACGTTCGAGACCAAACTGCTTGGCATCACTTTTGCCACTCCCTTGATGGTCCATGTTGTCAAGGCGGACCTCACCCGCCACATTCCCCATCTGACCAAGCCCTTGTCCAGCGAGGTCAAACAGTCAATTACTGAGGCGCTGGGAGCCAGCACAGAGTACGTCGAGGTGAACGTTTTTCAAAAGCTTCTGCGTGTGGTCGCCATCGTGTCAGGTCTTGCCTTCGTCGGGCCAGATATTTATCGCCAAGAAGAGTACATCAACAACAGTATCACTTTCACGATCGACCTATTCGGAGCTGTCGCACAATTGAAGCGATGGCCGAACTGGGGCCCGGTGCGCCCAGTTGCCGCACGATTCATTGCGCCGGTCAAGAGGCTCCATGCACATCGCGAGAAGGCCTACGCGTTTTTGATACCTCTGATACAGGAACGCCGGAAGTCTACCGCCGCTATCAAAGACGGAGAGAAGCCCAAAGATATGCTGCAGTGGATTTTAGAGAAAGCTGACAAGTTCGACACCAAACAAGACCAGGAAATTGCGATGATCTTGATCCTCCTTGGTGTTGCAGCCATTCATACAACCTCCTTAACAGTAACACACATGTAAGATTTCAACATGCTTGTAGTCGACTAGATTCTATATTATCGTGCTAATTCGCTCTACAGACTTTATGATCTCATTGGCTACTGTCCCGAGGCGATTTCTGACCTCCGCGAAGAGATTCGGACAGTCTTGGCTGCCCACGACGGCAATATCACAAGCGAAGCTCTCTACCAGATGAAGCTCCTTGACTCGGTGATGCGCGAGTCGGCGCGCGTGAATCCAACCAACGTCATGCGGATGCAGCGCTGCGTACTGCAGCCTTTCCAGTTATCAGACGGCACCGTCATCCCCGCCGGCGTCGACATCGCCGTGCCAGCGCTCCCGGTCAACCTGGACGAGGCGAAGTACCCTGACCCGCTGCGCTTCGACCCGTATCGCTTCGTACGTCTTAGGTCAGGAGAAAAGCCAGACCCCATCGGGTACGGCAGCCGCGAGCTTTACCAGTTCATCTCGGTGACAAAGGAAAATATGGCCTTTGGGTTCGGCAAGCCCGCATGTCCGGGCCGTTTCTTCGCCGCTACCGAGATCAAGTTGATTCTAATTTATATTTTGCAAGAGTACGATATCAAGATGCCGGATGGACTTGAGGGTCGGTACGCGAATACGGTCCGTGGTACTTCTATTACTCCGGATTTCAGCAAGAAAGTGATGATTCGGAGAAGAGCATAAAGGTGGAAATCTGTGAAAAGGGGGGGCGGATTAATAGTCGGGCTGCCGTACGCCACCTTTGGCCCACTCTAGGCTTCGCGTTTATAAAATACTATCTTCTCAAAAATATGCGTAAAATCGTAATTCAAAGGCATTCGACCATTTATCAAGAGATGAACAAACAAACTCGCACTTACGCGTGCGAGGTGATCAGTTAGATTTTGTTGATTTGGCATCAAGTTGGACAATATGGTTGAAGAGAGGCAACTCTCCATCTAGATGCCATTGGTCGACATTGCCTCGCTGCACCGCCTCTTAACTTAGATACTTGAGAAGTGGATGGCTTGATAAATATGTGTAGTATCTTCATAGCTCCTTGCTAGCTGCACTCGATATCATAGTCTCGCATGTTTTCGTAGTCAAACTATTCACTCAACCCATCTTGAGAACATGACAAATGAATTTACGCGAAGCTAACTTTGGCTATAACTCTGGGATATGGATTCCACATGTATTTAAATGAGGTGAAGCACGCTATTTACAGTTCAAATCGCGCCAGCATTACAGATGACAACTTGCTGTAGATCTGTCTTCGCTTCTCGACAAGCTCCATGTAAGTCTCGCGTGGCTCGGTAGCAATTGATCCTATAACGATAAGGTCCTCTCCCTTGAGCAACTCATTGTACGCCGCCTCAGTGAATTGGTCAATCGGCATGCCGAATGAACGACCTAGCTTTTCACCCAAATAATCGTGGAGCTCAGCTAAAATATATATCAGCATAATGCAATCTTATATAGGAGGACACGAATGCCTTACATTGCACTACTGGAGGGTAAATCTCAACAATCTTGGTGGGCTTGTGACGGTTCTGGTCACGGAGGCAATCGACGAAAGAGGTCAGGGCCGCCTTGGAAGCTGAGTACGCCGCTAGGGTAGGGGCCGGGACAAGGCCTAGGTGGGTGCCCGTAATGATGAGGCCGGTGGGCTCCGTCTTGGCCTGCAAGTGGGGCAAAAACTTGATCGAGAGGTTCACAATGCAGGTGAAGTTAACGTTGATCTCGTGGTGGAAGCTGGCAAGGTCGAACTCAGCAGCACGCGACAGACGTGTCCGGCTCTGGATGCCAGCATTCAGGAAAACGGCGTCTAAATCAGGGTGCTTCGTGACCACCCTATGGGAACTTAGTTTCACGCCTTGCCAAATTCATATCGGTGGAGAGCACATACTCGTTGACAAAAGCATCCAGCCCCGCATTGTCGGTTATGTCATATCTAATGGCGGCGGCTTTGGCAGAGTTGTGCTTCTTGACGAACTCGTCCAGTCTATCTTGGCGCCGGCCGACGGCGATGACTTTGGAGCCCTCGGCCACCAGCTTGTCAGCCAAGCCAGCACCGATGCCCGAGGTGGCACCGACGATAAGAACTGACTTGTACGTGAAAGGCATTTTTGTTGTTCGGAACTAGGTGCGATAACTATCTCTTCAAAAGTGGATTTACATGAATGCCAAGCTGATTCGATTTCTTAAATATTCTTCAACCGTTCAAGCAATGTTGTATAAAATCATTAGCAAACATCGGAGTACACATGGCAGATGAGCGACCTGCTGCACAGACCATATTAGGACCGAGTAACCGTGATGGCGTTGATCTGCCGAGCTAGGGAACTCGTTTTGCGCTTCACCAACGAGTAATCTTTTGCAACGCAGCAAAGTGTCCAGCAGTACGCATGTAAACATTTCTACATGCTTGGAAACTGCGGAGACGGAACGCAGATCTGTTCTTCGTTTGTCTTCGCATATAATGTCGATGTTAGGCTCTGTTCTATCGCGCAAGGTACTCAGGTATACTTGGCGAAAAAGGATCCAATCACAGTCTAGATAGCTCGCAGGGGTTGTGCTGTAACAGCCATCCAGCTGAGCACATGCGGAAATTCGCCGTTCTACGCGTGCAGATGGCAGTCTTTCGACCGAGCTATGGACTATTCGCTCTCGTACTCGTGAAACAACCGCATCTTCAGAGCTTTGAGTTCGTGATCCGGTAGATGGGCTCCGCTATGATGGATCAGCTGCCCGGTCTTCTCGCAGACCGCTTGGTCCTGGCTGCTTCCATGCTGGTGATTCTTGCGAGCGTTTGGCTGTTCTCGAATTTCTTTGACTACAGCAACAAGTTGCCCCTGTTGGGCAGAGAATATGGAAATTCGGAAAAACGACGGAAGGCTTACCTCGCCGGTGCGGCGAGGCTTTATGAGAAGGGCCATAATCTTTTCAAAACCAAGCCCTATCGGCTGACAACGATGGACGGTACGCAAGCAAGCAAAAGGAAATTAAGGCCTGTCGATCAAGTCTGACTGAAGAACAGGCGAGCGTATTGTGGTGCCGCTGTCGGTATTGGATGAACTGAGGCGTTTGCCAGAGGATCAGCTTAGTATTGCCGAATCCTTGCAGAGAGTGAGTCCTCTAATTGTAGAAGAGGAAGCAGATTGTGGCACTAACAAAAATAGGTCACCGAGACACGATACACTGGCGTCACGGCGGAATGGACACTTTTGGCCCATATCATTCGCTCCGACCTAACGCAGAGCCTCAGTAAGTTGGTCAGAACCACGACACTTTGTACAGCAAGTCTGACGCGATATAGATCGCCTCCTTCCCAAAATGGCCGAGGAAGTGGATCGAACTGTGAAGGAGGTCATCGGCCCGTGCGATGACTGGACGTCTGAAGTGGTTTATCAGCAGCTCCTGAAGATCATCGCCATCGTTTCTGGAAGCGTATTCTTGGGTCCGGATCTATGCAGGCGCAATGAGTACCTCCACGCTAGCATTAAGTATACGGTCGATGCATTCCGAGGCATCGGAAAGCTCAAAAAGTGGCACGAGCTCTTGAGACCAATTGGCCAATTCTTCACTTCAGAGCTGAAGACGATCGCGGAGCATCGCCGAAAAGCCCGAGAGTTCCTCATTCCCGTCATTCGTGAACGGAAAGCTGCCATGGAAGCCGGCCGCGAGCTCCCTGACGATCTACTTCAGTGGATGATGAATAAGGCCGATAAGTTGAAGATCAGCGAGACCCAGCTAGCTGACGAACAATTGTCTGTCAGCATGGCGGCTATTCACACAACCACCAACGCCGCTAACGACACGTTGTGTGAGTTAATCATACGCCCTGCACTAATGAGAGAAGTTCGAGATGAAATCATTAGAGTCCTGAGTGATAATGGCGGCATATTTACGCCTCACGCTCTTTTCGAGCTGAAACTGCTTGACAGCGTATGTAATCACTCCCAGGCCTCGAGGAATACAGTACAGTATAGTGCAAGAATTGCACAGTCAATGGTAGAAAACTGGGGCGGACACGACTTCTAAGTGGTGCTGATACGGGACATCACAGGTATTGCGAGAGACCCAAAGATTCAATGGCTCAGGGAAGAGTAAGTGATCTAGACACATTCACAGTAACAAAGTCTGACACTTCCTAGTCCGCTTTCCACGATGGGTCAAGAAGCCGATAACGTTGAAGGACGGCACATACATCCCTAGGGGTTATTTCATTGAGGCCCCATATACTGCGATCGTGTCTGACCCTGAACTATATCCTGACTCCGAAGTGTTCGATCCATACAGGTTCCTGAACCTGCGGAACGGTAAGACAGAGGACAAAATCAACTACTCCAGCAGGGAGCAGTATCAATTTGTCAATGTTGCCAAAGAGAACATGGGCTTTGGCTTTGGACGACATGCATGGTGAGTCCTGGCTTCTCCACTATACTGTGCACATAAGGCGCTGACATGAATGAAGCCCTGGCCGTTTTTTTGCGGCGGCTGAGCTGAAGCTCATTCTAGCCAATATCATACTGCACTATGACTTGCGAATGCCCAACGGAGCCACAGGAGGATACCAGAATAGTGGCTCAGGAGGACGTCTTTCCAAGGACCCGGAAAATCAGATGGAGTTCAAGAGGGTTCCAGGAAATGAAGAAAACCCATGACGCAACAACACTCCTTCAAGGCGTTTACCTCTCGATACGCCTTTCTAAGATGACAACATAAGGCCTTGCCTGGGGCATTGGGACTAATTCAATCCCTCTAGGAAGATTTAGCTTCTTAGACTCGAACATAAATACAAGTGGACCACCATATCAGAGTTCTGATCAACTAGAGCAATGGACCAAGAAAATTATTGCTGATTGTGAATGCAGCTTTCGCATTGGCTTAACTACACTTCCAAGCTTCCACTCTGTCTGTTAACCACCCGCTGACTGATTCGAGCTTGTCCTTTCTGTATCGCATTCCCTGAGGATATCCATGTCCTAAAAAGATCCTGTCGTCCATTTTACAATCGTCACCGTAATAATACCACTGAACGCATTGGGCCCAGCCCCTGCAAGCTGCTTCACAGCTGTCGACAGACTTCCATGCCTTGGTCCACAGGTCCGGATCGAATTGCCCTTCGGGTCGAGGAGCTGATGCAGAGGATGTGGAGTGGACCTCGTACCGGCTGGAGAGATTCTCCCACCATCCTTTGCGCTTGGACAAGGATGGTGCAATCATTGCCGCGTAAAAGTCGCCGTAGTTGAGTGGTTTCTGTGATTTAGACTCTTGTTAGCAGTGGCAAGGTGTAGAGCAAAAAAAGCCCAGCTAGAAAAGCTTAGGGATGTTGCACAACTCACGCTGAAGTCCCAAGACTTCTCCAATTCATAATATCGGGCAATGTCACGAACATGCGCATGATGCCACGTGAGCACCGGCTTGCACCAGTTCTCCTTGGAGAACTCAATCTTCCAATGCGGGAGGCCATTAAAGCCCCAGGAGCCACCGTCACTCCTATCATCCTTGCCGTCCCCGAACCAGACGTCGTAGTCGTTGAGAACCTTGCCGAGCGCGTAGTCGCCGCAGCATGCCTCATCCACGAAGCTCTGATACTTGGTCACTAGATCCCCACCCCGGCCGAACGATTTCTCCCACGCGCCGCGCGATAGAGCAAAGCCAGACCCGCCGTGGGCGAATGTCGTACCTAGCTTCTCGCCCAGACCGCCAATATAATGGCTCTGGCGGTGGTCGTACTCGGAGAGATACAGGAGGATATTGGGAAAGAAGAGATAGGTGTCATCTTCTGTGTAGATGTACCATTTCACATGCGGCCATTCCTTCCCGGCGTGCTGTATAAGTGGAAGGAATTTGTATTTGTCTAGCCGCCAGCCGCCCGGAGGCCCTTCGTGGAAATCGACGTCGCCAGGCAGGCCGGTCTGCTCCAGGTAGTAGTTGGTCTCATCCCAGTCTCGGATAGCATGGTACAGCTCGAATGCAGACGAGTCTTTGACGGACTTGGGCAGCTGGGCGAGGATGTCGATGACCGTGTGGTTGCCTACTCTAGCCTCGGCGTCCGAGTAGATCACGGTGCCGTTGGGTCTGACACGGTTGGTCGCTAGGGACGTCGAGAGATGGATGGGCAATCTCCTCCATAGCACTGTTGCTCCTGTTTTCAGGATAAGCAGGACATCATCCTCGCGCAAAGCTGTCCTTTCATGCTGATTTGGACTGGGAGAAGCAATCGTCTCCTTTTGCGGTGTCTGCGAATCCTTGCTTGGCAGCGTATGATCCTGACCGCTGGAGGTTCCGAAAGGCCGTGAAATTTCCGGCTGGAGCGGCAAGCTGTGCCTGGCCGAAGGGTCTATGAACCACCAGAGAAAACATATCGTCAAGAGACCTATAATAGGAGGCACCTTTCGGTTATCCCTGTAGATCCTCCTAAAGGACATTGTGATGCTTCCTAGGAGGACAACGTCGGGACATGTGCTGTGAGAATATCTGGAGTTGAAATTCCCTTGTTCGATGCGTTCATGGCCAAACCTGGGAGTACTCTAAGCCTAGCGGGGCAGCGGGGATATGGCGATGCCCGTAAGGCAGGTGTCATGACTCGATTCTGAACTGACATGAGGGTTCATGAAACGGCAAAGATATTGCTCTACGCGGTCAACTTGATGCGACTTGAACGGTAGAGTCAATGCTGAGCTGGTCCCTTGGTGGCAGTGTGCGCCCAGGACGAGTGTGCGTCATCACAAGGATCTTCGCAGAACTTGCTCGGCCGCAACTGGCAGGACACTTTTCTGTTGGACACCCAGCAAAGGTGAACAACGAACCCCGGTGGGGATCGTATCCGAATAGTAATTACTAGTACGGTGGAGACACAGCAAATATATATAGCTTGAGGTAAGGAGAACCAGTCATAAAATACTCATCATCCGGCAGAATGTTTTTCATGAACATGTGGAGTTTCTCAGAGTGGCAGCAGATCGGAGTTTATTGTTTGTAAGGCTTGAATTCACTCCATCTTTAATCTGATCTTATAAACCTAATTCGAGCCCAAAACTTTGTTTGGTGAGAAGTCGAACTTTATTTTTTCGGTAACAATGGATACATACCAGCCGAGAGTCCACTGGTTTCGACAGGTCCTGAACCTGATCGGCTGCCTCGTCATTTTCCCACTCTACCGTGCTGCGGCTGTCAACACCTACTACCCAGCGACCGTGGACCTGCTGATCAGCATCCTTCTGGCAGAGTACTGTCGTTTTAATAACGAAGGCCGCCGGATAGCTTTTCGAGAGGCCGCATCGCATCCCAAGGACAAAGAAGATGTGGAGAAACATGCACTGGCAGCTGCTGCCTCGCGTCACTCAGCGAGCAGTGAAGCCATCACCGCCATCGTTGGCTGGCGCGAGGATCCGTCATTGTGGGCGCGGTGCCTAGAAAGCTACAAGACAGCCAGCGGCTGCAAATTCCTGCTGGCTGGAATTGACGGTCATGACTCGGATGATATGGAGATGATCGACATTTTCAAGAAGGTGCGACAACTTCCAAGACCGACGGCCGAACACAGCCGGAATCGACCGCTGGAGTCCCGAATGGATTAGACCATGCAAATGCTAAATCTTTGAGAACTAGGTCTACCCTACGCAGGCATGCGTTATCCATGTCGACACGCCCCTCGGGGAGGTCGCCAACGCGGTCCGGGCCTCGGAGAGGACCAGAAGGCGTAAGCTGGGTGAGCCCATGGACGATGACGAGATCAACAGGATCGCGATGGACCGGTGCACGCATCTAGCGCGGCGCATGCTCGACGAACATCTCGGGGACAGACCGTTGAGTGGGCCGGACGGCATAAGGCAAATGTTGGTATATCAGCGGCACTTGCACAAGAAGGGCATCATGTTCACGGTGCTGGTCTTCTCCATCGTGCTGGCGGACTTGCTGGGGGTTGAGTTCGTGTGGTCATCCGACTCGGACACAATCGTGCTGCCGGAATCGCTGGAGGGCACTATCAGCACTGTCGCTGGCGACCACACGATCGGGGGGGCCAGCTCTGGCCTGGTCGTACACAATGCCGCTGATACGGTCGTCACAAAGCTTGCTTCCACGATCTACTGGTGTGAATTGTACCTTACTCGTTCTATGCCAGGATCCATGGCTGTTAGCGACTGTCAGAGTGGCCCCAGCGCGGTATTCAGACTGTCTGCTATCAGTCCGATTTTGGTGCCTTGGTACAACCAGCGGGTATTTGGGAAGAAAATGGTATGTTCACCCGTGTGTACATTGTTTTTTATCGGAGCTCTCTTGACAACTATACGAAAGAGAATTGATCAGAGGCTAACCAACTTCTTCTGATCTTCAAGATTGTCAACGAGGACCGTCATCTCACCACACTCCTGCTGCTCCAGGGTTGGCGCGTTATCTACGCTGGCGATATCATGACAGAAACAGAAAGCCCAACAACACTTGTGCGCTGGATTCGTCAACAGGTACGTGAATTCTCGAAATAGAAAAAGAAAATACGAACTGTCCCAAGGCCTTGCAGCCCCCGCGTTTCACTTCGACTGATAGCCGAGTAAGGTTCGCTGGGCTCGAGCGCAACACATCGAGTCGTTGCTTCTACCGAGCGTCTATGCCAAATCGCACCCATTCCTGTTCATGTCGGCGTTGCGGCGCGAGGTGGCCCACTTAATTGTGTTCGTGCAGTGCCTGCTGTACCTGTTCACAGAGCACAACCTCTTGTACTTGAACATGCCCGATTTCGGGCTGCGCATCGTCGGTATCGCCATCTACAATTTCCTCAGAAATCCGGATCGCCAGTCTACGGCCGCTGTGTTTTGGATGGTCCCTGGCCTCCTGTTCTATAATGTGCCTTTGCCGGCTGTGCAGGCGTGGAGCCTGGTCACACTTACGGCAGATACATGGGGAAACAGCATGAGGTCCAGTACCGAGCAAGCCAAGAAGGAAAGCCTACGGAAAAGGTGGTTTGAGTCTGGTTTCTTCGTTGTCTGGATGGGGGCTGTGGGAGCTATGCTTGCGAAATGGATATCTACGCGGATGGCGCTGATGCCTGCCCAGATGGTTGTTGTGATGCTGTTGGCGGCAACAATTTGTGCCTTTGTATCATGGAAAATCACCATAAAGGCTGCATAGAAAGATTATGAATGTTATTTAATATGAAACCACATTAGAATTGCACGTTGTACATAGATCGACGTACTTGCCAAGGTTCTCTGCCTATTTTCTAGCTATCTTATGCAATTGTCGGACCTTGACTTTCAGCTCATGGCCCTCCATGAAATAACACATGCAACAGGCTCTCATTACTTACGAAACAATGCCGGTCTATCTGTTAGTGACCAGTGGGGGGCAATGGCTTTGTGTGTTTGCAGCTGCCAGACAGGCTGGCAAATACCGCTCGTTTTGTACGAGGTCGGGTAGTTGACCTGATCAATAGCACTTCTGAAGTTCTCGCTTCTTAAATCGGACTCGTTGACAATGCTCTAGAAAAGCTTGATTGATTTGTATGCCTTGACAGGCGAATCGACAGGCTCGGAAATTTCAGCCCGATGTTGACACCAAGCACCAGCCAATCGGTCAGAAGCTGCCGAGCAGTCATAGGGGGCAATGTGTTAATGAACAAATTCAAGACCTGCTACATCAACGATCAACAAGTGAATACCGAGTACTGGCATGCCCAGATTATAAATACCATTCTGTTACGAACTAGCAAATTTGATCATACATAAGCATCTGTGGGCTACTCGTTCGCCTCAACAGCCATAGTGCAACGCCCAAGTCCCCTTTTCGTTGGTCTTGATTTTTTCAATCCACGTAGAAGAAGTCAGCGAAACGCGCCAAAAACAAATAGAAAACATGGTCATGGATGATACACTGGCTGCGGATACTGCGCTGCCGGAGAAGGCTGCCGGAGCTCATGATCAGGGTAGTGACAGGCCTGGGGAAGGATATGAGCCTGTCAGGACCCTTACAGGTTGGAAGGTAAGTAGGAAATCATTTGTCAGACTGTCACAGACCAGCTAATCACTCTCTCTGATCAGTGGGCTCTCGCCTATGCCTCTTTGATGTCGACTGTCCTACTCTTCGCCCTCGACAATACCATCGTAATACACCCTTTTCTTGTTCCGATCGTTGCGCATATTCTGACGAGTCGTGGTGCAGGTTGCAACCATTCAGCCCACAATTGTTGAGACTTTTGGCCACCAAGAGGATTTGGCATGGATCGGAGTCAGCTTTGTGCTAGGTCAATCCCTCATTCTACCAATGTGTGTTTCCAAATACTTCCTTCCGTATGCTTTTGCAGATCCTCTAACTGTGACGGTGCAGTGGAAAGTCTTTTGGCATGTTCAACATGAAGTTGGTCTTCCTCACGAGTCTGATATTGTTCGAAGGCGGCAGCGCCATCTGCGGAGCAGCGCCAAATATGGCTGCCCTTATAATCGGCCGTGTCATTGCAGGCATTGGCGGAAGTGGCTTGTACGTTGGAGCCTTAACTTACATCAGCGTCCTGACCACAACGACCGAACGTCCCATCTACCTCGCTGGAGTCATGACTGTGTGGGGCGTCGGAAATGTCTTGGGTCCTGTCGTGGGCGGCTCACTAGCTGAGAGTTCTGCCACCTGGCGCTGGGGATTCTACATCAACCTTCCCATTGCCGGTTTATTTGCTCCGGGGTTCGTCTTCCTCCTTCCCAGCATCAACGCCATGCCCGAAACCTCGCTCAGGAAGAAGCTCGGTATGCAGGACTGGGTCGGTATCTTTATTTTTACTGCCTTCTGTGCCTGCTTCTGTATGGCTGGGAGTTTTGGTGGTACCCTCTACGCCTGGGATAGTGAATCCGAGATCGCTCTCTGGGTCATGACCGTGCTGCTGTTGATTGCTGTTGTTCTCGTCACAATATTCCACCCCTTCGTTCCGCCCGAGGGCAGAATGATGCCAGTTCAGTTCATGAAGACCAAGGACCTCATCCTCCTGCCACTTCAGTCTTTCCTAGTGGCAGGATCCATGATGATGTCCATCTTTTATACCCCTCTGATCTTCCAATTTACAAAGGGTGATAACGCGCTTCAGGGTGGAATTCGTATCCTACCTCTGATTTGCATGATAGTCTTCGGTTGTCTCCTCAATGGTTTTCTTATGCCTAAATTCGGATACTACATCCCTTGGTATGTAATAGGGAACGCTTTGTTGGTCACCGGCGCTGCATTGATGAGTAAGTTTTGACTAAACAGCCCAATCCCACAAGTCTGACAAACGGAATCTAATTTCATTTAGCCACGATCGATGCAGAGATTTCCAACTCCAGCCTCTATGGGTATACTGTTCTCATCGGGCTTGGGATCGGCTGCTTCCAGAGTGCTGGGATTGCCGTGGTGTCGGCACTCGCCCCTGCGTCCGAAGTCAACAATGCAGTCTCCATCATGACCATCTGTACGTTTTTCGATCCCTCTATACGAGAATAGCTTATTCACAATAACTTGATGAACAGCGCAAGTTCTGGGAATCATCTTGGCCCTCTCTGTCTCCGGGTCTGTTTTCCAGAACATGGCTCTGAGATATCTCGGCACGGCCTTGCCAGACGCTAACATGTCTGAGCTCGGACAATTGGTCACTGGAACGAGCGGTGAATTCTACAAGAGTCTAGACACCGATGAGAAATTTGTTGTTGTCCAGCAGGTGACAGCCGCAATCCGCGACAGCTTCTACTATTTGTGCGGTGTTACTGCTATTGGTTTCATCACGTCACTGTTCCTTAGCGTAAGTATCAGCCATTCAAGAATCCACCTCAGCTGCACCTTGCCCGTGTCTAATCTTTGTGGTGCCATGACAGCGGAAGAAGCTCTTCGTCGTGGATGGCGTTGCTCCCCACTAGTCACCATGCTTCGCTGTCTTCTTTCTCCATCCTGAACCGCGGAATTTGGGTGGGTCGGCGTGGATAGGACGAAGCGTAGCACTGCGTGGGATTATACTGGGAAGAATGGGCATTACGGACCCTTTAGCGGTCAGATAATAGGCTGGCGGGGAGGGGGGGACAAATACAATTCGTCTCACAAGGGGGAACACTACAAAGGATTATGACGGATGGGCGTTGGAATATTTACAACGGAAATCCAGAGTGGATTGTCCAGAACGCAAAAGTGATAGTATGAAGTCCTCTTATTAGTCACTATCTCGCTTTGCTGTGCGAAACCTCTTGATTTTTGCTAGGCTTCATTTTGAGTTATTGGGATTCAAGTACATTGTGTGAAGATATGTTCAATACCAAGAATGGTGTCGAGAATTATCATATGGAGAGAAAGCTCGCGGTAATCTCTGAGCATTACCGATTCATCTATGAGAAGAAATTTGCTTGTATTTCTTCCGACCTTCTTTGTTGTTGGACCAACGGCTGCTATCGCCGACGGTCCAATCTCGAATTATTATAGTATACCAGTGAACATCATACTACAAGAAATTTTAAGAAGTATTGCCAGACTGTTGCGACAACAGTGCGCATGGATTATACCGAGAACGAAAGACCTCGGCCCTCTCCCTCGCTTCTTTCTCGACATCGTCCTCCAGGCTAGCCAGTCTCACAGCCATAGCACCGCCCGCTGGCGCAAGGGCTTCGAGCGCAGCTACCAACTCGCGCAAAGCTACGACGCTTCTCGACTTGCTCATATCGCAGAGCTCCTGGAGGCGGGTCTCGAGGGTCTCGAGCATGCCCAGGTACACCGGGCTCTCGCGTGCCGTTGGCATGCCGCCGCCGGGAGGTGCCTTACGAAGCCATGCAATGTATTCAGCCACCACGGATGCCATGACCGACGTCTCGGCCTGGCTGCGGAATACAGCGGACGAGAACCTCGTGATTGGCTCGAGGAATGCTGCACCTATGTTCTCGTTGATCTCCGTTTGAAACCCAAGGCCATCCTGCGGGTAGAATCCGATATCCGAGGGGTCAATGTTCATACCGTCATCCATTGGGAATGAGGGTAAGTCACACTCTCTTGCTGGTGCTTGTTGAGTGGTGATAACCTGTGGTGGGCCTCGGGAATCCGGCCCAGATGTTTCCAGACTCTGTTGACGATATACCAGATCAGAATCATTCCCCTTGTTGACGGCATCGCCGACACCTTCCGGGGGTACCATGGGAAATTCATGGAGAGCTGGTGGCAGTGCGTCTTGGCTCACTGGGTTGGCAGGCGAGTTGAAATTGAGACACGACGGCGAAGTGTCCGTGGTCCCTCTTGATGAAGCTTTCAATCGATCGATGTAGGCCTCTGCCTCATCTTTAATGAAGCCCAACAACGAAGACGTTAGCTACAGTCTGGGCACTCAAGTGGTTTGACAAGCTGGCAATGTGACATGTGAGACTGGGCTAACCTAGACGTCTTTGTAGTGCCTCCACTGTCTGAGCCAGATCAGCTTTCGAGGGCTTATTCGTCGGGAGATAAATGCATTGCTCGCCTGCCCGTCTGCATTTCTCGCACGTGGGCTGCTCACCGCCGCAGCGAACTTTGCGGTCCCGACACATCTCCTTCCGCGTTAGTTGAGCCGTATGGTAGCTAGGCATGAACGACATACCTTGCATGCCATGCGCCTTGAAGTGGCCGCATTCATCATGGTAATTTCTGGAGTCGCCATTGTTCTATCTTCGTGGTTGTGATTCAAGCGGTGCCATCCGTCTCGTGATCACCAACCAGGGCAAGCAATGACGAAAGAAACGGCGGCAAAGGAAGGAGGTCTCAGGCAGCGGGCAAAGATGTCTCATTGAACGATTTCTCAGTTCCTGAACAGATAGATGAACACCAATCACTCACCCAATGCCAATGCCGCATCTGATGAGCGAGCAAGTTGCTTGCAGAATGTCAGCTGTCGTTGGTGAATTCGCTTTGAGCTTCACGCTGATTGGTCTGCACAAAGTCTTGCTTACATATCTGCATGCTCCGGGATTTTGAAGGCCCGATCTGCAGAACCACGTACCTATCCCGTACAGTTATTCAAATCATTGGCGGCATAGAAGTCATTCCTGATGGTTCTCGCTGATGTGGGTATTGCGCATGGGGTTATGCAGATCTGGTTCTTGACAAGTTGGTCAATCTCCCTAGTACATTTCATGAATGGCCTTATGATACAATTACTACTCTCACTTACAATCGATCCGTGTTCAAACTGAAATCATCGCAAAAACTATGTCTCCTACTTTATGTCTTTCAAACTCTTTCTGTTAGAAAACCGAAGTGAGAAAATACAGCCTTTTCTAAGCATATGCAGTGACGGAGTGTAGCAACACGAAGAATGAGCGTGATTATCTGATTCGATTTTTGCAAGATTGGTGCAAATCAACCACTATTACATTTATTACAGAACAGTTGAGATGGGACCAAAAATCATTTGTATTTGTTCTCTATAGCGTAATCTTACTGACCGAAGCTTTCGACGTGGAGTGTAAGCGCCGCAGCCGCTGAAGGAAACGAAACATTTTTGAATCTCTCGAAGATCGTTCTTGGAGAATGTGTCCCAGTTATATATCAGTTGGCTCTGAATATGTCTTATGAAATGTTGTAGGAACCGATTTGGGGCTGACTTGACCATACAAAGCACTTTGGCTGGGCTCGGTCAAGCCGGCCCGGCTGATATCGTAGTTAGCTGCAGCCGGTCAGATATCGCCGACCTCATAACGACCTTCGGCCCGAAGAATAACATTTGCATTCTACATGTCCCTTTTCCCGGTGATTACAACAGAAGAGTTTCAGAGGAACACAATCAACAATCAACGTCTCGCAACTTTCAGCCGTGCTCGGGCCGAAACGTCCGTCGGCTGCACAAATCAGCATGTGCAAGTGTAGCCTCCGTGTTGGAGACTGTTCGAACAACTTTCCACAGTTCAGCTGACTATTTAGTTGAGTGATTGTAATCAGGAATTGAATAAGTCTATACTGGATGCTCTAGATTATATCTTTAAAGTGAGCTGTCCTTTTCGTCTATATACCCATCCTTAATGCCCTGCATCACAATCGGCCAAGCAGCAAGAGCATAGTTGCTATCTCTTGCTAATACATATGGCACGCTAACGCCGCTGAAGCCCCTGGGATTCTCGACATCATTGAAGTAGTTATGCAAGAAGTACGCATCTTTAAAATCATGAGCCCATTCCTTTGGCTTGCCTGCCCGTTGCCTCTCCCACGCCGCCATAGGCCCTGACGCCACATTTGGGTTGCTGATAGCATTTTGAGGGACATCATCCCCCTCGTGCCTCTCAAGCGCCCTGTTAACACTCGCCTGGTCCCACGAGAAGGGCGCAAACGCGCCGGCGTCCATGATGAGCACCTCGCCCGGAACACCCGCGACGGCCTGCGCGACGGACGTGATCAGCCTCACGCTGTGCGTGATCCAGTCCCCGTCAAAGGCCTTGGGAGTCTCTTGCTTCATGATCCGCAATACAGCTGAATCCCTGGCCGCCAGGATGATGCCGTTCATGATGGTGGCATCGGCCTGGCGGCCCACGACGGCCCTGAAGCCAGAGTTGAGAAGCTGATTGATGGGTCTGAGGGTGAGCACGTCCCAGTCTAGGTAGATGCCGCCGGAAAGGAGAAGTTGGTCCAGGCGCACGAAATCGGACCTGTGCTCGACGCGCGTAATGTCGCGGCCGTTTGCTGTGGCTGGAGCGGTGACTTTGTTCAGGCGCAAGACGTCTGGAAAGGCGGTCAGGACTTTTCTTGTCCAGGATGAGCCGTACTGAGCTGCGTCGGCGACATCCTGAGGGCTGAAGTCTGTGTGGATATAAAGCACGGAGGGCTGGATGAAGTGATATGCGGCGTAGAGGGCGAGGAAGTTTTCGAAGGAGAAGTGGAGGCTGCTAGATTCGTCCTTCTTGAGCTGGATGAAATGCACCACTGGCGGAATGCATCCCCCATCACTAGACCCGGGATAGTGATGGCAACCGGAGGGTGAGACGGTCGGGATGGAATAGTGGGTGAGGGTCAAGAAGCTGAAGAAAGAGCCGAGCACGAAGCCAATCACGATCGGGACGCCGAGGTGGCCGGCGGGCCGTGACCCGGGGAATATACGGAACATGGCCCGGGGAGAGACAGAGCTGAAGAGATGTCACCCAGCAATCACACCTTGACACCCAGGGATATATATCTACCTAGGTGGGTGCTGAAAGCAGTCAGGCGCAGGACGCGGTAGAAAGCGAGGTTCCGTTCAAGTATTGCTACGTGAGTCTGTGCTAAAACCGATGCACACGTATGCTGCAAGACAGACCTAACCTAATCTGCGGCTGTGTCGAATGGTCCACGGGCGCACATGGAAGATGGATCCTTGCTTGCCAAGTTGCGATTCAGACCGTTTCGGGTTTTCAGATGTGAATTTGCGATGACACATTCGTTCCTAGCTGGTGGATCTCCACTCGATGCCTAACTGGCATAGCGCGAGCATGTGTTTGTGAGGTTGCCCTCACCTAAGACGTACATGCTGAGGTCGCATCTACAATGCAACTACTTCTTCTCCTGCTCTTCGTGTTGTGATAGAGTCAAGGAGTGATGGAGTCCCATGTCGTAAGCTGGTTGGCTGGCTGGCAGGCAGTAGACGTGACAAAATTCAACGTAGAGTTCGATATTTTGAAGCGTTGGAATAGGGGTCTTGTGCAGGGGCTAGATGGCAGACAGGCAGGGAGTACCCTGCTAGAACGGAGCTCAGGCCCGTCCACCTTTCCGTAAAGGGGAGCTAGGTTGCAGCTGCCGTAGGAGCCCAAGCGCGTCCAAGTGCAAAGTGCTGCAGGTGCAAAGTGCAGGTGGAAAGTGCAGTTGGTCTTGTCCGATGACACGGAACGGAGAGACATCCCACCAGCAACAACCCCAACCCTGAGCAGCATCGACACCCCCCATCCCGATCTGGCCGTCAACTCATAGTCACAGCACGGTAGCAACAGCTCGGGCCTGCCGTCCACTCGACATGGCCTCGCCTCGCTTCGACTCGATTGATTGATTGATGGATTGATTGTCTGCTACCAGCAGCCCGTAATAAGCCCGCAAACCACCAGACGGGAAGCTTCTCTTATGTCTCCGTCTCCGACTGCAGATCCTTCTCCTCTCTCTTCTTCATCCTGCAGAAGAAGGTCTCATGCTGCAGCCTCTGAAGCAGACCTGGCGACATCCAAGACACCACCAAACCCCACCTCTCCAATACTAGAATAATAATAATACCCCAACACGCTGCCCTCGAAGTCCGCCCCTGAATCGCGTCCCCGAGCCCCGACGAGCTCCAAGCACAACACGACACAACACCACGCAGCATAGCACGGCACACCACAGCATTGCTTGGAATACGACATCTCGCCCGCCACCCTGCGCCATCTTGCCGCATTGCCACATTCCAAGCACAAGTCCAGCTTGCTACTGTGAATGACCTGAACCCTAGTCTGGCTGTCAAGGGTCGCTGTCTCGCGCCCCCCATGCGCAGGGGAAGGAGATGGATGAGACGGACAGGATAGACACGGGCAGGATGGACGACTCTGAGAGCACCGTAGAACTCGCCGCACGCAAGCCCCTGCCGCCTTCGTCCTCGACTGCGACCTTAGACGTAGACAGTCTTGAACAGGAACCCCCATCGCGACCATCGACCGCATATCGAGTCCCTGGCACGCCCAGCAACCCGCACGATGATCACGACCAGGACCAGGGCCAGGGCCAGGGCCGCGACTACGACCACGACGTGCCCACGCCCACGCGCCCAACGTCGTCCGAGCCACGCACCGTCCTGAGAGCCGATAATATTCCTAATCTTCGACCTCCAAGCGGCTTGCGACACCAGACACAACCACAGCAGATTACACAAGAACATGCTGGCAGCGCTGGCGACCACAGCTTTGCCGAAGGCCTCAGCGCACTACCCGAAACCGAACACAACGACTCCTATACTGCGCAAATGGTCAGAAGGCAGCTGCAGGACATCGAGTCCAGCTTCACCACCCCGATCTCCCCTCTCCCTACTGTAAACTCCCTCGGCTTGGACGACACCTTCGTCTTCGACTCTCCTTCAAAGCCTCCTAAACCACCAGGCGGTTCCGCTCCCGCCCCTGCTGCAGCTTCCACAAGATCGCCTGTTCCTCCTCAGCCGACCCACGACGAACCCTCCCTGCCTCACATCCCTCCGCCAGCCGAATCTAATCAACCGAGCCCCGAGCCCAAGAGAGAGCCAGCATCCGACCAGCTCCATGTCCCAGAAGGCACATCTGCCCTGGAGGCTTTCTCGTCCTCCCCGACCGGGGCCACCACCGCGCGCACCATCTCACGAGCAATGTCCAGGATTAGCAATGGCAACAACAACAACGCGCACGCTGATGACAGCCAGCCTCTTCAAGAAGAGGGCAACAGCTTCCTAGAGCATGATACCTGGATGGACGAGTCTCTGCTCCGACCAGGCAATACCTCGGGGATTTCAGGCACTTCGGGAGCTTCATCACAACGGCAACCAGACAAGGGCATACCGAAAATCAGTGTCGATGCGGGAAGCACGCCGGGTCATAGCCTGAAGAGCGGGAAGCGGCCGAAATACTTGCGTAGTCGCATGGCAAGCCACCACTCTTCCTCGTCCTCCTTCAACGACGATGTCGAAAGTGACGTGACCGCCGGTACGGCAGGCGGGCTCGGTGTCGATTATGCTCTGCAGTCTGGCGGCGCCGTTCCAGCGTTGGGCACGTCGCGAAACAGCAGCATGAGCAACATTGTCACGCGGCAGATAAGCATGGGCAGCATGGCGTCTGACTTTCGGGAAGACTCGACAGGGAGGATTGGTGTCGAGCCACTCGAACCTCTGGACGAATACGAAGGCATGTCGTCCGATAATCCCAACGACGACAGGCTCAAGACCCCGAAGGCTCCGAGGCAGTCCTTGACCGAACCAACCGACACGGCTATCGCCCGACACGTTAGAAACGTACAGGTACCCGAGTCGCTTGCGAGAGAATACCGGAGCAAGACTGGCTTTGTCACACCCAGGAGGAAGTTGTCTGAGGTGAATCTTGGCGCGAGTGCGAGCACCACCCGTACCGGCAAGAACCTCACTCTCAAGGAGCAGAGCAGCACCATAGAACGGCTGTCCAAGGAGAACTTTGACCTCAAGCTCAAGGTAATGTTCTTGAGCGACCGCCTTGACAAGCTTTCCGAAGAAGGTATTAAGGAGATGATCTCGGAGAACGTGGAGCTCAAGACTAGTGTTGCAGTCATGCAGCGCGACAACAAGGTCCTCCGCCGCCGTGTAAAAGAGCTCGAAAAGAAACTCAAGGATGAAGATGAGCGTCCCGATACGGCCAAGAGTGGTGGATCCTCAGGGCCTGTGCCGGATGACTATGATGCACAAGCTAACGAGGAAGAGCTCATCTACCTCCGTGAGCGTGTCGACGAGTTTGTAACGGAGATTGAAAAGCTCAAAGAAGAAAACATGAACAAGGAGGCAGAGAAGAGACGTATGGCTGAGATGGTCAAGAACCTACAGTCTATCAACGAGAACCGTGTGGGTGAATCTCTCGGCCAAGATGATGAGACGGAAGTGTGGAAGGAGCTGTACTCGCAGGAGACTGCACGCCGAGAGCAGGCAGACGAGGATAACAAGAGAATGGGCGACGAAAATCGCAGCTTGCGCGATGAGGTCTTCCGATTAAAGCAGGAAATGGCCAACAGCACAAACAATCTCGGAGGGCGTCCATCGTCTCATGCATCACACCCCTCAGGAATGAGCCACACTACGAATATTTACAACATCACCAAGAAGAGCCGCCCCCAGTCACCTTCAAGGCCGCAAACACGCATGTCCGAAGCCGACACAATGAACGGAGCAATGAGTGTCAGCGCCTCCCTGATGGAGGAGCTCCGTCGTGAGAGCGAACAGCTGCGGCATGAGAATGCCGAGCTGAGACGCGAGGTCGGTGCGCAAACGTCCATGCTGACGTCAAGAAATCGGGAGAAAGAGAGGCTATACCAGGAAATTGAGGATTTGAAGATGGCTGCTCGCCGCGGTGGCCCCACGCCCTCAACCATCGACAGCCTTCTCGACAGGTCCGCGTCCCGGGCTGGTGTTCATGACCGGCCGCAATCCCGTGGCAGCGGAATGACACGTACCGCCACTTTGGACGAAGACCCCGAACGGGAGGAGCTCGAGAACAAGTTGGCCGAGCTGCGAGACAAGCTAAATGAGGTCAAGATGCAGAATCAGGACCTGCAACAAGAGCTCGGCAATTACATGCAGGAATACGAGGCTGAATTGGAAGGCAGGAAGCAGGCCGAATTAGTAGTCCAACAGCTTCAAGAGGAGCTCGAGGCCACCCAGAATGACCTACTCATGTTGCAGCAGGAACGCGACGACCTTCTCCAAGAGAATTCTGGGTTGGATCATGAGTTCAATGCCTTGCGGGAGGAGGCACAGGACGAAATAGACCACCTGGAGGCCGAGACCGAGCAGCGAGACCAAGAGATTGCGCGACTTAACCAGGAACTTGCAGAGCGAAACGAAAACCAAGAGGCTCTACAGGAAGAGATGCGCAGGTTGAGTGAGGACATGATACGCTTTGAAGACACACAAGAAACACAGCTCCAACGTATTCAAGAGCTAGAAACAGAACTTGGCGAGGCGAACAAGGAGCTGGAAGATCTAGAGGCCAAACTTCTCGAGGCCAATGATAAGGGTCAAAGGCTTGGTATCCAGCTCGAATCCACCCAAGGCGAGATCGCCTTCCTCCGGGAAGAACAAGAGGGCGACAAGCTGCGTATCGGCGATTTGGTCGGCCAATTGGCAAACACTGAGCTTGCACTCCGAGAAGAGAAAGAAAGGGTTAAGGAGCTGGAGAACCAACTTCAAGCGGAGCGACACCAGCGCGAGATCGTGGCGAACCAGGAGAAGGAGGATGTGCAGCAAGTGGTTAACAACCTCAACAGAGAGATGTCTACGGCCAAGGACGAAGCAAGGAAGCTGCGCAAGAGCCTTTCCAGGCAGGAGATCGAGGCCGCGGAGTGGAAGGAACGACTGTTGGAGCTTGAGAATAATTTGAGGGAGGCGCTGGGTGATCTCAACGGCACGAGATCCAGCTTCCTCAGGGTGAGTTTTCCCTTCTTCTTCCTCTTCAGGCACGCATGAAAAACAACTTCTAACCACAGCCATGCAGGACATCACTAAGCTTCAAAACGATCTTGATACTACGTGCCGTGAATTGGACGCTACTCGCGCTTCTCTCAATGAGAAGGACCATCTCATTAAGCAGCGCGACGAACTCCTTGAGAGCCACGCCCTTGAATCCCGTCGGCTTGGTGACACTCTTGCTAAAGAACAACAAGCGCACCGCAACACAAAACATCAGTTTGAAACATATCAAAAGACACAGCAGCACGTTCACGGCACTATGTCTTCTGCTGAACTCCGCATTAAGGAGCTAGAGGCCAGCAAGAGCCAGGACAAGCAGCGGCTGACCAAGCTTGAATCGTCCCTCAAGGAACAGCTCAACGAGCGCAACAGTCTCCTGCTCGTCCTGTGGACACGTCTGTCAAGCCTTTGCGGCACGGACTGGGCACACGACAACAGCCTCATCAGTGGCCGCGCCCTGCCGTCTCTGGAGTCCGTAGCTACCATGCTACCCGGGTTCAGCAAAAACCTCCTAGCTGCCGTCAGGACCATCGAGTCGATTGTCAGCAAGTTCCAAGACCGGGTCAAATCTGTCGAGCGCGAGCTCTGGCGTGAATACCAGCACCTCGAAGACAGCCTCGACAAGCGCGTCAAGAAGCTCGATAAGATCGAGTCTATTGTTCGCAACGGGGTGGCCACGGGGTCGATCGGTATCGCGGGGCAAATGAGCCAAGCGCTTCTCGAGGAGCAGAAACAGCGCATGGCGAAGCTTGAAGATGCATACCGCCAGCTGAAGGTGGAGAACGCGACCCTCCGCACAGCCAACGAAGTCCGCCACGCGATGCTTGACCCTCGGGCAGAGAGGGGACTCGATGACGGCGGGAGCCCCAGCCCGAGCATACCCACCGGCCCAACAGGACGAGCCAGGTCAGGTGAGAGGGGAAGCCAGCGCAGTGAACGAAGCCGTCAGAGTTCGCGTCACGTCAGCGGTGGCGCCCCAACGACTTCGAGTGGGTCGTCGACGCACCGTGCGACGAGCCGAACCTCTACTATGACCCGGGAGACTATAACGAGAGAAAGATCATACGGGGCAGAAAACGAGATCACATCTGCGCAGGACGTGATCAACGAGTTTGACCCACCTCAGAGCAGCCTCAGCAATCACAACAAGCGCGATGTGACATCGGCGGCAGGCTCTCACGGGCCCCTCTCGCCCGGAGCGCCTCTGGACGCAGAGATCAAGTGGATGCACCGTCTGAAGGACATGGAGATCAAGCTGAAGGCCGAGAGGGAGGGTCGACGGCTCGACCGTAATGAGGCCAGCCGCAAGATCATCAGTCTCGAGGAGGTGGCGCTGCAGGCGCAGGCACGGGAGGCCAAGTTGGACAGGAAGCGGCGGATGGAGGCTGCGCTGTCGCTGGCGGGCAGGGACAAGTCGGGTGGTGGGAAGAGGAGTCCTAGTGCTGGCGGGGTCTAGAAGATGAGCCTTGGCGACGATGATGGCCGCGGTTGGGGATTGAGTGACGGGGTTGGAGTGAGCGTCTCTGGGGACTTCTCACTGGTCCCTGGTTGGGATGGAGCAGTGTTCCTTTTGTGATACGTGGTTGTTGAGATATCTTTCGAGAGGTGTATATAGGGCAGGACGGACCACGGCGTTGAGGGATGCGCCGATTGTTTGATATTGAGGGCGAGCAAGGCAAGCAAATGGGAAGGGTGGATGGGGATTGTATGATACCTGAGTCGAGAGCACCGAGGAGTCTCCTTTTCTCTCTTCCTGTATGGTGCTATGGATATTCTTACGTTACCTTCACATACTTTCCTCGGGGTTGTTGCATAGATACCGCCGCAGACAGTTCATCTACCTACATATCTAAGCAGCGCGTCGCTGAAAGGCGTGGCTTGGATTGATCATGACAATTCTAATGTTCAACGTCGGTGGATGTCCAGAATGCCCAATCTTTTGTGGATATTCTTGCGGTTTCCTGACCTCTTGCCATGAAGTAAGAGACGGAAGCCGATGCAGGGCTGAGTGAGCGGCGTCTCATGCTTCCATTTCTCACTCGAGCAACGTCTTTCTCGGCTCGACATCGACGGGCAGCTTCGACCACCTGCTTGCATACACCCTGCCCTCCTTGATCACCCCAAGCAGGTGCTTCTCAGGCTTTTCGAATATGGTGATGTCCTCGAGCGGGTTGCTGTTCAACACCAATAGGTCCGCGACGAAGCCCTCCTTGACCTGCCCAAGCCTCTCCTCCTGGCCCAGCATCCTGGCCGGATTGACCGTGGCGTGCCTCAAGACCTCCTCACTGCCCAGCACCTGAGCCCGCAAGCCAAATTCCTTCAATTGTTCCACGCCGAGGAACGAGAGGAGATCGCTTCCGAGGCACATCCTGACCCCAGCATCATGCGCAATCTTGACAGACTTCAGCCCCTGCTCCAGCACCTGCTTGTTCTTCTCCTGGTTGCCCCCAGGCAGGAACGCAGCATACTTGGGGTCCGCCATAGCCTGGTACGTGACCAGCGTGGGCGTCAGGTACACGCCGTTGTCAGCCATGTACCGCGCCGTCTCGCCATCGATGAAGTTCCCGTGCTCGACCCCCCTCACCCCGCCCTCGACCGCCCGCCGGATCGCCCGCGGCGTGTACGCGTGCGCGGTGGCGAACGTGCCAGCCGCGTCCGCGGCCTCCGCCGCCGCCCGCATCTCGTCGGCCGTGAACTGCACGCCGCCCAGCCGGTCCGTCGGCGACGCCACGCCCCCGCCCGCCATGAGCTTGATGAAGTCCGCGCCGCGCCGGAGCTGCGTCCGCGCCGCGCGCAGCACCTCCGGCACCCCGTCGACCACGACGCTCAGCCCGCCCAGCTCGCCGGCGCACGCCGATCCCTCGATGTCGTCGTCCTCGTGCGCCCCGCGCCGGTCGCCGTGCCCGCCCGTCTGGCTGAGGGCGTGGCCGGCGATGAAGAGCCGGGGCCCCGGGAAGACGCCCTCCGCGATGGCTTCCTTGAGGGCTAGAGATGCGCCGCCGCAGTCGCGGGCCGAGGTGTAGCCGCGCTCCAGCATCGCCTTGCACTGGAAGGGCTGCCGGAGGGCGGAGACCGCGGCGGGGGTGGCCATTGCCGACTGCAGGTCCGCTGTGCCGGGGACGGAGGTCATGTGCACGTGGGCATCGATGAGGCCTGGGGAGAGGTACTTCCCTGCCGAGTTGATGTAGATTGCTTCATCTTTTGGGTCGGCCTGGTGGAGTGTTTGGGGTGTGTCGGTGGTTGGCAGATCGGAGGGGGGAGTGATGGATGTGATTTGGCCGTCTTCGATGCGCACTATGCGGCCGGGAAGGATCTTGCCGGCGATGGTGTCGACGACATTGATATTGACGAAGACGTACGCCTGCCGCGGAGGTAATTTCCAGGGCTTATACAGTTCTTCCGGAATGGGCGAGGCGTGCCGTCGTGGCGACTTGTCCTGCAGAGGAATCGTCCGCTGGTGCGCGTGGCTGTCCTGGTCTGGTCTTGTCCTCATGATGGTGGTTGCTCCTGTGGCTCTCGGTATCAGGGAGCGGAGACCGTCCTCAATACGACCTTGAGTTGTCGATTTGCACGATTATGTTCGACTTCACTATGAGAGAGGCGACATAATCTGCATTAAAGAACATGAAAGGCACAGCGATCCATGTCAGAACATGTAGGGGAAGGGATTGAAGTCCAGTATGAGTTCCCCGCTCTTCCACCGACGAAACGAAGTTACCCCGGCCGGTTCTCCATTCCGGGTGATAAGCGGCCGGCTCCGTGCCGGGCATCTGCTCACCATCATGGACGAGTCTTGATCCGGGCTCTGTCTCATGTCACGAGATAGAATCTAAAGAAATAGTGTGTCACAGCAGCCCGAACCCCAGTCCAGCCACTGGCTCTATCGAACATATCCAGTCCATCTGGTTGGCACCCCGCAATGACGCCCGTCGGCCTGGATGGCTTGAGAGCTTGGCATGCTTGATTGAACATCGGTGGGCCGGCCTACAGGAGCTTTGTGATACTCTTGAGTATCAACCGGGAGCAGGTCTCGATGACAGGGCCTAGCTTGGAGTCTACGTCATTAACTTTCTGATGATTTTCACTCGTACAACCTCGTGTAAAAGGTGCGTTTTGCTGCTGTGCACTTGATCTGCTTCTTGCGGCAATATTATTGAAATTGGGACAATCCTAGTTGCCAGTGAAGCCGTCTGTGCGTATCTCATAGTTTCTGTAAGGCAGTCAAAAGTCTTCCATTCTCATCACCGGTTGGAAATCCACAAGCGACATATTTTCAGTTGATGATGAAGGTCTGAAAACCAGAGTCTTCATCAACGTATCCAAATTTGTGCTCCCCAACATGGCACGTCCCAATCATTTCATACGTCGGCTCTTGCTTCCGTTCCTTTTTGCCGAGTTCTTTCATGAATTTGGAAAGAGATGATGCTTTCCGTAGAACGAATGTCATGCCGACTCCAAACAGTGCCGCAACGACATCCCCCTTCGCAACCTTCCCTATAACCAGGCCCATCTTTCCCGTGTCGGTGAAGAACAGGGTCGCTTTTCGACATGTCGCAAAAAGCTGAAGCCGGATGAACCTCGAGTCGTCTTGGCTCAGACAATTTTGATCTTCTTGTGTACCCTCGTAGTTCTGCCCGCACATGGCAGCAACAGCCTGAAGCATCTTGTCCTCACTTCGAAGCAACTCCACCTGGTCATCGTCCCAAGTTGCGTCTCGTTCCGCGAAAAGGTTTGTATCGCGATTACCTATCAAGGTTCTCCACACTGTCTTCAGAGGAATTTGCTTCTCGGTAATCAAAGACTTGAGTTCATCCTTCAGTGTGAACCTCTCCTCAGGATTGGTCAGTTCGGGATCCTCTGTGATCGGCTGCTCGATGACCATCGACACGCGGCCAAGCTCAACACCGCCAACGAGGAGCGTTTGATAGTCGTCCGAGAACGTCGTAGGCGGCACTTCTGCGCGAGAAGATGGTATCGCATTCTCTACGGCACGATAGTTTGGGAGGATGTCCGCACCACCAACGTTCTTGCCGCCTATCTCCGGCACCCAGGAAGGCAAGCCTTTCTTCTTCGACTCGAAAATTGACAGTCTAGTGTAGCTCAGGTGCAAGCCGTCCCTGATGATGGTTGCCATGGCCTGTGCGTATACTTGCCTCTTGGTCTTGTCGTAGTCGGCTTGGATCGGCTGGCCAACGAACTTCGCTAATCCCAGAATACCAAAGACTTTATCCCGGTCATCCGTCGCGTCTAGATGCGACACGGTCCCTATCAGCCGTGGAAATTCGGTTGGGTCGTCTTCACCGACGTAGGACTTGATGTATTCCCTCATAGCCTCCTCGCCCATCCCATTTTCTTGGAATGTCTTCCTCAATTCATCTGCACTGAGAGGTGCTTTACTAGCACTTTCCGCCGCGGCAAAAGTTTGGGGGTCCTTTTTAGCCTTGATATAGGCTATAATCTCGAACATCTTGTCATTGTATGTGCCAGATGCCATCTCTACTCTCCCTCGAAGAGACGCCAGATTTTCCAGCGTAAGCAGAGCCTTTTGGATGGCGATCGACTTTTTGTTATTTTCAATATGTTTCAAAAGCTTTTGATACTTTTCCTCTTCCACCTCTGCGCTATCGGTTGGAAGTGGCCTAATGGCTACACCCTCCATCTCTTGCCGATGCATCACGTCGCGAAAGACATCCTCGAGCGCGAAGAGAAGTCTCAACATGTAGAGACACCATGTCGCCCAAGATAACGTGTGCCTTCCACAACAGATAGTCGGGTCGAGCGCGGCTAGTGCGATCTCCTGTTGTACCCAAATGCGCGTGAACCACGGCCGACCCATCAAGGAGAGGGAAGAGCTCTGTAAGGTGGCGTCCGCTATCTCCTCTCCCGAAAACCCCTGAGACATATGTTTCAGGAGCTCATCGCTTCCGTCGGCAGCTGGGCCCAGCCACACCAAGACCCGGGCTGCCTTGGAGTAAATCTGTCCCATCATTTGCACCTGGGGGCCTTTCTCCACATTATCCGCTTGATTGATGCACACTGCGTCAACCCACAGTGTCTTCTCATCATGTTTATCGCGGAAGTATCGCAGGGCGTTGTCCAGGTTCGAAGTGATGGTAATGGGCCTGCCGTTAACAAGAGCCGGAGTTTGGCATGGCTCTCTGCCCCAGACGTAGGATAGGGCGTCGTATTGTGGTGGAGGATCGCTTGAGAGAGAGACCGGTACCAATTCGATGTTGATTGTGTCGCCAAACTCTCCGGGAAGCAGGTGTATGATCCTGATTTCATCCTTTGAAGAGTCTATGGGACTGTAAGGACCCGGGTCGGCGCTTATATCATGCCTACGCCGGAACGGCAGGGCCTCACGGATTTTGTTCTTCATGGTAAGGTGGTTATATACATCGACGTTTGTCTTGGAACCTCGATTTCAGCTGCGAAGTGAGGAGCTTGCCAGTATGTGGATCGTGTGCAAGCGATGTGAATTCGCGATTGTCAAGTTGAGCAGGCAACGACGCAGTCAAGGAGAAGGATTCATTTGAGTTGAATCCTGCGGCTCCTGTCAGCGCACGAGCGGCACAGCACCCGGCGTCAAACACCACCCGCATGCAACGTCAGCTCGGCTTACCACTGGTGGGGAACCACATGGGTATCATTATTAGCTGGTTTGCATGTGTTCACCGGACTGCGCTGTCGCTGTATGTTAAGGCCGTTGTGCAAAATATACTCAAATCTTGAAATGCACGCTTCTGGAGTGATCTCTATATTATGTTGCAAATTTCACTTGAATCATGTATCCGTGCGATCTACTTCTCGTTCTGAGCCAATCTAGATAGGTCTACAAAGGAAATGATTTGGACTCTTGCATATCATTATCAAGAAGTAACCAGAAGTTATCCGTAGTGGCTTGCAAGTATCTTTCAGTCGTGGTAAAGTCCCCACTCGATAGGTGTCCAACCCGCATTCCATTGGCACGACGTCACGCCCTTTGCGCCCACCCGTGAATTCCACTGGAACCTCTGAACAGCGCCGCGAATAAGATCCCGTACGTTATCATTGCCAATCCTAGGAGTAGTAATAATCGGGTCTAGACTCGTGACCCCGAACGCGCACGTTCCCCACTGGCATACTTTTATCAGCTTTCGACTACGGTACTGAGCAAAGATTAATTGCATCCGACCGGTACGTACCTGTGCAATCTGCTTCTGGCCAGAGGGAATAAACCATGTGTATTCACCTAAGCGGTCAGCGAGAGTAAGGCAGTCCGACACGACTGGTGACCCGAGGCTGGTTTGGTCTTCCCACGTTGTTCCGTCGCAGTGGTCCGCGCGGTCCTGAAGTGTCTTGACAATTAGGTCCGCGGGTGCCGGAGATGTGTCGACAGGCAATGCGTTCATCACCGGAGCCACAGCCCAGGCAGCAAGTGCCACCAAAATGCGAGGAGACAGATGCATTTTGGAAATCACAATCCAAGGTGGATAGTAATATAGCGGGAGCAGAGCAGAACAGTGAGTTGACGTTGAAAAGAAGTTCCTCTGATAAAGACACCCCCAATTTGTAATAGGCAAGTTTCTGGAAGAAACTAAGCGTGGTCAAACCAAGGGCTCGTTTGGCTAGGGCGTGAAGAGACATTATATATACACGAGAGCCTCATACCGCCAAATGTGAATCTTTTCCGGTATATTCTCTCAGCATTCAAGTTTGGTCTTCAGTCGAAGTGGCTATGACTAAGTATGGGGCTCTGGGTGTGTTGCTGACTGCATAAATACTGTTAGAAGACGTTGAAAATTAAGAGCTCTCTGCGATGTCATGGCCTTACATATGCATACAAGTGCATGTAGCAATCTAGGGAGAGAAGCAGGCTGAGGAAACTGCATTCAATATTGAGTGCCAAGAAGACTATTGCTTACTTGGTGATCATGAGCATGATCCGCTGGCACCTGGCAGGGCATACGAACGTTGATCGTCTCCCAGCAATTCTGGTTTCGACAAGGCAAGAGGAAGAGCGGGGAAGGACTTCATGCGGGTGCAGAGCAAAATTGGCTGTGTCATATCATGGGGTGTGGGCCGAAGGATGAGGTCGCATAGACTAGAGGAAACAACTTGAGCGCCATTTATGTAGTTGTCTAGAAGAAAGCAGTAATTTGCAATGCTTAGAGCTACATGTCCACCTCAGTAGCGGTAAAAGCACCCAGAACACTTGACAACTTAACATCCATCTCCGTGAACTCGCCCTCATCAGTGCTCTGGATTGTCACCGCGCCACCTGCCCCAATTCGATAGATGTTCCCAGCAAATGGGCTGTGATCAGCCCCAAAACCTGCCTCATTGTGCACACCCTCGTGGGGCTTGCCACCATCAGTGGCCGTGTCCACGCTAACAGCAGTCCGAATCACCACAGATAAATCGCCGCCGCCACCGACATCCAAGTAGCCCAGGACTCCAGAGTAGATTCCCCGATTCCTCGGCTCCAGGTCTCTCAATATCTCACAGGAGCGCTTCTTTGGGGCACCAGTCATTGATCCAGGTGGTAAGGACGCTCGCAATACGTCGAGACCGCGGGGTCCAGTGGGAGGCTTGCTCGATGTTGGGTTGTTTGGGGTGCACTGGCCCTCGATGACAGAGACCAATTGGTATACTGTTGCATATTCCTCCACAACCATGAGCTTGGAAACCCAAGTATTATTCGCCCCAACGACACTGCTTAGATCGCTAGATAGCAAGTAAGCAATTGTACCTGACTAGGGCATGGACATGGTGAGACATACTGTCGGATCAGGTCCACTATCATTAAATTCTCTGCTTGTTCTTTGGAGCTTCCGAGTATTTCATAAGCCTCTTTACGCGTGAAGTCGGATTTCTTTACGGTCCCTTTGATAGGTCGGAATTGGCAATGGCCGGTTCTATCCCAACTGAGGAAGCGTTCGGGGCTGAAACAACCCGTGGTCAGCTTCAAAGATGTCCACAGTAGAGTTTGGATGAAGTGATATAAGTGAGTGGAAACTTTTCAACAACTAACCTGCTTCCAACCACGGTCACTCCATTTAGGTGAAGGAAGCTACCGAATGGTGCTGGGTTCCCTGTAATCAACAAGGTTAGTATCTGTTCGTTGAGACGACAAGAATGACATGGAGCTGGCCTTACTTTGCCTTAATCGCTTGTACACACTCCAACTGGACGGAGTCGTTCCACTAAAATGGATCTTGGGTTAGTCTCATGGTTTCGGCCATAGAAAAGGGTTTTGGAGAGTGTACTTCAAAGCAGGAAGCCTAATTTCTGTTTGATCCGTGAGACATAGCTCATACGAATCACCAGACCTCAAAAATTCTTGGCAATCTAAAACCTTTTGTCTGTACTCGATTTCCTCCGGCTTCCTGACTTGCGCATGTCCGATGGCGTGACGCAAGATCAGGTCCTCGCCCGTGGTGTGCGCTCCACTGCCCTCAAGCCGTTGAATGACCTGGCCCATTTCTGCAACCCAAGCTGAATCATCATCGCGGAGAGACTGAACGTAGACCAGACCCTGGCAAGCTGATGTGTAAGCGAAAGCTCTTAGAGTTCGGCGGATATTAAGCACTTGCCTGCTCATGGTTGATGACGATGCTGCGTTGAATAAATGCAAAATTGACATCGGGAATTTCGGAAGGTCGGTGTGTGTCTACTTGTATCGTCTCCAAGCCAGCCTCATATGAGATATAGCCCGCGAAACCGCCCCAGAACGGGATTTCCATGGGCAGCATCTGTCCAAAACCACCATGGCCCCTGGGGTCGTGAGCGTCGAGGACCTTCTGAAACACAGGCCAAATCTGGTCGATTGAATCCAGTCGTAATTTAGACAAGTTGTTGGCTCCAGGGTTGGTCCCCCATCGGATGCAGCGGTCATCAACTTTATAGGTAACCTTGAGAGTTTCCTTTGGGTCTACCAACCCTAGGATGCTGAAGGTACCCCTTTCTCCTTTGTGGCCTTGAGAGTCAAGCAAGACTACTTCGAGCTCATCCAGGTGGAGGCGCAAGGTTTCGCAAAGAGCGTTGGGTGACACATTCTGGGACTTATAGGCTTCCCAGGTCAACCTTGGTGACGAGCTAGGCCCGGGATGGCCAGTAATAGCTAGCATTTCTTGCACTAACGCAGAATATTTGTCCTGTATCGAGATATGTCTCAGCTATAGGCTCGAACCTGTGAGGTATAAATGGGGCTCATGAATTGGCATTGATCAGCCTGGGAAAGAAAAGAATTGTCTCATACCTCGATATCGATAATCTTTGCGGGGTTAAAATCTTCAACACCATTCATAAAGGAGCCATTGAAGTCCCTGGTGTGAGAGTTGTTCCATTCTTGGGCTCGCCACCACCAATTCGACACTATTCTTTGGGCGCCTTCCTTGTGAGTGCAAATGGACTCGGGATGGAACTGCACAGACCAGAACGGCTTTTCAGTGTGTCTCGCGCCCATTAAAACCGGGTTACCGTTGTCTTCTGGCCCCCAGGCTAGAGGGCAGATAGAGGGGCAAGCGGTTGTTGGGCTCCAAAATACGTCTGGATTAGAGTGGCCAAGGTCGACATGGAGTGAGTGATATTGTGTTGCCGATAGCTCTTCTACTCCCTCAAATATGTCGGTCCCATTGTGAATGATTTTGCTCACGATGCCGTGTCGCGGTTCGCTCAACCTAGTAACTTTCGCACCATGATTGAGGCACAAAGATTGGTGTCCCAGGCAGATGCCCAGTATTGGCACAGTCGAAGTATCCGGCAAGCTCCAAAGACGGTTGATGAATCCGACGTCTTCAGGGTTGGCTGGGTTCCCAGGGCCGGGACCGATTACTACGGCGTCGAAAGCTGATAAAAAGAATTCTAGACCGTCTGCAAACTTCTGGTCGTTGATTCGCACAACGGTCACTTCTGCTTGAATTGACTTTTCTAGAAGCCCAACGACATTGTTGGTGAAGGAGTCAAATGCATCAATGAACAAAATACGGGGCGGAGAGTATGACCCCATGTTGAAAATTGTAAAATTATTCGCTGAATCAATGAAGTACTTAGTGGTGACAGCTTGAAAACATAAAAGGGTGGTAACGTGCAAAAATCACGTTCGGCTGAGAACGTGAGAGAAAGGGACAAATAAATAAAATAAAGCGGGTCAAATTAAGGTTGAGGACAATTCCCCCACTGACTCAGGTGCATTTATTCCCTACTGTATAGCGGGATCTCCTTCCAACCTGATACCCATAGGGGCCGTGACAGCCGGTGAGTTACAGCCTTACCACACCCTTGCCGTCTGATGAATTTCTATTTATATTGTAGGCAGCGATATGTCGGAATCTAGTAGATGCTGACTGCGGTCAATAATTCCCGCCATATTCAAAAAAAAAGTAGAAGCAGGGGCTTTGGATTAGGGCTTGAAAAATTTAGATAAATAATCAAGTGTTTGTCGTGTTCAATATCGTGAGAGTATATCGACCAGTGCTACTTGAATTCATATGTAACGACTCAGAACATCTGCTTGACTAAAAAGTGTGAGATTTTCCACCATACGAAGAGGGTAAAATGGGAGGTGTTGAAATATCTATCTATCTCGAAGTGTATGTATTCTTTGAGAAGCCCCTAATTCTTTTGCCCAACACATAATAAACGACAGGTAGCGGTGCCAAAGCTAACGAGATGAGCCCAAGAGTGCTCGTAGCCCAGGGGACTCCCAAATTGCTGTACATGTAAGGCGTGAATACTGGAAACCCAGCCCCGAAGAAGCTGCGAACAAACATATTGCCAGCAATTGCGCTGCTTGCCACAGGCAAGTAGACGTCCACGATATACTTAAAGCCTTGGAGAAATGTCACATAAAGAGAAATCCCAACAATGACATACGCTAACATTTGAACCGGCCAGGAAATGGTTGGGTCAGAAGTCCAAGCCGCCCAAAACAAACCTGGAGGGAGGATCAAACCGGTGAGGATCATCGGCGGGAGACGGCGCTCAGGAACAACAATTCCAGGTGTGGACTGGAGTTGCTTTGCGTATATCGTGATGGAATACCAGAAAACAAAAGCGAAGCCGATTATGCCCCCAATAACAAGACTGAGAAAAGCCAGCGACGCATTCTCAGGCGTCCATCCCCGGACGCCGATGAAATTCGCTGGGAATCCCTGAAGGAGAATGAATTCCAGCGCATAGATGAAAGCCCTGCATCATTCATGTCAGTGTTGAGCCTTTGTGGTATATTATAGGTATCATTGATTTCAGACTGCATGCACGAGGAGTGAAGATCATTCAAATCATCTTACATGTAGATGGTGGTCAAAAGGTAAATAGGTTCTGTAGCAAGGAGAACTGTAATTATATTAGCAAGGAAAAATTACTGAAATAACCTTGTGTAGTCTTGGCTTACCCATTGGTCTCACGAGATAAGTTCTTCCAAATGATGAAAGTGTCATAGATTCTTCCATTTCATGTTTGCTATGCAAGGCCCAGTTCTTGGACCTTAGACGCAGCTTCTTGGCCTTCTGGCTGAGAAGTACTGGAGCAAAGGTCTCAGGCACGGAACAGTAAAACAAGATGGAAAAACTGTAAGCGGCAATAATATATATTAAATAAATATTTTTATATAGTTAATAATATTAATTTATAAATGTTTTAATTTTTTTATAATTAATTATATATTTTATTTTTTTATTTTATTTTTAAATTATTAAATTATAAATATTAATATTTTATATATTATTAATATTAATAAAATAATAATCTTTTTATATATATATTTATTAAAAAAGCTTATTTTTTATTATTTTAATAATAAATATATAAAACTTATTAATTAAAATAAAATTATTTTATAATAATATTTATTATAAATTAATAATTATAATATATAATATAAAATATATATATTTTTAATAAATATAATATATATAATATTATTATTTTTAAAAGCTTAAATAATAAGTATTATTAATTATAATATAGTAAATATTAAAAATTATTAGCTTATAAAGAATAAAGATTAAGTATATAAAGATTTTAAAGAAATCTCAGAGAAATGTCAGGGAAATCTCAGGAAAATCTCAGGAAAATCTCAAGGAAATATCAGGGAAATCTCAAAGAAATCTTAGGGAAATCTCAAAACAATCTCGGGGAAATCTCGGGGAAATCTCGGGAAAATCTCGGGAAAATCTTAGGGAAATCTCAGGAAAATCTTAGGGAAATTTTAAAAAAAAAATAGAGATTTTATTTTAACTTATAAGATATATTTAATTAAGAATAAAGTATAAATAAATAAATTTACTATATTTTCTATAATTAGTTAAAAATATTATGAAAATTTATACTAGTTTAAGCTATTTATAAAAGTATAAGGCTAAATAATAGTAAAATTACTTTACTATTTAGCTTATAAGGCTAGCTTTAAGTAAGAAAATAAAATAAATATTAGGTTATTACTACTTATACTAAGACGCACTTTTTAAAGCAAATAAAATCTAAATACTCCTTTTTGTACCTAAATTGAAGTTTGGTTGGGCTTCTTCCTACTGTTGCCTGACGTCTCTTCTAGAGGCTGCCTGTTGTCCTCAGCCTGTTTTCTCTTCTGCTTTGTGGAAGCTGTTTCCTGGGTTCTATCCTTGGCATGTGCAAGTTGCTTGATACCATGAACAATAATGAGATGCTGTTTCATCTGCTCTGCATCCATGGCATCAGCCTTCGTGCACATTGATGGGTAGCTTGGACAGACCATAAGGGATTCCTCCTTTTGCAGCTTCAGGATGTGGGCGTTGAATATATGACGAGAAAGTGAAGACACATTGAGTACCGTTGCACGCTCTTCTGCTGGTATCGTTTCATCATGGAAATGAAAGGGGCAGACGGCCGGAATGAGTGCCATATCACGGATGGCAAACCCTGTGTAACCAAATCGAGCGACATTTGACTGCATATCAGCTGAGTGCCCAGCCATATGAGTGTTCAACACTGCGCTGTTGATCCAGGTCTGGCAGTATAAGCAGAATTCTGCTGATATGGAATAGCTGGTCCACATGGAATGTGTGCTGGAAATGTGAGCTCGGAGAGCAAAGCCTGAGTCGAACAGAGTGCCTTGGAGTGTTGGTTCATCATCTTGGGAAAGAGATGCACAGTCGCCAAAATAGCAGGTAACTGACTCTTCTCCTTTTAGATGGCAGTTTTTGACATGCCTGTACCACTGCCGTTGTGTATACGGAGTTGTCTGAACGCCACCAAACTCACATTCCCGTATGTCACCCTGGGAAGGATTCATTGTCTTCCAGCCACAGGTGTTGTCCCTCATCGAATTATCGAAATGATCTTTCATGCGCTGTGTGGCATCGGCTTTGGCACATTTAAAAACATGTCTCCAAGCATGGGCCTCCTTGGCTAGGCTTTCCCCGCAGAACCGGCAGTTGTATGTCCCCAGCTTCGGTTCAAGGCCGGAATGAAAGTCGTGCGTGGAGTGCATGACCGCAAAGTAACGAAGCAGCAGGCGACATACTCCCTCCTCAGACTCCTGAGCCCTCTGAAGCTCGCCACCCAGGTCGTTATATGCAGAAGCACGGAGCAGTTTCGCCGACGGGCGCGGTAAACGGCGGTACCCTTGTTTTCCGTCCTCGTCGCCGACGCGCGTACGACCGATGTGATCATCCACGAGCTGATGGAGGCGCATGGACGGGTCTTCGGCATCTTGTTCTCCGTCTGCTGGTGGAACCTGATTGTTCATAGGCTCAGTGGTATCCTCTGGTGGGTCGTCGTCACGGGACTCGTCTTCACTGGCCTCGGCTTCTGCCATCTCCTCATCTCGAATTCTCTCAAGGTCCTCCGCTTGCTGCCACAGCTGCGGGTCAATAACGGACAGTTCCACTGCCAGGTCCATCTCCCCTACCCCATCGGGATCTGCCATGTCCTCAGATCCCAATATCTGGTCCAGGTCCTGCTCCCTGTCGGTCTCCACATCCTCGGGACTAGCCACGGCTTGAGGCCCAACACCTTGGAAGGTAGCTGCATACTCGCGCTCAAACTCTTCTCTTACCAGCCTTCGAATCATACACCGGCGGGCAATCTCGGTCTTGTGGTACTCATCCCACAGTGGATCCTGCGTCCTGGATGCTGAGATGATGCTGGGGTGCTTGGCTAGGATCTCCTCGCGGAGGGCGTAAATCTTGGTTTCGAGCTCACGCAGGCCGGCGTCGGCATACACCCGTTCCATTCCGTCGGCAGAGATTTCTCGAGGCGCGCTGTCAACTCGGTTCAATAACATGCTCGAGTGCCGAGATACCTCCTCTGACTCGGGCATCCCCCGGAGTATTCTCACGGTATCTACCGTGGAAACGCGCGAGTGATAGGCTGAGTAGACAGTGCTGGTTGTCCTGTGACCCATCATAAATCTGCGGTTCTCCGCGCTGACTTCGGCTTCCAGCTTGTTGGCTACGCCTCGACGAAGGCAGTAGCCTATCAGACGGTTCTCCAGTCCGGCGTAGACCCCGAGCCGCTTCAGCTGCTGTGTCATTCGGACTAGGGTCTCGGGACTGTCTGTAAGATTGTGGTTTCTGTCGGCATATCGCAAGACCGGAGACTCCTTCATTTCATCTACCATCCTCATTCGCCGTCCGGTGCGGGCTTCGTTGGACGGCGCCCTGATTTTACCAAGATCCTCCCAGGTTCCGACGCCATAAAGCACACCATCGAGGATTGCCAGCGTTAGCAGCAGGCGGAGGGTATCCTCTGGTGCCATGCTGAGCGGCAGTAGCTTCGGAAGCGGGATCGTCCTCCACTCTGACTCCTTGAGCTTTTGGCCCTTCGACCACCTAATGGTCACATTTGCCGCGATGTCAAATGTTGGTTCCGGGTCGTCCTCAGACTGGTACGTATAGAAGGATATGTCTTGCCATCTGAGACACATCTCTTCTGTTGATTCATCGCCTCTCAAAATCGCCCCACCACGCTCACAACAGTCCACCATCAGACAGATGTATAGGTTGAAGTTGATAAATTTCCTCATGTTGGGGAAAGTGACGACAAACTCGCGTTCGTATAGTCTGCTTGTGAGGTATGTCAAGTCTTCAGAATTCACCACGTGCTTGTCGTATGCCGCTGTGTGAATACCCTCCTGCTCAACAAGGTCGCTGTAGACAAAGTGGCGCAGCTCCTGCCTCGTAGTTTTCTCAACCTCTTTTAGCCCTGTCTCTTTCTTGATCAACATACACAAATTAGTCGCATAATTTTTGAGTGTTACGACACTGAGCTTGTCACGCAGATTTCCGACTCTAGACCGGGAAAGGTAACGTAGGTACTCCTTAAGGAGTGGCATTGGTGGAAAGGGTGAGCCAGGCCGTAAGTAAACCGCTTCGGCGTCGACGTCTGGATGCTGATCCTCCATGAATTCTAGGAACCATCTTCTAGCTGATTTGATATCAGCGATGGTAGATAGGGCAAAGAGAATCTTCGAGGATGCTTCGTTCTGGGCTCGCTGTGTCTGGAGCTGCTCGGGCGTAAGCGTCGCCTGCGCAGCTGCAAAGGTGGCTGCTCGCTCCGCAGCGTTGCTCGGCCGCTTCGGTCTAGGCATGGTGGCCAATGGATCTGGGTGCGAATTGAAGAAACGTCAGGGAGTCGAGGGGAATGGCAGGTGGAAATCTCGGAGGAAATCTCAGGGAAATGCATGAAAAAGGACCCAAGAATTCCCTCGGGGATAGAGGCATGCGCTGCGGTGCGGGCTTGTCGCCTGTGTCTGCCTGTCCCGAGCGCACCTTCTCGGATTTGCCTTCAGTAGCTGTGACCTCACCTCGCGCTCTTTCTTCATGTCTCTTGATTCATCTTGATCGCAAAAGCATCCCGTACCTACCTTTACACAAATCGTCCGTCACACAATTTATCCCCAGGCGCACACAGCCCATCAGAACGGAATCAACTCCACAGCTATTCAACATGAAGGTGGTTGTCATTACCTACTTCCAGTCTTTCACGCTGCATCCACAGCGGAGCACCGACCATAAACGTGTCATCACGGTCGAGTTATCGAACGGGAAGATGCTTGACCCAGTTTCGCTCAATGTACCAGCTTTTGCGACCACCCAGGATGTGGACAGCTTCATCCAGAACCTCTGCGACTTTGACGGTACCAGTGTATGCCCTTTCACGCACGCTTGCAACATCTTCCGTCGACTCCGGGGCCTGGTTGATTCCATGTCATCCAACGCGCAGACAACTTCGCAAGTCTCCCTGGTATGTAACTCACGGTCATGCCTTTGCCCAAACCGTCCACTGACACTCATCATCAGATGGCCCAGACCAGAGAGGCTCTCGAGTCCGGCGCTCAATTTCTTCGCACCGCCACCGAGGCGGTCACGGCAGAGAGTTTGATCAGCGAGGAAGCCCTCGACGCTGGCATGGTCACTCGGAAAGAGGCCATTTCCAAGGCTGCCGACAAGGCCACACAGGCCGCACGCACGACCATGCAGGTGCTTGACGAGCTCCGGAACAGTGGCCATGTGTCCCATCAGCAGTTCAACGATGCAAGTTCTCACTAGGTCATATTTGCAGAATGTACTCCAATGCCTACTAACATTTCCTGCAGAGATCTCGCACCGCCTCGCTCGATGCATTCAAGCTTCGTGTCCTGAACCACGCCTTCAAGCTTGAGTGGTTCATCTAGAGGGGCCCAGCTTTCTCCAGCATTAAGCATTTTCGTGGCCAAATCTCTCAGCACTGCCAAAGCAGACGGCCCGGCTATTGATAAGGGATTGAGATGGACTCGTGAAGTATCGTTATGTTGATGCCAAGGCACAATGGCTCAGTGGGGAAAGCAATCAATAGCTGTTCCACACCGCGGAAACTTCTCTTATCCTTTGATCACCAGAATATCCTTTCGCATGGCTGTACGCGGAGACTAGCAAGGGAAGCTAGAGCAAGATTCGGGAGGCATGGCGTTGGCGGAGAACATGTTGCAGATGTACCTTAGAGCCGGTCCCCTAGGACCTAGAATTCCTCATCATTCCGGACGCGCAATCACATAGCTACAGGGCGAGAAATTCAAGTCCATGATGTCCGTATTCTTCTGTCTATCTTCCCTTCAAAGCCCGAATATCTCAACTGGCAGTGCCGGCAGCTCTCAGACCTTGTTGACCCATTCAGGCTTTCCTGGTCTAATGCCAAGAATGCCAAGCCCTTCCATCCACCCACCACATAGTCTTTCTAGAGGCAGCTCCGCCAGAGCATTTTTTTTTTTTTTTCGTGGTGGGATTCGCACCCACGATCTCAGCTGCACACAGCCGCGGCTTAACTTCTAGCCCACACGACACTCTGACTTGCTGCCGCCAGACACCTGGCCTCATATTATTGTCACCAAAGGGCAACGCAGCTGAGGAACCACACACCGCAGGTGCAGACTAAAGAAGACGGAAACTGGACAGCTAAGGTATCTGTCCTTGCCACTAGGGTCACTGTTAGTTATGTCCTGCTCACACGATCGTTTAATGTCAGCAAGCTAGCATACATACCAGGCTTACAACTCAATCAGCCGAATGCCAGACGCATTTCCGAGGGGTGATTGGTCGGGGTGGAATCCCATGATCATGGAGAGATCATCATCAGTGAGCTTCGCAAGGTCTTTCTGCACGTCCCTGCTTGTAAGCTTCCCTCGCTTGCTGATGGGCTCCCGACGATAGAAAGCAACAGTTCGGCCGAGTTTGCGGCTGACTGTACTGAAGTCCAAGGCTGCGTAACGAGAAGCGGCGACTTGGAAAGCTTGGTCGGGGATTTCCCGCTGTAGGGTCCCGTCCTCCTTGGTTTGGAAGCCAAATCGAGTCTTAATGTCCTGCATTTGCAGGACACCTGCCCAAAAGTTCAGGGACGTAGTCGCAAGATCACCGATGCGAGAGTCGTTGAGGAACTTCTCAATGCAGGGAGCCCACAGTTCCGGCAGCACCTAGCTATCAGAACGTGAAATGAGGCCCACCAACGTGATCTTGCCACTGCCCTCGACAGTCACACGTTTCGGCTCGCCATAGTGAGAAATGGAGTTCGGCTCGGCAAGTTTGGCCAGGTCCTGAGCAAGGTCCTTGTAGAATTCGGCATTGGTCTCTTGGGTCTGGGTGACACGGTGCTCGGGACGCGGCGCGTAAGGAGAGACAGGTTGGGAGGGCGAACCCCGGTCGATACGTGGGCTGGCCACTGAAAACGCGTATGGGTTGTTCTGCGGTGTGGAAAATGGGTTTGGCTGGTCGACTATAAAACAGTCACGGTTCTTAGGGGACGTCGCGCCAGGCAAAGTATTCTTGACTCGATCAAGAAAGGAAAGCGAGCTTTGCTGGGATGGCTTATTGCTATATCGCTCAATAATGCCGTCAACAACCTTGATCTGCTCTGGGAGCACTTTAACCGCCTCGGCGCAGGTCTTCAAAAAAGCCGCGTCGGGATGGAGCTCGTAGAGGAACCCGAGCTCTTTCTCTGCACGGCAAGTCTCCTTTGCAAAGACCGTGATTGAATGTACGGCCAAAACGTCGTCTGGGGTATCGATGCTCTCGTGGAGCTCATTGGACGGCGAGTCTTTATCGACCGCACGCCTTTTGCCTGTGCTGGTCTTGGGAGGCGGCATTTTGTTTGCGCGATGTGGAGTGGTAAAAAGTTCTTGCGCACGCGACGCAGGTAGGTTTTCGGTGTCGGAATCCTCCTCGTGGGTATCGTGTAATGTTTCCTTGATGTCCCAACCAAGATCAAGTCGGAAGGGAAGTTGTTTGGAATGGAAAGGTTGGGGGTACTGTTGCAGTAGCGCAAAAGCTTTTTCTGCTGTGATCGGGCCACCAACTTCTGGCTCAAACCCTTGGGACTCGAGCTCGTCTGCGGGAACATAAACGGTTCTTGCTGCGTTTCGTGTGCGGCTGTTCGTGTAGCCCTCTTTTTCAATTAATCTGTGGGCTTGGTCTAATGCAGACTTGTGAGTTTTTGCAAAAGCTCCCCAATGAACAGCATTTGTTTTTGCTTGACTTGCAAACATCGCCGTGGACCCGTAGAGATGCACAATTCGTCTGACCCCCTGTACGTCCAGCACATGAGGCTTCTTCTGAAGCTTCATTTGTACCTGCTTTCTGTACCCCACGTCTTTTGAAAGGTGTTTATGCGAAGGCTCCAACACTAGATACCAAGAATCCTCTTCGTCACCCTCAGCCGTGGTGACCGTTTGAGACCTAGTTAGTCTCGAAGACATAGCTGCTGCTGAGAATGAAGTAAGTGTAGGCAGTGTAGTCGTAGAAACAAAAGGAGGCTGACAGGTTTGCGTCTAATTCAAGACGTGACACGAATTCCAGTTTTGGTACCTAGACTTTGTGAAACCCAGGCTTCGGTCCGCCGCTGGGAGCAGGTGTAAGGAAACAAGATCTAATCTACGTTCACGTCAAATTGCGTGTAACCCAGTTTCCTTGAGATTTATCCTACAATCACTCCAGCACAGCCAAAACACAACCACTGCCAGCAACCAAAATCCAGCCTGCCATGCCCTTCAACAAAGAACCCAACGAGATAATCGACCTTACGAGCATCGCAAGCCACAGACCCCCACAGCTCGCACAAGTCATCGATCTCACTATGGACCATTACAAGCTTGAAGCTATTGTCCGCTTCTACCAGACGGCCCTTGAGAAAGCCACCTCGCTCATTGACCCCGACTCTATGGCAGAATTCACTCGCCTGTCCCCTCAACCAACCATGCCAGATGCTACTCTACCTGTTCAACACGCGTACTATAAAGCTGCTGTCAACAACGCGGGTAGCTTTCTTAACGACACACGAAGACATATGGACCAGATCCGCCGCGACGATGACGAGGGTGCTCATGAGACCTGGACAAAGGGAGCTTCTGTTATGTTGAGGGTCTCGTTCGGCCGTTTCATTAAATCGTCTGCCATGTTCTTCCCCATGTGGATGAACCCGATGCTCTCAGAAATAGGCATTAACCTCCTAGCTCATGAGAGTAAAGGAGTTTCTCGTCTGGACCCTACAATGATGCTGGCGTGCCTAGGTCTGGACACGGTCAATCCACCTCTTGTTTACTTTTGCGAGCCGCACGAATTTATCGTTACATGGTTGCCAGACAAGGATGGCTGTGAGCAGGAGCCTTTAATAGACATCCCTGACAGTGTGTGGGAGAAGGCACGTTCCGCCTTGAGACAAGGCCGTGACTACAGGGACTGGGCGAGGGTTGGACGAGACCTCGCCACGCGCTATCAGTTCATCAAGGAGTTTGGGATCGAGAGGGCCATGGAGTTTGAGCACGCCCAGGGACGAGGCTACAAGGTGGACGCCGAGAAAGTTAGGGAGCTCCACGGAGCAGCTTGGTTTGGAGGTGGAAAGGCGTTTGGTGCCGACGGCACTCCTCTGTGGTGAGGGCAGCCCGATCTCTTTTAGACGGCACCAAGGAGGGAAGGAGAAAGGCGTTTGACACAATAACAAAGCTATGTTCGTTGAGCAAAGGCAGACCAATGATCCTTTTCACCGATTTAGACTCCCAAGACAGTGATGGCCATAAGAGAAACCTGCGTCTTGCCCACCTCAGTCGTGGTGCCACCACCTCTGACCATTGAACTGAGAATCAAGAATCTTGGCGATGGCAAGCATTCGATTGCACCGTCTTCGGGCCTGGGGAAATCTTTAGGAAGAGGATGAACAAGGTCAAAAGCAAAACTCACATGAAGGATATGAGCTTGATTCATGATGCTGTGGAATGGGACGGTTATGAAGTGACCTTCCTCTATGGTAGTGTCCATCAACTCCATTGAGCGTTGCATAAGTGACAGCCCTTGTCTAAATATGGCCGCAAACTCCCCCGAGGTGACACTCCGGAACTAATGAACCGTCAAGTGGGAGACGTGCTGGAGAAACTGATACCAGTCGTCCTTGTCACGAGATATCTCGTCCTTAGCCTCAAGAACCAGGTTGCGGGAACAAGGTAAGCTCGTGTATCTGAAGTTCATTGATCAGGACTTGACGCCAGATCCAGAGCCGAAACGCCACCATCTCAAGAAGCTCGACTGGGCTGGAGTTAGCAATGTTCTCAGCGAGAAGCATTGCGGCATCAAGTGTCTCGACGTAGAGATCCTTGGGGGGGGGGGGGGGATGGTCAGAGAAGTGGTGGAGGTGTCATGAACAACTGCCTGCAGTGTGATGGTGTTGGCAGCATCGTCCTCCCTTGGCAGGATACGGAACGTGCTGAGCCGCGCGGCCATAACGGCTGACTTCTCCCCGTACAGCTATCTTCTGGCCACAACGTCTCTTTGCCAACTGTCGGGATGGCCCGTCTCATGCAGCTCGATGTCGAGTAGCATTTCCGTATTCTCATCAGAGAGGTCCGACTGCCTCAGGCCGCGCGAGGTGCCCGACAGGTAGCGTGGGAGGTTAAAGCCAGGTTGTAAAGGAGGTGGGATCCTACATATGTCAATAGTATCCTAACAATGGATGAAGTACTCACGTCTGACGAGGAAGACAACCTGTCAAGGTCACTGAGTCCTTTTCGTGCAGCTCCATGACTGATTGCTGTAGTGATGACCCGCGGCATGGAAGAGGAAATGTGATCGCTGTAGGCAGGAAGGGAGAACTGCTGCCTTGGTCTATGTCGAAATGGTGCACAGACCACCTGCAGCGAGAAATCCTTAAGATTTTCCTTGAGATTTCCCCAGCATTTACAAATCCTTGAGATTTCCTTGAGATTTCCCCAGCATTT